>NW_006769686.1:2020203-2029926 GCF_000442215.2 Lipotes vexillifer | reverse complement strand
TGCTGAACGATATTTTGTTTGTTTCCAGTTTTTGACTATTATGAGTAAAGCTGCTCTAAACAATTGTGTGCATATTTTTTTTGTGTGTGTGTACATATTTTTGAGTGAACATAAGTCTTCATCTCTCTGAGATAAATGCCCAGGAGTATAATTGCTGGTTTCTATGGTAATTGCATGTTTAGTTTTTTTTTGTTTGATTTTTTTCTTTTTTGGCTGTGCCACACAGCATGTGGGATCTTAGTTCCCTGACCAGGGATTGAACCTGAGGCCCCTGCAGTGGGAGCACAGAGTCTTAACCACTGGACCACCAGGGAAATCCTGCATGTTTAGTTTTTTAAGAAACTGCCAAAACTGTTTTCCAGAGTGGCTGTACCATTTTGCATTCCTATCTTGTCTTTGTTTTTAAACATTAACTCATTCTCCTTGATTTTCAACAATCTTAAATTCTGATACTCAGTAAATGAAAAGCCTTTAAAGTAAAATATTTTGGAAATGAGTTGAATTAATTGGATTTATTTAATTAGGAATTAATATTTAACTTGACCCAATAAAATGCACTAAAAATCTCTAAGGTTTGAAACACTGAACTGTTTTACATACAGTGCCTATTTCTGTTGTGCTGCAAAATAACAAGTAGAGTGGCTCTTTATAAGCTAAAAATTAATCTTAAAAAATATTTGTGGATCATATAGCTCAGTATAGAGAGTAATAACTACTCTCTCCACTTTCAATGCTGTTTGAAGAAATGGTCTGGGTCTGTCAATAGATAGTTGAGGTTTTCACTATTTTGAGACTCCTTGAGCTAGCCTTGGCCAAGACATTGTTGGAATAACAGTAGGGACCCCATGGCCCACTGCCGCAGATTCCCAGACATGTGTTACCACATTGTTATGTAAAAATCTGATGTTAACGAATCATTTTCAAAACAGAGAAGAGCATTAATCATCCATATATTTTCAGATAAATGTAAAATGAGTTAGGAGCAGCCCTACTTTTCTTTCTGTTGCCTTTTTCCCCCTTTTCTTTTTAAAAATCTCTATATCTCTTCTTAGTTCTTTTCTTCCTTTTCTGTTTTTCCTCCTTTTTAGTTACCCATATCATTCTTTTTCTCTCCTTGTTATTTCTCTTAGTCTTAGTGTAGTATATTCCTCTACTGGTATCCACTCAGACTCATTACCTGCTCTCAGAACCACTCTTTTCAGGAACCTCCTCAGCCTGTGGCTTATCACAGGAAATTTTGGAGTTGTCTCATAGAATGAATAATTGGAAAACTTTGTCTTTAGGTGATTTTTAATGGTGTGACTGTGTATAGGTTAGCCATAGCACCTTCTGGATTAATATTTGCAAAATAATTATTGAGCACTTGTTTTTGTAGAATCAAAGTGTAAAAGATAGCACCCTGAAAGAAATATGTAATAGTAACAGCACTCAGGGCTGTGACTTTCCCTTTCTCTACCACATTTCTGGTTTTCACCTTAGGAACTGTATGGAGATTCTGACCAAACCCCTTTCCAATGAGAAAGTTGTCCGACCAGCCCTCATCTACAGTCTCTTTCCCAACGTGCCCCCTACCATCTATTTTGGCACTCCGGATGAGAGAGGTAAACCTGGCCAAGTGTCAGCCCAGAAAAACCCCCAGGAGAAGGGTGCTGGTGAAGTTGGGAGGGGGTGGCAATAGGGTGGAAGGGGCTTTCCAGAATGGCTGTACTGGTGCTTGGTTCCCCGCCTGGTTCACCAGTCTGGTGGGGGGATCTTTATCTTGTCCATCCTTTGGCTGGCCCTCTCAGCCCCATAATTTCATGATCATTCTTGCCCTCTAACCTTGCGTCTTTCCCCTTTCAACCGCCTCTCCTCTCTGTTTTCCTCATTCTTGTGCAGCCTCCTTTCTTCCCCAAAGTGTGCTCCTTTCAAACTCTGATATGGAACAATACTTAGTGACTTGCCTACCCAGGGAAGGCTGAGCAACAGTGCCGTCTTTTACCTCTTCTCACCATGACTTTCCTGCTCTTCTCCACACTCTCCCCCCACCTCCCCACTTTCCCCCAGTGGAGAAACTTCCCTGGGAGCAGAGGAAGCTGCTCCGGTGGAAGATGAGCACAGTGACCCCCAACATTGTCAAGCAGACCATTGGACGGTCCCACTTCAAAATCAGCAAGAGTGAGTCACTTGCCTTACTTCGAGCCTGTCCTCTGCCCCAACAGATGGGCTTTGGGCAGGAACGGAGCCCTAGATACCTCTTGTTATGTGGGGACCCTGTCCTGAAGTTTGCAACTTCATAGGAGGACATAGGTCTGAAATCCCTCTGGGCTGGAGTCTGTTCCTCAAAATTGGAAGACAGAGGCCCGTTGTTCTAGTCCTGACCCCAGGGCCTCATGTAGGACAGCTCCATGGCAACTCTTAGAAAACCAGGGCTGGGAGCTATGCCCAGGCCCAGTGGTATTTCTGGGTCCTCTGAGCCTCTCTCTGTCCCAGGGACTGAGCTGCCAGCAGGACTGACTTCCTGATATGCCTTCTGTAGGGAATGATGACTGGCTGGGCTGCTGGGGTCACCACATGAAGTCTCCTAGTTTCCGATCCATTCAGGAGCATCAGAAGGTAGGGGCCCTTTTGAGCCATTCTTCCCCTGGACTCTGAATTGGGCAGGAGGAGGCTGGTATTGGAAGTGGGGGAAGAGGAGGATGACCATGGAGAAGTCAGGAGGGTTCATAGGGGAGTGGAGGAAGTGTAGGAGGCAGGTGCGGGGTGAGCCCCCAGCAGATCACGCATGTCTAGTAGTAGTTCAACTGCAGTGTCTTAGACAGTTGCAGCCTCTAAAAGACACTTTTTCCTCTAGTGTCTTGAGATGCAGTGTCAGTTTTCAGTTTATTTCTCCTGTAACCCCTGCGCATTGCCTCCATTCCTCCAAGCTGAATATGTGTAAAGAGGACTTTGGTCTCATGCTGGAATGAATAGTCCCTTTTCCCCAGGAAAGCCAGGTAGTTTCCTGTCTTTGTCCTACAGGCATGGAAAAAGGCTTAACAGCTTTTTCTTTGCTCTTAAGGTGAATATTATGTCTGTCTTAGTTACCATTTTATGCCGTGAACTGTTGACTCCTAAAGGGCACTCCGTTTTGTTGTGTTTGTGTTTTAATCATTTTTTGGTGAACGCTCAGCAGCTGAATAGTTAGAGACCTTTAGATGGTGATAATCAGATGGAACAGGAGCTTTGAATGTTGAAATGGTGTAGTGAATCTTGCTGTCTTCCTTGTGGCCTCACCTGCACTCTCTCTCTCCCTACTCTCATCCTTTGTCCCTTCTGTAGCTAAACCACTTCCCAGGTTCATTCCAGATTGGGCGAAAGGACCGACTGTGGCGGAACCTGTCCCGCATGCAGAGCCGGTTTGGCAAGAAGGAGTTCAGTTTCTTCCCCCAGTCCTTCATCCTGCCCCAGGATGCCAAGCTTCTGCGCAAAGCCTGGGAGAGCAGCAGCCGCCAAAAGTGGATTGTTAAACCAGTGAGTGGATCACGGCAGGTGGCAGGCCAGGGCCTGAGAGTGGGAACAGTGGAGTGTCTGGCCAGGTAAACAGCTCCTCTCCTCTCCCCTTGACCTCTAGCCAGCATCTGCTCGAGGCATTGGCATCCAGGTCATTCACAAGTGGAGTCAGCTCCCCAAGCGAAGACCCCTTCTGGTACAGAGGTGAGCCGGTCTCCAGCTCAGATCCCGCTCCCAGTTTCCCATCTTCTCAGCCTGGACGTTCCCTTTTCATGATGTTCTTTTGTCCTTTATCCTCCCAGCCAAAAAACTTCCTCAGCCAGCTGTTTAAAGGTCTTTGTCCTGGAGACCGTTAGCTGGCTTTTGCCATGATTCAGTTACCTACCAAGCCCTATCTCATCTGTCCTGTCCCTGAAGCTGGCCTTTCCCTGTGTAGGTATCTCCACAAACCCTACCTCATCAGCGGCAGCAAGTTCGATCTGCGAATCTATGTTTACGTCACCTCCTATGATCCTCTACGGATTTACCTCTTTTCAGATGGACTCGTCCGCTTTGCCAGTTGCAAGTATGTGGTAGTGGTGAGGCCTCATGCTGACAGCTTTGGGGATTTGCTTTCCCTCCAGGGAGGGAAGCCAGAGGACACCAAACAGGAAAATAACCAAAATTTTGGTAGTTTTTGTTAGCAAAGGAGAAGGTAGGGTGCCTTTGGGAAAACCTAGTCTTCCTTTTCTCCTGTGTGGCTCCTTTACTTTTACATCAAACACTTCACTTCTGACACTTCTGGTCACCAAATGTGTGGGTTTTTTTCCCCCACACAAAGCAGTTCTACACAACACCAGGTGAGTGTCCTACAATTGAACTCAATTCTGGCACTGTCTACCTGGAGATAGCATCAGATCCCACAGGTTAAGGACTCAGTCTCATCAGGCTGCCCCTCTCTACACCACCTCAGATGCCAGTAGCAAGTGCAGGGTGCCGCATGTGTTTCTGACCAGTTGGTATAAATCAGAGGTTCCCATGACCCCCTCCTTGGGGCCGGGGCTGAGGGGTATCAATTTGATTAATTTGCTAGAGCAGCTCACTCAACTCAGGAAAACAGTTTACTTATGTTTACTGATTTATGAAAGATGGATATGATAAAGGGTACAGAAGAACAGCCAGATGGAAGAGATGCACAGGGCAAGGTAGATAGGAAGAGGCACGGAGCTTCTATGCCCTCTCTGGGCTGGCTGCTCTCACAGCACCTCCAGAGGTTTACCCACCCGGAAGCTCTCTGAACCTCATATTTTGGGGATTTTTATGGAGGCTTCATCACTTAGGCATGATCGATCATTAACTCCAATTTCAGCCCTTCTCCCTTTTTAAGAGAATGGGAGTTGAGTGGGGGGAGTTGAAACTTGCACCTGTCTAATCATGGCTTGGTCTTTCCAGTGACTGTCCCTCATCCAGAAGCCATCCAGGAGCTTACCCAGTGTCACCTCATTAGAACAGAAGACGCTCCTATCACCCGGGAAATTATAAGAGTTTCAGGAGCTCTGTGTTGGGAACTGGGGTCAAAGACCAAATCTGAGAACAAAGATGCTCCTTGTACTCTTACCACTTAGGAATTTACAAAGGTTTTAGGAGCTCTGTGTCAGGGGCTGGGGGCAGAGACCAATATGTATAGTTGTTATTATAAATCACAGTTATATGTGGAAGGGGAAATAAGGAGGTCCTCTGCTTCACTGAATAGGGAGGGTCTTCCTGCAGGACTGAGGTGGGATAAATTGGGAGATGAGTTTATCTGTGGTGTTTTGGAAATCTTACCAGTAGGTGTACTTCTCAGACCCTTGTGCATCTGAAAAGATCTGTCCACTTGTCCTTTGCCTCCTCAGGATGTGGGGAAATGTTTGGACCGTTATCCATCTGCCATCTCACTTCTGCCTTTACTCTCACTTCCAGATATTCCCCTTCCATGAAGAGCCTTGGCAACAAGTTCATGCACCTGACCAACTACAGTGTCAATAAAAAGAATGCCGAGTACCAGGCTAATGAAGATGAAACGGCCTGCCAGGGCCACAAATGGTACCCAGACAGTGTCCCCATCAAGTGGAGGTCTAGAGGAGCACAGAGTTCTGGGGTTTGGGGAGGTTTTGGGGGGGAGATGAGTGGAGGATTAATATAAGACCCAGAGATTATATAAACACTTGGCAATTCAGAATTGTTCTGTTTGCATCCAACTCATTTCTGTCTTAATTCAAAACATCAAAAGAAGATATATGAAGAAGATACCTTTGGGCCTCTCATTCCTTTTTCTTTCTCTTTTCTTCATTGCTCATTCATAGACTACAACCCTAAATTCTCCCTCCTCCTCTCCTGCCTTACAGGGCACTGAAGGCTTTATGGAGCTACCTGAGCCAGAAGGGAGTCAACAGTGATGCCATCTGGGAGAAGATAAAGGACGTTGTCGTCAAAACGATCATCTCGTGAGTCACACTGCCACCCTGGCTGTGGGGCCTGCCACTGAACCCCCCCCCTTTTCTTGTGGGCCTCCACCCTGCTGTGCTCCAGACTTTTGGCCATGCTGTGTTTCCGTTGCTGAGGACAGGGTTTAGGAAGGAATTGGATAGACTTAAATTCTGCTCTTCTACCGAACTTCATCCCCAGAAGCTGGCTCCAGATCACAGACATCTCTTGAGAGCCTCTTTTCCTGGGTTGCTTCTGTTCTCCTGTCTCTGAAACACTCCATTGGCAGGGCAGCTCTAGGTAGAGCCTTTGGGAGGAGCTGAGCTGAATACTTTCTCCTCTCTGTGACTAGGTCAGAACCCTATGTGACCAGCCTGCTGAAGATGTACGTGCGGCGGCCCTACAGCTGCCACGAGCTCTTCGGTTTCGACATCATGCTGGATGAGAACCTCAAGCCCTGGGTCCTGGAAGTCAACATCTCTCCAAGGTAGGTATTCTCAGGGCACTCACAGTAGAAGCCTTTCTGTGTCCTCAAGATCCTGTTTCTGCTCCAGTCTTGCTGACTTTGGGAAAACCTTTCCTTCACGAGAATATGTGTTTTCCCTTCATGGTCTGTTTACGCACTCCCTTATTCTTTGCCGTTATCTCAGGGTTCTCTGACATGGGAGACAGATTGTTAAAAGTTACTCTTTTAAACTTGATGCCTACTGCATGCTTTTCCCTAGCAAGGTCATGGGCAGGAACCACTCTGTGTGAGGTTATTCACTATCCGTGGGGCAAGAAGACCCCCGTGATGGTGCTCATGAGTTTGGATGTAAATGGGGCTGGCATTGACTGGGACTTGGGACTGGAAACAGTTTTGGCATCTGCTTTTACCACTCTTTGGATCCTTTCCCTGAAGCCTCCACTCCAACTCTTCACTGGACATCAGCATCAAAGGCCAGATGATCCGTGACCTTCTGAATCTGGCGGGCTTTGTTCTGCCCAGCGCAGAGGATATCGCTTCCAGCTCCAGCAGCTCCAGCAGCTCCACCACCAGGTCAGCCTCCTTGCTTGGTTGCAGCTTGGCTGGCAGCATGAGCAGTCCCATAGGGACTCTGGGAAGGGGTGGTGTCTGGGCACTCCCTCCTGCTTGGTCTCCCTTGTTGCTCGGTCTGCCCCTGCAATCTACTCACATACCACTGCCCTGTCAGTGCCCCTAAAAGCCTGTTTGCTTAATTGCTCCCCTGCCCAGGAATCCCCACAGAGCCTGGAGGATCAGCTTTAAATTCCTCAAGCAGGGGATTCCCTGGCAGTCTAGTGGTTAAGACTCCACGCTTTCACTGCTGAGGGCCTGGGCTCAGTCCCTGGTCGGGGAACTACGATCCCACAGCCGCGTGGCACAGCCAAAAAAAAAAAAAATTCCTCAAGCAGACGTTCAAGGCCCCAGCCTCTTTTTCCCAGGCACCCCTCCCTTAATTCCTCTTCCCAGCTCCTGTGCTCTGACAAACTGGATCGCTCATAGAACCTCAAGGCTGGAAGAATCCTTAAGGATCAGTTAGTCTGGTCTCCTCTCGGAAATGTTCACTGCCGCTCACTGTTCCCCTGTGGTGTCCCCTCCTCTGCTCATGGGGTTTCTTCCTCCTTCCACTCAGCAAGACCTCCCTGTTTCAACCTCACCCATCCATCAAAGTCTAGCTGAAGGCAGCATCTTCATGAAACCAGCTCAATGTGGGCTGTCTCCTCCACACCCCCCAAAGCACTCAGAACCGCTCTTGAGGAAAGGGAGCTCAAGTTTTTGGTAACAAAACTTGCTTTCCCCACTATACCTTGTAGACTTATATTTGGCTCTGTGCTATAGTTATTTGTAATTTGACACATGCCATCCTGTGAGCTTCTTGGAGGCCATCTTTGTGTCTCTCTCAGCAGTAATTGTAATGTGGATGATGAAACTGAGGTGCAGGGAGGTCAGGAAATTTGTCCAGGATCACATAGCCAGTAGGGCCAAGCTGGATATTTATTATAGTAAGTGTTCACTAAATTAAGCTAAACTGAAATATATACAGTGATTGTTCCATGGTCCTCCTTTTTTATCATTTAAATACAACTTAAAGTGGGTGCTTTGTACTCTTTTAGTTCTTACGTGGTACTTCATCTTTGAGTCTCAGGCTACCGGAATGCAGTGCATTGCAGTCTGATTTACTCACGTAACGAACTTCTGTCCATCCTTCTTTGTCTTCTCTTGAGAAGGGTGTCTTCCTGGGCTGGACCCTCTCTCTGCATGTTCTCAGGATGTGAAGCTGCTGACCTTACCCTTTGCCCCCTTTCCACCCTCTGCCTTAGCCTGCCCAGCTCCCCCAGGGGCAGATGTCGAATGGCCCCAGAGTACTTCACTGCACAGAAGATGAAGAAAGCCTATTACCTGACCCAGAAAATTCCTGATCAGGTAGGAGATTGCCTTCACCCCAGTGCTACTAAAAAGCTTCCCTGGTCAAACCTGTGGAGCCCCAAGGCAAGCAGTTTTTCTTCCCTCTAGGGCAGGGTTTCCTACATCCCCTGGTGTGCAGGGATTTGTTGGAATATATGTCATTCCGGAGAGAGTTGATGGCCCTTATCACATGTTCAGCAACCACTGCTCTTAGCAAAGTGCTGTACCAGCCCACCCTTCTTGTAGAGCTATAGACCCTTGGGTTTCTTTCCCTGAGGGGCACTGAGCTCCTGGAAGGCTTGACTTTCTCCGAGCACATGAGGGAGTCAGATGGAAGTGTGGCAGACACAAGGCTGTGGCCAAATCTGGATTCTGATCTTGACTTCATCCAACAAATCGCTTAACCTCTGTGCCCCCTGTCTCCTCTCACCCCAGCCAAGAGTCTCTTCATCCCCTGAATAAGCTCAGCAGACTTGGGAGTAGATGAGGTCCAGAGTGGGCCCACCAGACTGCCTTGGTGGTCCTTTGGTCCTGGAGCCTTAGGACCCCAGAGCTGTACTCCCCATCCCCCAGCTTTTTGATTCTCTGCCTCTGGCTTACGCTCTTTGTCATACCCTTTTCCCCACCTGTTCCTTGGGCCACAGGACTTCTATTCATCTGTGCTGGATGTCCTGACGCCAGATGATGTTCGGGTTCTGGTTGAGATGGAGGATGAGTTTTCTCGCCGTGGTCAATTTGAACGAATTTTTCCTTCTCGAATCTCTTCTCGCTATCTCCGCTTTTTTGAGCAGCCACGATATTTCAACATTCTCACCACCCAGTGGGAACAGAAGTACCATGGCAACAAGCTCAAAGGTGATGTGTCCTCCCTGCCCACATGCCATGTTTAATGAGAGATTAAATTCCAATAGACCAAGAAGTGGGCCTCTGTGGCAAGAAGAATAGGCCAGTTGATTCCACCCTCTTAAGTCCCACCCTTGTTAATCTTGTCCTAGGAGTAGATCTGCTTCGGAGTTGGTGCTACAAAGGGTTCCACACAGGAGCCATCTCTGATTCTGCTCCAGTGGTGAGTAGTGCCATTGGGGTGAAGGGGGACAGTCCTACCTCAGGCCCCTCCCTCTTCCACCTTAAGAGTGCAGCATGGGTTGGGTGTAGGTCCAGACCCTCTCACTTCTTCCCAAGGTTCTGCAGGTCTCTGTGTCTCGGGACCATTCCCTTTCAAGGGAATAATTGCCTCCAGGATTCCCTGGATGCCTTTCTTTCAAGGATCAGATGCTTTGTAGCCTCAGCTTCTTATCTGCATCAAGAGAGGACCAAGACTTCTCCCCATATGGGCCCATTCCTGCAGGGTAGGAAAGGGAAGAGCCCTTTGATCACTCAGAGGTAGAGCTGGGAAAGAG
>NW_006769686.1:2012497-2020150 GCF_000442215.2 Lipotes vexillifer | reverse complement strand
GGAAAGAGTCCTAAGCCCCAGACACTCTCCCCTGACCTCTACCTCGCCCTTTGGCCTCATTGCTTCCTTTGATTTTAGTGGACTCTCCCGACATCAATTCTGACTGTCCCAAAGGGTGATATGACACTCAATGATTTCTGCAAATCGGAGACTGGCAAGCTGGGGTGAGTGCTGCCTGGGCAAGGGAAGGGTGTTGAGTGTGAATTCGGGGAGTTTTCCTCCTCCCTCTCTTCCCAGAGTATGATGAGATCAGCGTTCTCCAGTTGGGGGTTGGTGGGAATATCAGAATACGCAGCCACAGTATCTTCTTCCTGGTGGCTCTTGGTATGCCCAGTAAAGCTGAGCTGGAGCACAGACTCATCCGCAAAAGCAGCCACTTTCAGCCATACTGAAATGAATACGGTGAATGCCTGCTCTAGACTCTGAAGATAGTAGATCGTGGGTTAAGGTCTCAGCTACACAATGTCTCAGCCATTTCTTCCTCCCTCTGTTCCCTTCAGAAAACATGGCTCCTCCAAGGGAAGCATACCACTCTCTGGAGATGTGACCATGCCCAAGCCCACGAAGACCCAAGCTGGCCTTTCCCCTTTCCCCAGGAAACCCAGTTCCTCAAAGGACAGTGAGGACACCAGCAAAGAGCCCAGCCTCTCCACCCAGACGTTACCCTTGATCAAGTACTCTGGGCAGACTTCGAGGCTTTCTGCCTCCCCCACCTCCCAGTCAGCTGGTGACCCCCTCCTGGCTGCTGTGAGCCTGTGATGGGCCTGTCTCCACCAGCCCCTGCCCAGGCGCACCAGCATTAGCTACCTCATGGGAACCGGCCAACCGGCCAGCCTGAGCTCCCACCCCTCCACCTGGCCCCTCCTCAGAGTATTTTTTGAAGTGGCTGAGTTGTAGAGGGCGTGTCTGGCGGACTGGAGGGGGGGTGGGGAGGGGAACAAGGTGAGGAAGGTTCACTGGCTGGCACCTCATATCTCAGTGGAGAAGCCAATGATGGCCACTCAGCCTTATAAAGCAGGGTTTGGTTTCTACTTTTAGAGAGCCATGTGTGGTTTGTTTTAGGCCTTGGTGCAGTGACTGAGTTATGGCTCAAGAGGAGAAAACATACTCAACATATTTGGGCCCGAAGTCCCTTGCTCTCTATATAATTGAGGAGGTTCCTCTGAGGGTCCTTATTTCCTCAGGTCTCACCCTCCCGCCTCCCCAACCCCCTGTCCTGAGGAGTCACTTTCAGAAACCTTCAGACCTCCTCAGTAGATAAGCAGGCAGAGGCCATGACATGCTGAACCCATTTCCTATCGTCCTAGTCTTGGGGGCATCCCCACCTCCAGACCGTTTCTCGTTTCATATACCCACCCAGCCAGTAGCCCTAGGTCTTCCTATTCTGACCTCACATCACTACTTGTTCAACCTTCTAGACTTCTCTCTCATGGATGTTACCCCTTCAGCTCTTGTCTTCCTGTGAGGTGAGAGGTTTTAGGAACTTTGTGAATTTCCCATGGCTGCAGTAGAGGAGCCCGGATAATCCCACTTGCTGTTGCCTGTCATATATCAAAGGACGCAATCCAAGGAGAGGGTGGAAGGAGCTGTGGTTCCCCCTTCACGCTCTCTGGTGTTCGGGGTCTGGCTCACAGGTCGCTAGGGCATGCAGACTCTGGTGGCCTGGAGGGCGGGTTTCGGGAGCAGCCACCATTGTAGGATGGGCTTCCAGTCAGGCTCCTGACTAAACCTTGTACTCTGAACTGGATCTACCTCCCCAAGACTCAGTAAACAGTGAGTGTTCAATAGATGTTGACCACGTGAACGGTACGTACGGAGGTCTCACAGGACACAAACACCTAAACCAGAAGCTCTGCCTCTCTCTCTCCCGGGCCCAGGGGGAAGACAAGGTGGGAGGGTTTGGATCAGAAAGGTTGTTTTCACTTGAATGATGCTCCTCCTTAACATGGCTCCTCCTTAACATGGCACTTCCTGGTTGCTGCTCGCCCCCTCCCCAGCCCTACAATCCCTTTACTGCATTTCATTTTTCTATCAGTGGGGCCCAACAAGAAGCCAACTGGCTCCTTGACTCAGTTACCCAGGTTTTCCCTTTGGCGCATCAGGCAGGATGCTCTGCTCACGGTCTGACCCCGGGCTTTCTCTGCCTTCTTTCTTGAGCTTGGGAGAGATATCCTGCTTCGTGGCTCCAGGAGTTCTGTGGTGAGTTGGGAGGGAGCCCTGGAAAGATTGCTGAGAGGCCTGACTGCGTTCAAGGCCACACAGTTGATGTGTGAAGGCCATGTTGACAGTTGTGAAGAAAGCTTGATGGCAAAGTCCTGGGTCACTTCTGTGCAGTGGTAAGGACTTCAAAGTCAGGTCCGTAGGAGAGGTCCTTGACAGTCCTGTTAAATCTCTTCTGCTAGACTTGAAGCCAACTCCCTCTTGTTCTGCAAGAGTGGGTGCAATATTCTAGTGCAAATGTCAAACCTTGTGACGAGGGCAGGAAGCAGCATTCCTAGGAAAATTAGCCACCTGCTTAAGTAGTTTTGTTGTGGCTCATCCTCTGGTGCAAAGGCTTAGATGTGGAGGCCTGACTGAGCCGTGCCACTCCCTGGGAACCAGCTTCAGTACTTTGCCTTACGAGAACCCCCAGATGAACGGCACAACCATTCCCATCCCCGTAACTGGAGAAGGGACCACAGCATGATGGGAAGCAGGGGAGTGGGCTGTGGGGAAATTAAATGTGTGATGGAAGTAGAGTGTTCTTAGTAGCTTAAAACATGTTTATACTTTTAAAGTTTTCATCACCTTTGAGTATCTGATGTGTGTGTGTGTGTGTGTTGCTGGGTTGGAGAAAGGAATGAGCCTAATGTGTCATACTTCCCTTTCAGCCTTGAAAGAAAATGAAATCTTGCTTATTTAGAATTCAGCATACATACTTAACAATGCATACCCACAGTATAAGGTATTCAGCTAAATAAGGAATTTGGGGGAAGTAATGAGATTTTTGGGAAAGTTTAAATTTGAGGGTATAGTAGAGTAGATGTTTGTCAGAACATGTGAGTTTTTCCCTAACTTGATAATGTACCCAGTCCCTGTTTGGAGAAAGGGGAGCAAGTGCTCCTGAGTCAAGGAATGCAGTGTACAGGGTATTTCTGAAGCACTGGAGTAAGGATTTGGGGGTGGGGGGGGCAGAAGGAGGGTGGTTAACATTTCTGTTTACTTCAAATTCACTCAAGCTTGATCAGACACTAAGGAACTTAGAATGAATACTTAATGGAGAGGTGGCACGGGGATAAGAAAAGAGCGTGAACCTTGGAGTCTGACCTAGGGCTCAAATCTCAGTTCCTTTGTGTAGCCTTGGGCATGTCATCTAACTTTCTAAAGTTTTTAAATAATACGAATTTAATATCTACATTCTAAGGTTGTGAAAATTAAGTAAAACATAGTAAAAGCACTTAGGCCATAGGACTTAATGCATGGTTACTCCTTTCTCCATTTGCTATCTAAGCCCTGTTCCTTGGTTAGGGAAAGGCAGGCAAGAAATGTAAAACCCTTTCCACTAAGGAATGAGGCAGCTATAGAGACATTTTAGAAGTGAAGAAGGCCAGAACAGGGTTTGGCCTGGGTGATACCTCATCACCCCTACCTTCACCCTATCACCATTATTCATTCTACTGTTTCACACTTTGTTGGGGATTTATTTCTTTAGTTAAATATTTCACAGACAGAATGCAAATTAAAAGTATGTGAATTGGGCTTACTCAGTCCTATTCAGAGAGAAGCTTTGATAAGAAAGGGAGCGTAAGGGAGCAGTGGATGCCTGGGGGCTGGAGAGGGGAGGAGCAGGGCACAGAAAATAGAGACTTTGAACTGGAGCCAAAGAACATGCACCAACATAACAGCTGTGCCGAGGGACGCTTGTTGTTACAGGTACATTCTTATGATTTGAGGCTATTTAGTTGAGGGTGATTGTGCCTCCTGTGACTCTACCGAAAGGACACACCTTATTGCCCTTGGGACCATCCAACAGTGGGCCAGTGCAGGAGGTTGATAATCCAGGTGCACAGTCTGCTCTGCTTCCCTCCACAGCTGAATTAGTTACCCAAATAAGGTAGTCACCAAAGGTAGCCAGGGGACCTCCTCTCCTGGCTTCCTCTGGATTTGTCCTAAGACTAAGCTCTGTTTACAGTGTGGATTCCCCAACTCCCTTGAAACACTGATGGTTTTCAGAGGTGTGTAGTTGAGGGAGCTCCATTTCATGCCACTTGAACAACACTCGGTCATTTAGATCTCCTTGTAGCAGTTTGCACCCTTGTTAATGTCAGGCTCATTTGACTTGACTGTTCATCAGCTTTGGAGCATTGAGAGCTGCAAGCAGCCTTTATGTTGCTCTTGGCAGATTTCTCATAGGTGAAAGAATATGAGAAGGATCAATAGCAAGGTGGGTGTTTTCTGAAACCCACTTGTGCCTTATTATAATGGACTAAGACACATGGAATGCTACGGACTGTCATGGGGAAATCCAACACAATTTTGAAAAGATAATAATCTCTAAATCTCAACTAGTAAAATGAGGAGACGGGAGCTTACCTTGTAAGGTAGTTATGAGGGTTAAGGGGGGGCGGGCAGAATATACATAAAGCACCTAGTAAAGTGCCTGATACATATATAATGCAGACTAAAAAAAAAAAAAAAACAGTTAACACCACCAAAACCATTTTCATAAAGTAACAGTAACATACCGTGTAACACAGCATGTTACTATTATAATGGTACTATGATACTATTATAGTAGCATGTTGCTTTTACAAAACTATGACAAACATGGAACGGCAAACTGGTGATTTAATCAAGATAATTCATTAGAAAAATTGAAGCCCTTAACATTAGTTGTCAGAGAAGTGCGGTTAAAACTATAATGATACAGGCTGAGGAGCCAACGGGGAAAAGCTACCAACTGTGGGATTATGACTGAACCTCTAAATAAGATAAGGCAGAACCACAGGGCAGTCATGGCTAAGCCTCCTTGGCTGGTCCCGCAGTCCCTACTGCAGGCAGGCAGCCAAGTGCTTCCCTTTCTCCCCCGTGAGGCCCATAGCACACGCAGGGTGGGGGCCTGAGCTGAGAGCCTCTAGTTCAGAGAAAGGGGGGCTGCCTCCTTGCATGTCACACAAGGCACATTCCTGGGGAATCTGGTGTTAAACCATTCGTAGACAACCTGCTTCTGAGTCAGGGTTCTGTGCAGCTGAACAGCTCCCTTACTACAATCTATTGAAAGTCAGCCCTCAACATAAGTGTTTGGAGAAAAAGAAAAAGAAAAAAACTACAAGGAGACACCACTTACACAGCAGAATGGCTCAAATGAAAAAGGCTGAAACTACCAAGTGTCTGCAAACATGGAGCAGCTGGAACACATACATTGCTGGTGGGAATGCAAAATGGTACATTGGAAAATAGCTCAGTAGGTTCTTATGAAGTGAAATACACTCAACATATGACCCAGCAATTCACTCCTGCTTGCAAATGTTCACAGCAGTTTTATTCATAATAGCAAAACCCTGGAAACAACCCAAATATCCAACAACTAGTGAATGAATAAACAAATTGTGATATATCTGTTCAATACTACTTAGGTAAAAAAGAGGAATAAACTGACGTGTGCAACAATGTGGATGAATCTCAAGAGCATTATGCTGAGTGAAAGAAGCCAGAAACAAAAGACTACGTACTTTATGATTCCATTTATATAACATTCTAGAAAAGGCAAACTAGGGACAGAAAGCTTATCAGTGGTTGCTAAGGACTATAGATGACAGAGGGGAGGGACAGTTGAGGGGCAGGTTGGAAATATTCTATACCTTGATCGTGATGGTGGCCATACGACTATGTTTGTTGAAACTCATCGAATTATACACTTAAGATGGATGAATTTTCTTACAAGTAAATAAAGCTGACTTTAAAAAGGCCAAGGAGAGGGCTTCCCTGGTGGCGCAGTGGTTGAGAGTCCGCCTGCCGATGCAGGGGACACGGGTTCGTGCCCCAGTCCAGGAGGATCCCACATGCTGCGGAGCGGCTGGGCCCGTGAGCCATGGCCGCTGAGCCTGCGCGTCCGGAGCCTGTGCTCCGCAACGGGAGAGGCCACAACAGTGAGAGGCCCGCGAACAGCAAAAAAAAAAAAAAAAAGGCCAAGGAGATACCATTTCATGATGCATATGTATATTAAAAGTATGATGAGATGACACTAGAATAGTTAAAATTTATGTATTTTTATTTTTTAAAAATATTTATTTGGTTGTGTGAGGTCTTAATTGCAGCAGGCATGCTCCTTAGTTGCAGCACATGGGCTTCTTAGTTGTGGCTCACCAGCAGCTTAGTTGTGGCTCCAGGGCTCCTTAGTTTTGGCATGCAAACTTAGTTGTGGCGGGCATGTGGGATCTAGTTCCCTGACCAGGGATAGAACCCAAGCCCTCTGTGTTGGGAGCACAGAGTCTTATCCACTGCACCACCAGGGAAGTCCCTAGAATAGTTAAAATTTAAAAGGCAGTCAAGATTTAAGAATCCGCCTGCCAATGCAGGGGACATGGACATGGGTTCGAGCCCTGGTCCAGGAAGATCCCACATGCCACGGAGCAACTAAGCCTGTGTGCCACAACTACTGAGCCCGTGAGCCACAACTACTGAAGCCCATGTGCGTAGAGCACATGCTCCTCAACAAGAAAAGCCACCGCAGTGAGAAGCCCGCACACTGCAACAAAACAGTAGCCCCCACTCGCCGCAACTAGAGAAACCCCGGGCCCAGCAACAAAGACCCAACACAGCCAAAAGAAAAAAAGAAAAAGAAATTGTTGCAGCTACCTTTGGAAAAAACAGTGTCCCACATTAGCCATCAGGAAAATGCAAATTCTAAATATACCATGTATATCATAATTATTGCAGAGAGCTGCATACTAAGACTGATAATGTCATTATCACAGTATTATCAGTAGCTCATCTGACCTGGGAACTCCAGTCCTAGGAATATGCTAGTGATGGGGTGAATTGTGTGCCCCCAAATACGTAGGCTGAAGTACTGATCATATTGTGACCTTATTAGGCAGTAGGGTCATTGCAGATATAACTACTTAAGATGAGGTCATACTGGAGTAGGGTGGGCCCCTATTCCAATATGACTGATATCCTGATGAAAAGGGGAAATTTGGACACACATATGCACAGAGGGAATATGCCATGTGAATATGAGGGCAGAGATTAGGATGACGCAACGAAGAGTAGCCCCCACTAGCGGCAACTAGAGAAGGCCCGTGTGCAGCAATGAAGACCCAATGCAGCCAAAAATAAATAAATACAATAAATTTATATTAAAAAATTAAATTATTATTAAATTTGGTGTGTATATTTCCAATTGTGTGTGTGTGTGAGAAAGAACCAACTGTTGAAAGGGTTTTGTAATTTTTTTTTCTTAATGAAATATTATGAGCCTTTTAATAAAACTCATGCTCTTCTCACTGAATTATTCTGCCTCTTGTTTCCATAAATTCTTTTGTTTCAGGATGAGGGGCCTCATTCAAGTGTCAGATTATAGCAACAACCCCAGCTGCTCCCTTGTAATCGAGTGGCCCTCCCACATTAAGGAAGCAGTGGTTGGAGCGTTTCATCTCATTCCCTTTAGGG
>NW_006769686.1:1947613-2012458 GCF_000442215.2 Lipotes vexillifer | reverse complement strand
CATTCACATTAGGGAAAGACTGACACAGCAGAGAACAAAATAGTTATTTGCTTTGCGAAAGTTGAACTTCAGACAAATGCTGAAATATTTAAAACAAAATATTTGATTACTGAGAGCCAGGATTTTCTGCTCTGAGAGCAGAAGTGTTACCTTAGCTGGTAGAAGGGAAGGCAGCGATGATGAGGTCTATGGAAAAGAAGGCAGCACAGATCATTCATAATCACTGGGACCCCAGTTCCTGAATTCTGGCTCTGACTTTACTAGCTGTATGACTTGAGAAAATTATTTTAAATCTCTGCCCCACTGTTTTGTAAAATATTAGGATAATAGCATTATTAACTCTTAGAATTGATGCAGGAATCAAATGAATTAATATTAGAAAAGTGGTCAGAACAGTGCCTGATACATAGCGAGTCCTCAAATGTTAATTCTTCCTTCTCCATTCCCCTTCTTTTCCTCCTCCTCCTCCTCCTCCTTCTTCTAGGCTGATGTGTGTCCCTGTTATAGGGGCCTGTGTCCTGCACTTCTCCTCTGCCAATGACTGAGAATCTGAGAACAAAAAAGACCTGTACCTGCTTCCTGGAAGGGAAGTCCCAGAGGTTTCCTCATGCCAAGTATGAGGACATCTGAGACATGTAGGCAGATAGGCCTGAGATGACCTCAAAGTTCTCCTTCAGAAAGAGTTACGTGCTCCCAGGGGCCCATAAAGGCTGTGGTGGGAAAGTAGGAAAGAGAGAGAGAGAGAGAGAGAGAGAGAGAGAGGGAGATGGAGATTTGAGAGACTTTTGGTCAGGAATAGGTGTAGAGAGTGAAGCCAGGTAGAAATGAAGATGTTTCAGTTAATGGCAGCATAGGCTAATAGTAGCTGAGGACCAGTTTGGGGCCCTCACATGGGTTAGGCACAATGTAATCCCTCAAAATTAGAACCAACCACAAGGAAAGGAAAGGGCAGGTGCAATACTGCAATTCTGACACTAAACCTGGAGTTAGTGCAGACTACAGTTTAAAGGCATAGTCCCCAACTAGACTGCCCTCACTTCAGATGCCAGCCACAAGTCTGGGGGTCCCCAGGCTACCTGTAGTTTTCATCAACTGGCTACAAATTCACATGTTCCTGTAACCCCCTGAGGTTTGATAATTCACTAGAATGATTTACAGAACTCAGGAAAGCTCTATATTTAGAATTACAGTTCTATTATTATGCTTATGAATCAGGACCAGCCAAAAGAAGAGACCTATATGATGAGCTCTAGAAAGGTCTTGAACGTGGAACGTCCATGTCCTCTCCCATGGAATCAGGATGTGTCACCCTCCCAGCACCAACAAGGAAGCGCAACTGAGCTTTAGTGTCCAGAGTTTTTATTGGCGTTTCATTACATAGGCAGGATTGATAGAATCAGTGGCGTTGTGACTGAACTCAGTCTCCAGCCTCCGTCCCCTTCCCCTTCCCGGAGGTTGAGCTGGTATCACCTGGCTCAAAGTCCCAACCCTATAATTATGTGACAAATCTTTCCAGCATGACCAGCTCCCATCCTGAAACCTTCTAAGGATCGACCCTGAATAACAAAGACATTCCCATCACTCACAAAATTCCAACAGTTAGAAGCTCTATCTCAGGAACCTGGGACAAAGACCAGACAAATTATTATACAGCAGCGGGTATCCCTAAATGTACTGAGGATAACTTTCTGATACAAAATGGAATTCCAAATAAAAGTCTTCCAGACTCAGAAGACCAGCTCATAACCTTGATGTTGTTTCTAGAGCATGGAAACCCTGGATGGGATAACAGTGAGCTACCACCCCTGCAAGTCAGTACAGCTGAAGAGTACTGTTTGCTTCAGGAAGATGTCATCATGCAGGGCCAGGTGAGTGGTTCTACCTTCTTGTGGACCATCACCCAGCATATGGTTATCAGGGTGATAGTGGGCTCCTCTTGATTTCCCATTTCTGCAGTAGAAATATTCATACTACCTAGACCTTCCCCTCTCACCTCAAATCTAGTGGAAAGAGCATTAAACTCAGTACACAAAGCCCTGGGTCTTAAGTCTGGCTCTGCCACTTACTGTTCTTTACCTCCCTGAACTATATTTTTCTTATCTGGAGGAGAAGAATAATGACCTCTATTCAGGGAGACTGTGATATTCCAATAAGTTGCTCTGAGTAGGAGGTCTTTTTATTTTTTTTAATATATTTATTTTATTTATATTTGGCTGCATTGGGTCTTTGTTGCTGTGTGCAGGCTTTCTATAGTTGCAGCGAGCAGGGGCTCCTCTTTGTTGCAGTGCACAGGCTTCTCATTGTGGTGGCTTCTCTTGTTGTGGAGCGTGGGCTCTAGGCGCATGGGCTTCAGTAGTTGCGGCACGTGAGCTCAGCAGTTGCAGCTCACGGGCTCTAGAGCTCAGGCTCAGTAGTTGTGGCACATGGGTTAGTTGCTCCATGGCATGTGGGATCTTCCCAGACCAGGGTTCAAACCCATGTCCCCTGCATTGGCAGGTGGATTCTTAACCAGTGCGCTACCAGGGAAGCCCAGGAGGTCTTTTTATAAAGAGGTGGTGTATTCGTTTTTTAGGGCTGCCACAGACTCAAGAAAAGCAGACAAATTGCCACAGACCGAGTAACTTAAACAGCAGAAATTTATTTTCTCACAGTTCTGGAAGCTGGAAGTCTGAGATCCAGCTGTGGTTTCAGCAGGGTTGGTTTCTTCAGAGATCTCTCCCCTTAGCATGAAGACATCCTCCTCAGGTGTCTTCACTTGGTCTTAGATACTGTGTGTATCTGTGTCCAAACTCCTCTTCTTATAAGGATGCTGGCCATATTGATTAAGGGCCCACTCAACTTCATTTTACCTTAATTACCTCTTTAAAGGTCTTATCTCCAAATATAGTCACATTCTGAGATACTGGGGGTTGGGACTTCAACACATAAATTTGGGGGTAGACAATTCAGCCCATACAAGCATTATTTCAAACAGGATTGCACTGGCACAAGGATAGGCAGAGAGAAAAATGGGTCATAATACAGCAGAGGGTGAAAACCGGCACACAGATTTTGTTTGGGCTGATTAATTTGTTTTTTAAGGCTGCCAGATGCTTTCTCCTAAAAATTCTTCTAGAAATCAAACCTCTAGTCACATCAGGCCTACATTCTCACATGGCAACAATTGGCTGGAGCTGGGTGGTAGCTGCCCCCGGGGCTGTATCCTTTAGTTTACCCCAATTCCCACCACTGCCCCATTCTGGTCTCTGGCCTGGTCTTAAAACTATAGGGTTAAAACTATTAGAGTTTTTGATCTCTGGGAAGGAGAGTATAAGAATGGATCGAAATACATACTAGAATTGAAGGGGAAAATGTATGTGGTATTTCAAACTTCTGGGGAAGCATCCTGTGGAAGAATTGGCCGTGCCATTCCATCCCAAATCAGAGGACAATGCTGACTTGAAGAGTTTAACTAAGGCAGGTGCTTTTTCCTGGGTATCACAGAGCACAGCCATTAAGAGCTATAAACCTTCTGTGATGCCAGAAGCTCCCCCAGACCTCAAGAAAAGCAGGAGAGAAACCAAGTCCTTTGTTCTTCAGCAAAATAATTTTTACTCACTGATTCTGTTAATTTTGAGAGGAAATATCCTTGCTTTGATAGCAGTTGAGACTGCATAGTCTTTAAGGGAAAGGAAAGTAATTTACCTAGGATGAGATTCTTACTTTTACAGATCAACCAGTAGAGGAACCATACCAGCAACCCTGCTGCCATGCTCGTGGGTGGGAAGATTGTAAATAAAACAGGAACTGGACATTCTTCCTTTACCATCTCCCAGAAGCTGGGTGCTCATCTCCTCTGCACCTGTGGGACCATGGATGAAACTCAGGGTTGGATGAGACTACCAAACTAAGACTCAGAAGTTTATTTGAAGAAAAGAACCCAGGCTCCTTGGGGGAAGAATTAGGGTTTTCCTGAGGAAGGGAAGGTAGCGTTTCTCCACTTTGAGACTTGAAGAAGAGGCTGCAAGAGGGACAATGAACAAACCAAAGTGTTGGAGAACCCAGTTAGAAAGCTATTGGAGAAGCATCTGAAGCACAAGATCTGGGAAGTCTGGGCTACCAGCTGCCTACCTTTGTGCAACTTGAAGGAGAAGTGAGATTTCACATGTTTGATTCTCTTCACAGTGATTTCCCTCTGGTAATGTCCTAACTCTTTGCGAAAGGAACAAGTGCTGTCCGGTCTTATGAACACTAAAGAGGCATGAGGTAGAAAGGTGTGTTCATCCCATCTTTTCCTGGCTTCCCGTGAAGATGGAGTGTCAGGGACTGGTGGTCATTGCAGTATCAGAGAATGATCCAGAGGCAGCTCCTGAAAGCCACATGGCACCAAAGGAATGTTCTGGAGTGAAATGGAAGATCAAATTTTCCACTAAGTCCTGTAACTTAAAGGATGTTGCTCTCAGATAGAAGATGGGGGACATCCAGCAAACTCCTGAGCTATTATTTAGTAAGTAATGTTGGAATAATTAGTTATTATTTAATTAAATGATGTGGGAATAATTAGATAATAAGACCCTAGGTCACACCAAAACCAAAAATTAATTCCAGATAGATTGAATTGCTCACTGTGAGAAAAATGGTAGCAGGTAGAAAAATGAAACTATCACATATACGGTAAAACATAGGAGGATTTTTTTCCCCTAATAATTTTGGGGTAGTCTCAAAAAGATATGAAACCCAGAAATCATAAAAAGAAAGTGCCAGATTGGACTACATAGAAATAAACAAAAGATACCCTAAATAATAGCCAGGATATAAAGAACAGACAACCAGGAGAAAATACTTGTAATATATGTAACAGAGGTTAATCTGTTAATCTCTCTAAGTAGAAAAAGAACTCCAACAAACTAATAAGAAAAGACAGAAAATCCAATAAAGAAGGATCAAAGGATATGACTAAGGACTTCATAGAAGAAATAGAAGTGGTCAATAGGCATATTTTTTTAAAAAAACAGCCCTAAGCCTTTATAATATTTAAGGGAATTCACATTAAAATTTCAACATGCTTTTTTCAGCTACAGGTGAAAAGAAGTTTATATAAATGTAGAACAAGGTCTGGAAGATTATGCACTAAACTATGAACACTACTTCATCTGGAAGGAATATAATTGGGGAAGCAAAGCAGAGGTCTCTTAATTTGTTCCCTTATATAAGTGGTGGGGGATTATGGGTGATTTTTACTTTGGAGTTGTTTTGCTGTATAATTTAATTCCTTGGAAAGCAATGTAAACATAAATTCTCTGTGTTCAGGAGGCTTAGAAAGTTTTTATTATTTTAATTTTCAAAATCACAAAAATGTGTGAGTTAATTAAACAAAAGAATCAGACCAGTTTTTTAACCTAATCTCAAATCTCAAACCAATTTTTTTATACACACTGTTTGTCCTTGTACTTAATTCATGGGTATCTTCAAATATACATTTTCCCCAACATACTTCTTTCTAGATACCTCCCTCCCCTGAAATAGAAAAGAAAGGGGAAAAAAGAAAAGAAAGAAAAAATAAGGTACTATATGTATGTACGTGTTTAATTGTTTTAATACCTTATTATTGCTTTTACTAAAGTTTTTGGCCCCGGTAGGGTCCCAAGTGACCAAGTTACCTGATAGCCAGACATCACTTTGAGACACAAGTTTCCAGAAATGTCAAAAGAAGATATTTTGCTATGTGACTTTTGAATAAGCCACTTAAAAAAAACCTGACATATTGCAAGTACATACTACACAATTCTAAGAGCCAAGAGAGCATGCTGTGAAGTTGTGTCCCTGTCACCTTTGTCCCTGAGGCCACTACAATTACAAGTTTCTTGTGTATCCTTCCAGAGATATTCTATGCATGTGCAAACACTGGCATAATTTTGTCGTAGCCTACCATACCACTGTTTTGCGTCTTGCCTTTTTTATTTTATATCTTGGAAATTGTTGTATATCAGTACACATAGAGCTGTATCATTGTCTTTTTAAAGATGCAAATGATTCCAATGCATGAATTTACTATAATTTATCTCATTAATCCCCTACTGATGGGTTCAGGTTGTTTCCAATATTTTCTTTATCTGTACAAACAATGCTGTAATAAATATCTTTGTATATTTGTGATTTTGCGAACGTGCAAGTATATTCACAGAAAAAAAATCTCTACAAGTAGAACGGCTGGCTCAAAAGTAAGTGCACGTTAAATTTTGAAAACTCTGCAGCAATTTGTACTTCCTTAAACCATGACTGAGAGTTTGTTTCCCTATACCCTCAAATACATAGTGGTATCAAACTTTTGATCTTTGTCAATCTTATAGGTGAAAAATCGTTTCTGATTTATCTTTCATTGCAAGTAAAGTTGAACATTTTTGCATGGGCTAAAGAGCCATTTATAGTTCCTCTTCCATGAATTATCATTCATTATGGTTTTTTAAAAATTTTTATTTATTTTTGGCTGCTCTGGGTCTTCGCTGCTGCGTGCGGGCCCCCTCTAGCTGCAGCGAGTGGGGGCCACTCCTTGCTGCGGTGTGCGGGCTTCTCACTGCAGCGGCCTCTCCTGCGCAGCACTGGCTCTAGGACTTCAGCAGTTGTGGCTCTCGGGCTCTATAGCACAGGCTCAGCAGTTGTGGCGCATGGGCCTAGCTGCTCCGCTGCATGTGGGATCTTTCCAGACCAGGGATCGAACCCGTGTCCCCTGCATTGGCAGATGGATTTCCAACCACTGTGCCACCAGGGAAGTCCCACCATTCATTATGTTTAAAATTTTTATTTCATTTCATTTATTTATTTTTAAACTTTCATTCAAGTTATAAAAATAATTTTTGCTATTTAAAGATTCTCTTGTTAGGTAAGAAAAAAATCCAGCTACACAGTATTTATGAGAGATACTTCTAAATCAAAATAATCTAGAATGACTGAAAAATAAGAGGGATGAATAAAAGATATATCAAACAAATTCATAGGAATAACAATAGTAGGAGTAACAATATTAAAGTCAAACTAAATCTAAAGCAATTTTTTAATATTTCAAATTTATAAAAGGTGCTATACAAGAATATATAATAGTCAAGAATATATAGTATATAATAGTCATGAACCTTTATGAACCTAACAGCAGATCTTCAAAATATAAAACCAAAGCTGTTGAAAAGACACAAAAATTTGACAAATCCACAAATCCATAATATTTGGGGGGATACTTGAACATGCGTCTCTCAGATATTAACAAATCAAGTAGACAAAAATAAGGCTACAGAGGGTTTAAATAACAAAATTAATAAGTTAATAAACAAAATACATATTTTTCAAAAATACACATGGAATATTCACAAAAATAAACAAGTACTAGACCATCAAAAATGTTTTAGTAATTCTAAAAAGCAGATCATTAATACTCTGACCACAATGTAATAGCATTATAAATTAATAACAAAAGAATGGTCCCTTTCAAAACAAAAAACAAAACTACAACTATTTAAAAGTAAATAAAAACACTTTCCTGAATGACTTAGATTAAAAAGAAAATCAAAATGGAAATTACAAACTATTGGGAAATGAGTGACAGTGAAAGAAATTGCGTATTTAATCTTATTGGATATGGCCAAAATAGTATGATGTGAAAATGTGTAGCATTAAGTCCATTCATTAGGAAATAAAATTTCACTATGCAGTCATTAAAAAGAAAAAGTTAAAAATATAATATATCAAGAAAATAAACCCAGAGGGGGAAAAAAGAATTAATAAAGGTAAAAGCATAAATTGGATTTCCACTTCTCTTAATACCTGACTCAGTCCTCTCTCAAAGGATAACTTGAAAAGCTGAAGAAAATATGACCAGCATTTACTTGAAGGAATCAGCATCAGAGAACAAACAAGGTAATAAAGATCTATCAGACAAGAACCAAGAGAAGACAGAACTCCAGAGGTAAGTTAGGCATTAGGTACCACTTTCCTATTAGTAGCATTTCCCATTTTCAGAAGAGGAAGCTGAGAAGTTGAGTGGTTTAGCCTCACAGGACTGTGTGAAGAATAGCTGGAGTCCGTAATCTCTTATACCCAAACTTTGGGTTGGGACCCAAAAAGATTAAGAACTGGAAATAGACTAGCCTTCTAAAGAACTGCAGTTCAGCTTCAAAGCATCTCATTCCCTGAAACTGAATTATGGTGATTTTGGATTGTGGGTGCCTTTAGGCAACTGTCAGAAATAAAAGTAAATCTTCCATGGGGAAAATGAAATCATCCTAAACTTCAAATTAGTTCCACTAGAAACTTAATGAATACATTTCCTGGCACACAATCAAAAGAAACAAGGCCCAGGAAGAAACATGGCAATACGCACAAAACCACCAGAAATAACGGACAATAGAAATCGTCCCACATAGATTCCATGTATTGGAGTTATTGGTCATAATCCTTAAAACAACTATGCTTACAAAAGTAGAGGGTATAATAAAAAATAACACTGGGCTTCCCTGGTGGAGCAGTGGTTAAGAATCCGGCTGCCAATGCAGGGGACACAGGTTCAAGCCCTGGTCTGGGAAGATCCCACATGCCAGTGGAGCAACTAAGCCCGTGCGCCACAACTACTGAGCCTGCGCTCTAGAGCCCGTGAGCCACAACTACTGAGCCCATGTGCTGCAACTACTGAAGCCCATGTGCCTAGAGCCTGTGCTCCACAACAAGAGGAGCCACTGCGATGAGAAGCCCGTGCACCGCAACAAAGAGTAGCCCCCACTCGCCGCAACTAGAGAAAGCCTGTGCACAGCAACGAAGACCCAATGCAGCCAATAAATAAATAAATTTATTTTAAAAAAATTAAAAAAATAACGTTAAGAATTTTGGCATAAAACTAGAAATATTTTCAAAAGCACATAGATTTGAAAAAAGCTAAAGTTGAAAAACTGAGAAATACAATAATAGAAATTTAAAATTCAATGGATAGATTTAACATCAGACACAGCTGAATAGAGAATGAGTTAGAAGAGACAAAATGATAGAACAATACAGAAGAGAGGGTAAGAGACAGGGAGGATACAGTCAGAAAGTCTAACATATATACATAATTTGAAGTCCTAGGAGAGAAGAAAAATAAATGGGGTAAAAGGAATGTTTGAATATCTGAAAACTTCCAAAACTAATGAAAGATATTCAGTCACAGAGTCAAGAAACTCTATGACCCCTAAGGGGATAAATAAAAAGAAATCCACACCTAGCTACATCAGCTGTCAGTCTAATTGTTGCCCCTTGAACTTAACATGCCTTTTCTGCCTCTGGCTGCCTGTAAATCACCAATTCTTCAAATGGTCTTAGAAAAAGCTTTATCATTCTGCTGGTTCTACCTCTAATGGGTTGAATAAGCTTTGAGCTCGTGTTTATTTTATTTGTGTGTATGAGTCATGTTTTTAACTTTTTGAAACTTGTACTTTGAATATACATATATGAAACAAAGAATTCATGAAATAATACTTTTCCTTCTTGCAATATTTTCTGTACTATTTTGTTCTTTTCCATCTTATTAAAAGATAATTTTGGTCACATTCACTAAATCTGGTCTCAACCTGCAGTTTGAGAAATCCTGCCTCAGCAGACGAGGGAGTATGTGGGTGGTGGGGAGGGAGAGGGGTAGAACTGCAGTTTTTAAAAACCCTAATATTTAAATTTGTTTGTTTGGCTTCCTCCCTCCAGGAATCAGATGACCCTGGAGACAGGGTCGGTTTTTTTGCTCTTTGCTTTTTTGCCCAGGGGGATTTTTTGCTCTTTCCTCGCTCAGCCCTCAGACTCCGGGATCAACCCTGGAGGGTATCAGGAAAAGCCAGCGGCCGGTTTAATCTCAACAGCCGGTTCCTGAGGACAGCTGAGACGCTGGCGCTCTGGGATGGCGAACCGGCCTCCCCGTCTTGGAAGGCTCCCGGGCTGCCGAGAACTTTGCCGCACTCCTGCCGGGAATTGAGACCAAGCGAGCTTCAAGTTCTCCTCGAGAGTTCGCGGAAGTGCGAGGAGGGGGAGTCGCGGAAGAGGCGGCCATCGTCAGCGCTCTGTGGGTCTCCCCTAAGTCCCCCGTTCATCTTCTGCCTTGGCGTTGTCCGGCCCCTCCCCGAGCCAGGAGGCTTACAGTTGGAAAGGGTGACTTCTGCGAGTCCCTTAGGTCCTATTTGGAGGGACTGAAGACCGCGAGGAAAAGTGAGCAGTAAGGGGCCTGGTCAACCTTCGTCCGGCCCGCCCTGCGCTACCGGTACCCTTGAACCCGCCCCTACTGTTTTGTCTCTGGGCAAGTTCCAGGCGCTCTGCACTCGCGATCCAAAGGCGTGGCAGCGCGAGCCATGAATCGTATGGGTGCGCTGGGCTGCGAAAGGCTGCGGTGGGCGCTGCTGGGGACGCGGGTGGCTCTCCCTGGCCTCGGCTCCCACGGGGCCAGAGCCAAGGCCGCGATCCCCAGCGCCCTCCCTGCGGCCCAGGCAGCCGAGGCTCCCGGAACCGGGCCTGGCGATCGGAGGCTGCGGAGCCTGGAGGAGCTTTCAGGGCCAGGGCGGCTGCGTCTCTTATTCCAGCTGTTGGTGCAAGGCTACGTTCTGCACTTGCACCAGCTCCAGGTAACCGAGCCGGGGGCCTCGCGACCAGGGGATGTGGTGCGCACCCGAACAGAGAAGTTGGGGATGGGGAGACGTTGGACAAAAAGTGAAAGACACGTTTAGCTCGGGACCGAGTGGGGGCTATGGTCATACATTGGGAATCTGTAGGGGCTATGAACTGAAATGAACAGGTCAAGGGGTGGTATGAAGCAGGAGGGCACTGGGCTAGAGGTGATTTGGGAGGCTAGGTTTAAAGTGGACCGAGGTTGAGATTCAGTCTCATCTCCTTGACTCCTCTTTTCACACTGTGTACTCCACCCATTCTAGACTTCTTCCAATTCCTTAAGCCTAGAAAGTCCTTCCCCCGCCTTAGGGTCTAGGAGGTTCCCTCTGCCTGAACTGTTTCTTCACCCTTCTACTTAAACACTTGTTTTTGTCTCTGTGATTTCCCTGGGCTGGGTTAGCCACCTGTTAATGTGCTCCTGTAAAGCACCATCTTCTTTCTCTGTCACTGCCTCTGTGTTATATGTTTTTTTAAAATTTATTTATTTTAAATTTATTTATTTTTGGCTGCGCTGGGTCTTCGTTATTTTACGCAGGCTTTCTCTGGTTGCGGCGAGTGGGGGCTACTCTTCTTTGTGGTGCGCGGGCTTCTCATTGCGGTGGCTTCTCTTGTTGTGGAGCACGGGCTCTAGGCGCGCAGGCTTCAGTAGTTGTGGCTTGTGGGCTCTAGAGCGCAGGCTCAGTAGTTGTGACGCATGGGCTTAGTTGCTCCATGGCACGTGGGGATCTTCCCGAACCAGGGCTCGAACCCCTGTCCCCTGCATTGGCAGGCAGATTCTCAACCACTGCGCCACCAGGGAAGCCCCTGTGTTATATGTTTATAAGTAATTTAAGCATTTCTTTAATATTGCCCTCCTGCAAGAATGTAAGCCCTGTGAGAGCAGGGGTCCTCCTGTTTGGCCTGTATCTCCAAGCCTGGCACTTGTAGATGCTCAAATATTTGTTGAATCAAAGAAAAGTCCTTTTTTTTTTTTTTTTTTTTTTTTGAGGTATGCGGGCCTCTCACTGTTGTGGCCTCTCCCGTTGCGGAGCACAGGTTCCGGACACGCAGGCTCAGCGGCCATGGCTCATGGGCCTAGCCGCTCCGTGGCATGTGGGATCCTCCTGGACCAGGGCACGAACCCATGTCCCCTGCATCGGCAGGCGGACTCTCAACCACTGCGCCACCAGGGAAGCCCGAAAAGTCCATATTTTAACTGTATCCTCAGGCCACATCATTTAAAAAGGAAGTGATTGATTACATGATCTAATACAACTATCAAATGCTTTCTTAATAAAATTAATATTTCAAACATTAAAAAAATAAAGTGCACAGAGGTTGGGAGAGAAGGGGGCTGTCTTGGTAATAGAATAGCACATGCAAGTGTATAAGCTGCCAGATGTTATAGAACCACTATTTATCTGTGGTGATATCTATGGTGATATCAGCTACCGCAGACTTCTTCCAGAGGAAATGGCTTCTGGAGGATTACAGAGGTTTGGCGATTTGCAGGGTAAATTTCCCCTTAATGGAGAAAAAGATGTCATTGCTCAGAGAGTGAAAGCAAAATCATAGACATTAAGGAAAAGGTACGTTTTTGTTATTAAGAAATCCATGTCCAGTAAGAAGATTTTATCCAGTGGAACACTGATATGAGGCAGGGATGGATGGATCGCCCACTGTTAATGGACAGAGACTGGAAAATCCAGTGTTGGTTAACTTGGAGAGGTTTTAGGAAGTGAACCAAAGAGATTCATGTGGGATTTGTCTTTCTGATGACTATTAACAAATACTAACGCACCCACTCTGCCCCAGGCATTTTTCCAAGAGCAGAGCTTCAGTGAGATGTGGCCAATACCCACATGGGGGTTAAATGCTTCTTTGGGGAAGAGGGGTAACAAGGGAGTAAACAAATCAGCAAACAGCTAATTTCAGAAAGAAAGCTGAGTGCCCTGGGAGGAGAAGCCAGTCCAGGGCTGGGGAAGGAGTGGGACCTTTGATTCGAGCGTGCCATCCAGGCACATGTGTGGTTGTCAGTGATTGACAGGAGTAGACAGGCCTTGGGCTGGGCTGATGAACAGACTGGTCACCAGGTGGCTGTGCTGGGCAGTAGTAAAAAGTGAGGAGGAGCTGTGGGGACTTGGGATACAACAGGCCTTTGAGGAGGATATTGAAGGCCAGACTAAGGGCCCTGGTTCTTCTGAGGAGCCATGGTGAGCTATTGAGCAGGCATGGGGTGAAGATGGCCTCCAAGGGACACTGTCCAGGTTATGGTGTGTACAGTAGGATGGATTGGACAGGAGAGGCAGAGAGGGCCTCGGGTGACAAAGGGTATGGCATTATCTGAGCCACCCCCCAGGGAAAGTTGGACTGGGAGTTAATGATGAGGGAGAAAATGACTGTGAGGGTTTGAAGGTCCAGACTGAACACAGTTTCTTTGCACCTGCCTGGGCTGCTGCCATCTCCCCTAGGGTCTTCTCTGTTGGGTTCGTGTTTCTGAGGCATGGTGGACAGGTCACAAGGCACTCGGAGATGGTTAAAAAAAATTATTCCCTGTGTGCTCAGCTCCAAGAAACCAAGTAAGCCAAGAAACCAGAGTCCTGAAAGCTTCCCCTGCTTGATTTAACCTCTAGAAATGTGAGCAGCCCAGTGAATGCCCCAAGGGTGGGGACTAAGGATTTCTCACCATTTTTCAGGGAAAGTTTATTGGGAAGTTTTGCTCAGGACTATCTCTGCAGTGGTAACTACCAAGAAATTCTCGACTGCCCTAGGAAGTGGAGGAGGAAGCAGGAGAAAGCCAGGAGTGTGTGGCCATTTATTTATTTTTAATTTTTTAAAAAATATTTATTTATTTGGCTGTGCTGGGTCTTAGCTGCGGCACACAGGATCACGGGATCTTCGTTGGGATCTTCATTGCGGCGTACAGGATCTTTTTAGTTGTGGCATGTGGGCTCTTTTAGTTGTGGCATGTGAGATCTAGTTCCCTGACTAGGGATGGAACCCGGGCCCCCTGCATTGGAAGCACGGAGTCCAAACCATTGGACTACCAGGGAAGTCCCTGTTTGGCCTTTTATTTTATTTTTTTAAATTAATTTATTTTTGGCTGCATTGGGTCTTCATTGCTGCGCTCCCCCTGCATTGGAAGCACGGAGTCCAAACCATTGGACTACCAGGGAAGTCCCTGTTTGGCCTTTTATTTTATTTTTTTAAATTAATTTATTTTTGGCTGCATTGGGTCTTCATTGCTGCGCTCCGGCTTTCTCTAGTTGTGGCGAGCGGGGGCTACTCTTCGTTGCGGTGCGCGGGCTTCTCATTGCGGTGTCTTCTCTTGTTGTGGAGCACGGGCTCTAGGCCTGTGGGCTTCAGTAGTTGTAGCATGTGGGCTCAGTAGTTGTGGCACATGGGCTTAGTTGCTCTGCGGCACGTGGGATCTTCCCGAACCAGGGCTCGAACCCATGTCTACTGCACTGGCAGGTGGATTTTTAACCACTTCGCCTCCAGGGAAGTCCCCCTGTGTGGACTTTTAAAGGAGAGGCCGGACTAGAATTTTGCAGAGCCTCCTGGCTCCAGCCTTTGTATCCCAAAGATCTGGAATCACATGAACCTGGGCTGCTCCATGGGAAATATATTAGCCCTTCCCACTACATGGGGCTGGTGTGAGTTAGTGAACAGTGGAGTGCTGCACATCTATAAAAGCCAGTTAATACCCCTATTGAGAAAGAGGATGCTTCCAGTGACCCACTTTGTATCAGTTCAAATCCATTTGGTTGCCACTCTCACCAGCTTAAACTATAAAGCAGCTTTATTGGTTCCTATCATGGAAAAGTCTAATAGTTGTGTGCCCTTCAGGTATAGTTTGCTCTAGTGATTCATGAGACCATCAAAGCCACAGCTCTGTTCTGCAGTTCTCTTGGCTCTGCTGTCTCACAGAACTTAGTTGACTGGCTTGGGTTAATTGCCCATTCCTGAATCCATCATAGTGGCCATAGGTGTACCCTAGCTTAGACTCATGCAGGCTTACTCCTAAAGCTGGTGTTGGGGCCCCTGCCACCTAAACAGGCGCCTGTTGCACAAGGAAGAGGACAGGAAATGATATAAGGGCAGCTGACCATAATGTCTCCTGCACCCTCAGTTGTCAAAAACGGCGTATCACACATAAAATTAATAAAATCAGCTTAGGGAAGCATTGTAGGACTTTAAAGGGTTGGAGTGGGAATTGGGACATGTGAAAGCCTTGCTAGTCCATAAATGCCAGTTCCTTTCTCTTTTCTAACTAAAATAATGACAAGAGTGCTGAAAAAGTGAAATGTGAACATATGTTAAATTTATATGTAAATTTATGTAACAAATTGATATCTTTCAAAGATGTTGACCCTGAGAATGATAAGATCAGCTGTCTAGTCTGTAGCTCTCATTGTGGACTACCTGGGTTGGTGACCCCTCCTGTGTCTCCCTAATGCTACCTGTACATATTTGTCATTTCATGTATCATGTTTCTTTTTTTTATATGTAGTTACAAAAGTTTTTTTCTTGTGATGAGAACTTTTAAGATTTACTCTTTTAGTAACTTCCAAATATACAATACAATGTTGTTATAGTCACCATGCTGTGCATTACATCCCAGGAGGTAATCTTGTAACGCCCACTTATTTATTTTATAACTGGAAGTTTGTACTTTTTGACCACCTTCATGCATTTTGCCCTCCTTCCATGCCCACCTCTGGCAACCACCAATCGGTTCTCCATATGTGTGAGTTTTGTTTTGGTTTGTTTAATTTTTAGATTCCACATACACATGAGATCATTCAGTATTTGTTTTTCTCTGTCTGACTTACTTCACTTAGCATAATTCCCTCAGGGTCCATCCATGTTGTTGTAAATGGCAGGATTTCCTTCGTTTTTATAGCTGAATAGTATTTCTGGGTGTGTGCGCGCGCATGTCGCATTTTCTTTATACACTCATCCATTGATGGATGCTTAGGTTGCTTCCATGCTTCCATGTCTTGGCTATTGTAAATTCTGCTGCAGTGAGCATGGGGGTCCATTTATCTTTTTGAGTTTAGTGTTTTCATTTTCTTTGGATAAATACTCAGAAGTGGGACTGTGGGATCATATGGTAGTTCTATTTTTAATTGTTTGAAAAACTGCCATACTGTTTCAATAGTAGCTGCACCAATTTACCCTCCCACCAACAGTGCACGAGGGTTCCCTTTTCTCTACATCCTTGCCAACTCTTATTTTTTTGTCTTTTAGCCATTCTAACGGTGCAAGGTGCTATCTCATTGCAGTTTTGATTTGCATTTCCCTGGTGACTAGTGATGTTGAGTACCTTTTCATTTACCTGTTGGCCATCTGTATGTTGTCTCTGGAAAAATGTCACATCAGATCCTCTGCCCGTATTTTAATTGGATTTTGTTTGTTTTGCTATTGAGTTATATGAGTTCTTCATATATTTTGGATATTAACCCTTATCAGATATATGACTTACAAATATTTACTCCCATTTGGTAGGTTGTCTTTTCATTTTGTTGATGGTCTCCTTTGCTGTGCAGAAGCTATTTAGTTTAATGTAGTCCTGCTTGTTTATTTTTGCTTTTGTTACCTTTGCTTTTGGTGTCAAATTCAAAAGGTCATCATCAAGATGGCTGTCAAGGAGCTTACCACCTATGTTTTCTTCTGGGGTTTTTATGGTTTCGGGTCTTAAGTTCAAGTCTTTAATCCATTTTGAGTTAATTTTTGTGTATGGTGTAAGATAGTAATCCAATTTCATTCTTTTGCATGTGGCTATCCAGTTTTCCCAACACCATTTATTGAAGAGTCTGTCCTTTCTCCATTATATATTCTTTGCTCCCTTGTCATAAATTAATTTACCATATATGTGTGGGTTTATTTCTGAGCTTTCTATTCTGTTCCACTGATCTATATGTGTGTGTTTATGCCAATAACGTACTGTTTTGATTACTATAGCTTTGTAATATAGATTGAAATCAGGAAATATGATGCCTCCAGCTTTGTTCTCCTTTCTCAAGATTGCTTTGGCTATTCGGAGTCATTTGCAGTTCCATACAAATTTTAGGATTATTTATTTCTGTGAAAAATGCCGTTGGAATTTTAGTAGGAATTGCATTGAATCTGTAGATTGCTTTGGGTAGTATGGACATTTTAACAATAGTAATTCTTCCCATCCATGAGCATGGAGTATCTTCCCATTTATTTGTGTCTTTAATTTTTTTCTTCAATGTCATGGTTTTCAGTGTACAGGTCTTTTACCTCTTTGGTTAAATTTATTCCTGGGCATTTTATTCTTTTTGATACAGTCATAAATGGGAGTGTTTTCTTAATTTCTCTTTCTGATAGTTTGTTATTAGTGAATAGAAATAAATTGATTTTTGTATTTTGATTTTGTATCCTGCAAGTTTACTGAATTCATTTATTAGTTCTAACAGTTGTTTTGGTGGAGTCTTTAGGGTTTTTGATATATAGTATCATGTCATCTGCAGATAGTGATAGTTTTACCTCTTCTTTTCTGATTTGGATGCTTTTTTTTTTTTTCCTGGCCTAATTGCTCTGTCTAGGACTACTGATACTATGTTGAATAAAAGTGGCAAGAGTGGCCATCCTTGTCTTTTTCCTGATCTTACAGGAAAAGCCTTCAGCTTTTCAACATTGACTATGATGTTAGCTATGGGCTTGTCATGTATGACCTTTATTATGTTAAGGTTCATTCTCTCTATACCCAGTTTTTTTTTTTTTTTTGCGGTACGTGGGCCTCTCACAGTTGTGGCCTCTCCCGTTGCGGAGTACAGGCTCCGGACACACAGGCTCAGCGGCCATGGCTCACGGGCCCAGCTGCTCCACGGCATGTGGGATCTTCCCGGACCGGGGCACGAACCCGTGTCCGCTGCATCGGCAGGCGGACTCTCAACCACTGTGCCACCAGGGAAGCCCTATACCCAGTTTTTTTTTTTTTAATTAATTAATTAATTTATGGCTGCATTGGGTCTTTGTTGCTGCACGCGGGCTTTCTCTAGTTGCAGTGAGCAGGGGCTACTCTTCGTTGCAGTGTGCAGGCTTCTCATTGTGGTGGCTTCTCTTGTTGCGGAGCACGGGCTCTAGGTGCGTGGGCTTCAGTAGTTGTGGCTCGTGGGCTCTAGAGCACAGGCTCAGTAGTTGTGGCACATGGGCTTAGTTGCTCCGTGGCATGTGGGACCTTCCTGGGCCAGGGCTCGAACCCATGACCCCTGCATTAGGATTCTTAACCACTGCACCACCAGGGAAGCCCCTATACCCAGTTTTATGAGAATTTTTATCATAAATCGATGTGGAATTTTGTCAAATGCTTCTTCTGCATCTATTGAGATGATCTTATGATTTGTATCCTTCATTTTGTTATATGTTGTATTACATTGATTGATTTGCAGTTGTTGAACCATCCATTCATCCCTGGAATGAATCCCTCTTGATCATGATGAATGTTTTTCTTGTTTGTTTGTTGTTTTTTATGTATTGTTGAATTTGGTTTGCTAATATTTTATTGAAGAGTTTTTTCATTTATGTTCATCAGGGATATTGGCCTGTATTTTCTTTTCTTGTACTTGTCCTTGTCTGGTTTTAGTATTACGGAAATTCCAGCCTCATAAAATGGGTTTGGAATTGTCCCCTCCCCTTCTTTTTTTTTTTTTTTTTTGAAGAGTTTGAGAACGTTTAGTATTAATTCTTCTTTAAAATATTTGGTAGAATTCACCAGTGAAGCCGTCTGGTCTTTGACTTTTGTTTGTTAGGAGGTTTTGGTGACTGATTCAGTCTTTATACTAATAATTGATCTGCTCAGATTTTCTGTTTCTTCATGCTTCAGTCTTGGTACAATGTATGTTTCTAGGAATTTATCCATTTCTTCTAGGTTGTTCAATTTGTTGGCATATAATTGTTCACAATAGTCTCTTGTGATCCTTTGTGTTTCTGTGATATCAGTTGTAACGTCTCTTCTTTCATTTCCGATTTTATTTATCTGAGTCCTCTTTTTTTCTTTTTTTTTTTTTTTTGCGATACGCGAGCCTCTCACTGTTGTGGCCTCTCCCATCGCGGAGCACAGGCTCCGGACGCGCAGGCCCAGCGGCCATGGCTCACGCGGCACGTGGGATCCTCCCAGACCGGGGCACGAACCCGTGTCCCCTGCATCGGCAGGCGGACTCTCAACTACTGCGCCACCAGGGAAGCCCCTCTTTTTTGCTTGGTGAGTCTAGCTAAAGGTTTGTTTATTTTGTTTAGCTTTTTAAAAAGCTATCTCTTAGTTTCAGTGATCTTTTCTATTGTCTTTTTAGTCTCTGATTTATTTCTGTTCAGATCTTTGTTATTTCCTTCCTTCTACTAACTTTTTAAAATTAATTTTTATTGGAGTTTAGTTGTTTTACAATGCTGTGTTAGTTTCTGCTGTACAGCAAAGTGAATCAGCTATACATATACATATATCCCCTCTTTTTTGGATTTCCTTCCCATTTAGGTCACACAGAGCATTGAGTAGAGTTCCCTGTGCTAAACAGTATGTTCTCACTAGTTATCTATTTTATGCATAGTATCAATAGTGTATATTTGTCAATCCCAATCTCCCAGTTCATCCCCCAGCCTTTTCCCCCTTGGTATCCATACTTTTGTTCTCCACCTCTGTGTCCGTCTTTCTGCTTTGCAAATAAAATTATCTATACTATTTTTCTAGAGTCCACATATATGCATTAATATACGATATTTGTTTTTCTCTTTCTGACTTACTCCACTCTGTATGACAGACTCTAGGTCCATCCATGTCTCTGCAAATGACCCAATTTCATTCCTTTTTTGTGGCTGAGTAATATTCCATTGTATATGTGTACCATATCTTCTTTACCCATTCCTCTGTTGATGGGCATTTAGGTTGCTTCCATGTCCTGGCTATTGTAAATAGTGCTGCAATGAACATTGGGGTGCATGTGTCAATTTGAATTTTGGTTTTCTCTGGATATATGCCCAGTAGTAGGATTGCTGGGTCATATGGTAGTTCTATTTTTAGTTTTTTAAGGAAGCTCCATACTGTTCTCCATAGTGGCTGTATGAATTTACATTCCCACCAACAGTGTAAGAGAGTTCCCTTTTCTCCATACCCTCTCCAGCATCTGTTGTTTGTAGATTTTTTGATGATGCCCATTCTGACCGGTGTGAGGCGATACCTCATTGTAGTTTTGATTTGCATTTCTCTAATAATTAGTGATGTTGAGCATCTTTTCATGCTTTTGTTGCCCATCTGTATGTCTTCTTTGGAGAAATGTCTGTTTAGGTCTTCCAGCCATTTTTTTTTTTTTGCGGTACGCGGGCCTCTCACTGCCGTGGCCTCTCCCGTTGCGGAGCACAGGCTCCGGACATGCAGGCTCAGCGGCCATGGCTCACGGGCCCAGCCGCTCCGTGGCATGTGGGATCTTCCCGGACCGGGGCACGAACCTGTGTCCCCTGCAACGGCAGGCGGACTCTCAACCACTGCACCACCAGGGAAGCCCCCAGCCAGTTTTTGATTGGGGTGTTTGTTTTTTAGATATTGAGCTGCATGAGCTGCTTGTTTATTTTGGAGATTAATCATTTGTCAGTTGCTTCATTTGCAGATATTTTCTCCCATTCTGAGGGTTGTCTTTTCGTCTTGTTTATGGTTCCTTCTACTAACTTTGAGGTTAATTTGTCCTCCTTTTTCTAGTTCCTTGAGGTGTAAAGTTAGGTTATTTGAGATCTTTCTCTCTCTCTCTTTCTTTCTTATTTTTTTTAATCTTCCTTATTTCTTAATGTAGGCATTTATTGCTGTGAACTTCCTTCTTGGAACTACTTTTGCTGCTTCCCATAAGTTTTGGCTTTTGCCATTCTTTGCATCCTTTCCCTGAAGCCTCCATTCCCACCCTCCACTGGACATCAGCATCAAAGGCCAGATGATCCGTGACCTTCTGAACCTGGTGGGTTTTTTCTGCCCAGCGCAGAGGATATCGCTTCCAGCTCTAGCAGCTCCAGCAGCTCCACCACCAGGCCAGCCTCCTTGCTTGTCTGCAGCTCAGCTGGCAGCATGAGCAGCCCCATAGAGACTCTGGGAAGGGGTGGTGTCTGGGTGTTCCCTCCTGCTTGATCTCCCTTACTGCTTGATCTGCCCTGACAATCTGTCCATGCACACTGCCATGTCAGTGCCCCTAAAAGTATGTTTGATTAATTGCTCCCCTGCTCAGGAATCCCTACAGGTCCTGGGGAATCAGCTTTAAATTCTTCAAGCAGATGTTTGAGGCCCCAGCCTCCTTTCCCAGGCACCCCTCACTTTAAGTTTTGCTATGTTGTGTTTTCCATTTTCATTCATCTTTAGCATTTTTTAAAATTTCTCTTTTGATTTCTTCTTTGACCTAGTGGTTGTTCATTTCCAAGATGGCTTCTTCAATTGCATGTTGGATGCCTGGGCTGGTTTGGCCAGAATGGCTATTTCTTTCACCAGATGGCTAACCTGGGCTTCCTCACAGCATGGGGGATCTTATACCCCATCACATGTTGTTTAATCTCCACATATCTGTGAATTTTCCAGATTTCTTCTTGCAGTTGATTTCTCTTTTTTAAAATTAATTAATTAATTACTTAATTATTTCTGGCTGCATTGGGTCTTTGTTGCTGCGCATGGGCTTTCTCTGGTTGCAGCAAGCAGGGGCTACTCTTCATTGCAGTGTGTGGGCTTCTCATTACGGTGGCTTCTCTTGTTGCAGAGCACGGGCTCTAGGCGCACGGGCTTCAGTAGTTGTGGCATGCGGGCTCAGTAGTTGTGGCTCGTGGGCTCTAGAGCGCAGGCTCAGTAGTTGTGGCGCATGGGCTTAGTTGCTCCACGGCATATGGGATCTTCCCGGACCAGGGCTCAAACCTGTGTCCCCTGCATTGGTGGGTGGATTCTTAACCACTGCGCCACCAGGGAAGTGCTTGCAGTTGATTTCTAGTTTCGTACAATTGTGTGGGAAAAGATGCCTGATTGGATTTTAGTCTTCTTAAATTTATTAAGTTTTGTTTTGTGGCCTAACATTTGATGTATCCTGGCGAATGTTCCATGTGTGCTTGAAAAGAATGTATTCTGTTGCTTTTGGGTACAATATTCTGTATATGTCTGTTAAGTTCATCTGGTTTAATGTGTCATTTAAGGCCAATGTTTCTGTATTGATTTTCTGTGTGGATAATGAAGTGGGGTATTAAAGTCTCCTACTATTATTATATTGTTATCTATTTCTCCCTTTAAGTCTGTCACATATTTAAGGGCACATGTTTCTTACCATTACCTGTTAATATAGCTTAGAGATTGGGCTGTGAACCTCTGAGGCCCTATGCCTTTTCCAGCTCTATGTTCCCCAGCACCAGGCAGAGTTCTGGGTACAGGAGAGGTTCTTGATAATGTTTGATGAATGAATACATTTCATGTACCAGTCAAAGGGCTATGAGTGGTACTGAGCAGTAGCTACATCTAGTGGTAAACTTCTTTGTGAGAGTCTTCTCAGCTCCCTGATCTGAGTTGTTTGACATAAGATAGAGTGAAAAAGAGACAGTGAGGGAGGTGGGCAGATTGATCAAGCTGGCCCATCAGGTCTTAGCTTTCTAGGTTCAGAAACTAAATTTTGTCAGTTCATTCAGCACGGGTAGACTTTTGGGGACTGACCCATATTGGCCAAACACACAGAAACAAATTGTGGATTGGAGTATATATTTACAAAAGTTAGCCCTCCCAGGGATCTTATACCCCATCACATAGAAGCCCCCTATTCTAGTTATTCCTACCTAACAAACTATCCCAAAACATAATGGCTTAAAACAACATTTTGTTATACTCATGATTTTGTGAGTCAGGAATTTGTGAGGTGCACATCAAAAATGGCTTATCTCTGCTTCACAGTGGAGTGGGGCTTTAGTTTGAATGGCTGAAGATGGCTGGGATGGCTCAAGTGGGGCCATATGTTTAGGCCTCAGGTCTGGTTTCTGGCTGGCTTCCTTAGCTTTTCTCCAGTCACATCTGCTGGGGCTGGAATTTCCAAGATGGCTTCTTCAGTTTCATGTTGGATGCCTGGGCTGGTTTGGCCAGAATGGCTATTTCTTTCACCACATGGCTTACCTGGGCTTCCTTACAGCATGGGGGTCTCTGCATAGTCAGACTTCTTACAGGGTCCTGGTTTCCCCCAGAGTGAATATTCCAAGGGACAGAAAGTGGAAGTTGCCGGTTTCTTAAAGCCTGGTTCTGGAAACTGGCATAGCATCATTCCTGCTGTATTCTACACATCAAAACAGTTACAGAGCCCACCCAGATTCTAGAGAAAAAGATGTAGACCTGACCTATTAATGGGAGAGATGTCAAAAATATGTGGCCTTCTTTAATACACCTAACCTCTTCCCAGAATCCACTTACCTAGGGAGAGAAATTAGTAACTACATTAGTGGACTGCTTGGTGTGCAGGGACCCCAGAACTAAAGCAGTAGAATCGTATGGAAAAAAAATTTCATCTACGCCTTGGAGAAACCTGGTTGAATGTGCTTCTCTGGTGCCTGTCCACTAGATTAAGTATCTCTCTCTCTTCAGAGATAAATGCTGCCTATTTTTGCTCTTTGGCTTCTTCTTCTGGGTTTTGTAATGGCCACTCCCATCCTGTTGACACATTCTTTCTTCGGTTTGGCTAATACCATTGATTAGATGGATTTTCTTTCCCAGTACTCATGTTACCGTCAAGCCTTCCAGAGATTAGTCTCCAGTTACCTTGACTTGCTTGAGTGTTTTTCAGTCTCATCTGGCAGATGTTTACAGACTGTCCTTGAGACTCTGGTGGAATCTAATGTAGCACTTTAAAGCCTCAGGGATGGGAAATTTGAAACTAGGTATTAAGGTATAAAGTGTGAGTCATACCAACTTAGCAAATGCACTGCCAGAATTTTTATCTTATAGATAAAATTTGTGGTCAAAGAAATATTACACACTTTTCAAGATAGCAATATTTCTGATTGGGAAACGTTAGAATGACTTACATATCCCAGTAGGGAACTAATTAAATAAGTTACAGTACATTCATACAATGGAATTTTACACAACCATTAAAAATAAAAGGGGCAGGGCTTCCCTGGTGGCACAGTGGTTGGGAGTCCGCCTGCCGATGCAGGGGACACGGGTTCATGCCCCGGTCTGGGAGGATCCCACATGCCGCGGAGCGGCTGGGCCCGTGGGCCATGGCTGCTGAGCCTCTGCTTCCGGAGCCTGTGCTCCACAGTGGGAGAGGCCACAGCAGTGAGAGGCCTGCGTACCGCAAAAAAAATAAAAATAAAAATAAATAAATAAAAGGGGCAGATCTATGTGTATTAATATGAATTGCTTCGTAAGAGATGGGAGGAAAATAAGGTGCAAAACTATATAATATGCCATCATGTGTGGATAAAAAGTATGAGGGGTATATTCATATATATATATATATTTGTATGTGCATAAAATATCCCTGGGAGGACACACAAGAAATTGGTAATGATGATTGCCTCTCTGTAGGGATCTTGGAGTCTGGAGATGAGAGTTAGGAGGAAGACTTACTTTTTTTTTAATACATTAATTAATTAATTAATTTATTTATTTATTTATTTATGGCTGCTTTGGGTCTTCATTGCAGCATGCAGGCTTTCTCTAGTTGTGGTGAGCAGGGTCTACTCTTCGTTGCGGTGCACAGGCTTCTCATTGCGGTGGCTTCTCTTGTTGCAGAGCACGGGCTCTAGCCACGTGGGCTTCAGTAGCTGTGGTTCGCAGGCTCTAGAGCGCAGGCTCAAGTAGTTGTGGCACATGGGCTTAGTTGCTCTGCGGCATGTGGGATCTTCCTGGACCAGAGCTCAAACCCGTGTCCCCTTCATTGGCAGGTGGATTCTTAACCACTGCGCCACCAGGGAAGTCCCAAGACTTACTTTATATTGCAAGACTGCTATGGACCTCCACCAGAGTTTCCTCTGTCTTCATCCTGCCTAGGCATAGTTCACCATCTTTTGGGTCTTTTTGTACCCTTTGCATTTTAACAGTGTACATATATATTGCCTTTTACAATTTTAAAAACAACAACAAAAGAATGGAGAGCAAGAGATAAAGCATGGCTGACCTAGTGCTTCCTGGTCCAGCATAATATTTTGAGATCTTCTGATGGCCTTTCCTCTTGTACCCCTGTTTGGCTCTGGGTCCTTACTTTTGATGTCCACTTCTGCATCTGCATCCTCTTTTTAGCTCTGTGTCCATTGCTGGTCATCTCCTCCTTGTTCTTGAATACTCTCATTGTTCCAGTCCAGACCATCCCAGCTTGCAGGCAAAGGTGCACAGCTTACTGAGGTTTGCCTCTGGGTGTGTGAGGGGTGCAGGTTGGGGGTGCCGCTTCTGTTTTCCTAACAGCCTCTCTGAGGGCGTCCCAGGCAAGGCCTTTTCTTGGATTACCCTTAGATCTGCCTCTACCCTCAGCCCATTGTTTCTCTCTGGTACAAAATCAGAGGAAAATTCTTACTGTCCACCTATCTGGTACATATCTTTGTAACTTTATGACAGTGCTTCGGTCTTGCATAAAAGCAGACATTTTTATAAATATTGAAGTAATGGCTGCACATATGCACAAAAAATTTTTTTTGCACCTTTGTTTGTAAAACCAAAAATTCAGAAACATGTTAAATGCCCATCAGCAGGATAAATAGATTGTGACATATTCATACAATGGAACACTATGCAGTAGTCATAATGAACGCACAAACTTTTTATATCTCAGTATAGAACTTGGCAGGGGGAGGGATAAATTAGAAGTTTGGGATTAACAGACATACACTACTAAATATAAAATGGGTAAACAGCAAGGACCTACTGTATAGCACAGGGAACTATATTCAATATCTTGTGATAACCTATATGAGAGAAGAATCTGAGTTATTATATATAACTGAGTCACTTTGCTGTATACCAGAAACTAACAGAACAGTGTAAATCAACTATACTTCAAGAAAAAAATTAGAACTCAGAACCAAAGTTGAGTATAGAATGATATGTACAATAGAATACTATTTCTATAAATTAACAACCACATGAAAATAATATGGGCTATCATTGTGATGCAGCAAAATTATATAAATATTGACAGAAAGAGCACATTTCAAATTCAAGATAGTGGTTGCTCTGGGGAAGGAGGGCAAAGGGAAAGATAAGAAGAGGACTTTGAATCTGAAATGTTTTCTTTTCTTTCTTTTTTTTTTGTTGACGTATTTTTTTTAACATCTTTATTGGAGTATAATTGATTTACAATGATGTATTAGTTTCTGCATTATAACAAAGTGAATCAGCTATACATATACTTATATCCCCATATCTCCTCCCTCTTGTGTCTCCCTCCCACCCTCCCTATCCCACCCCTCTAGGTGGTCACAAAGCACTGAGCTGATCTCCCTGTGCTATGCGGCTGCTTCCCACTAGCTATCTATTTTATGAAATGTTTTCATTTTTAAAAAAGATTTGAAGCAAATATGACAAATATTAACAGTTCTTAATTCTGGAGGGAGGGTACATGAGTGTTTGTAATGTTATTTTCTTTAATTATCCACATTAAAATCTTCATAATAAAAATACAAGTAATTCTGCTCATCATGAGTTCAAATGGTGCCTCTGGCTTGGTCTGATCTTAGAGAAAAGCATTCAAGACAAGGTTCAGAGCAAGCAGAACTTGGGAATGCTGTTAGTTATTTAGCACCCTCTGTCACTTGGAAATGTGAATTCCACTTGTTGAGGGGGTTGGGGCTAAACTCCTCTTGACACTTGGACAGCACTGAGTCATGGCTGTGCCAGCTGGATTCCTCGTCACCTTTGACCCTGAATGATGCCTTCTTTCTGGCATTGGTCAGTGTAGGCAAAAGAGAGGCCTGTGCTTGAAGTTACATCTCTCCTTCTGTTTATCCACCTGATGGCTGCCAGCTTTTCGTGCCAGGTTTGTTGACACTGCCAAAACAGTACTTGGTATTTGTGAGTTCACTTTTGTCCTCAGGACTATTTACTTTCTGTTTTAGTGTTGTTTTTCTGTGCTGAGAGCCTTCTTAAGGAACCCACTATCAGTAAACCAAAGAGACCTCTAAGTAGGAGAATAAAACATCGCAATGCAGTATCAATTTTTTTGAGGGGAGATTTTAGATGATTATGTTTTTTTTTCTTGTAACAACTTTATTGAGATATAATCACATACCATCCAACTCACCCATTGAACAATTAAGTGGTTTTTAGTATATTCAGAGTTGTGCAACCATCACCACATCAATTTTAGAATATTTTAATCACCCCAGAAAGAAACCTCATACTCTTTGGCAGGAACTCCCTGCTCCCCATTCCCTCATCAGTCCCTGGCAACCACTAATCTACTTTCTGTCTCTATGGATTTGCCTGTTATGGACATTTCATGTAAATGGACTCATTCAATATGTCATCTATTGTGAAAGGCTTCTTTTACTTAACATGATGCTTTCAAGGTTCATCCATGCTGTACATGTGTCAGTACTTTATTCCTTTTTAATGGACGAATAATATTGCGTCATAAGGATATACCCCACTTTGTTCATCCATCCATCTGCTGATGATATTTGCATTGTTTCCACGTTTTGGCTTAGTGTTATATTTTGAGTTCTTTTTTTTTTTTTTTTTTTCTTGCGTTATGCGGGCCTCTCACTGTTGTGGCCTCTCCCATTTGCGGAGCACAGGCTCCGGACGCGCAGGCTCAGCGGCCATGGCTCACGGGCCCAGCCGCTCCGCGGCACGTGGGATCTTCCCGAAACGGGGCACGAACCCGCGTCTCCTGCATCGGCAGGCGGACTCTCAAGCACTGCGCCACCAGGGAAGCCCATATTTTGAGTTCTTAAGGTCCACACAACTGTCAAAGATAAGCACAGTTGGACAGTAGTTAAAGTGGTGAAAACAGATTTTTTTCAGGAACTACTGACAGTAGGGGAAAGAGATTAATGCCTTTCCAATTTGTGCAGAGGTGACTGGCGTTTTAAAGGGAGAGTGAGGGAGTGCAGTGTGGGATGGCAGGGGCTTGAAAAGAGTCAGGGAAGTGAAAAATGACAAAAAGCAGGAATTGGGGTGGGGGTTGGTCCATGTGAAACTCATTTGGGTTTGCTAACTGGTGCTTATCTTATTGATAAGCACCCTTCCATGGAGACTGGGAGACAGGGGCCCTATCTTCAGATGATGGCTGGAACAAACAGGACATTTCTTGGCAGCCTTGAGTTTTCTCAAGTAGGCACTTTAAGGAGGATTTCATCCTAGGGATGAAGGTCACTCTAGGGATGTGACTTTGAGCTGTTAGAAACTATGTTAGTGTGTTCAAGTCTTTAAAGGCCAATGTTGGTACAACAAAAAGAATAAAATACCTAGGAATAAACCTACCTAGGGAGACCAAAGACCTGTATGCAGAAAAGTATAAGACACTGATGAAAGAAATGAAAGATGATACAAACAGATGGAGAGATATACCATGTTCTTGGATTGGAAGAATCAACATTGTGAAAATGACTCTACTACCCAAAGCAATCTACAGATTCAATGCAATCCCTATCAAACTATCAAAGGCATTTTTCACAGAACTAGAACAAAAAATTTCACAATTTGTATGGAAACACAAAAGACCCCAAACAGCCAAAGCAATCTTGAGAAAGAAAAACGGAGCTGGAGGAATCAGGCTCCTGGACTTCAGACTATACTACAAAGCTACAGTAATCAAGACAGTATGGTACTGGCATAAAAATAGAAATACAGATCAATGGAACAGGATAGAAAGCCCAGAGATAAACCCATGCACATGTGGTCACCTTATTTTTGATAAATGAGGCAAGAATATACAATGGAGAAAAGACAGTCTCTTCAATAAGTGGTGCTGGGAAAACTGGACAGCTACATGTAAAAGAATGAAATTAGATTACTCCCTAACACCATACACAAAAATAAACTCAAAATGGATTGAAGACCTGAATGTAAGGCCAGACACTATAAAACTCTTAGAGGAAAACGTAGGCAGAACGCTCTATGACATAAATCACAGCAAGATCCTTTTTGACCCACCTCCTAGAGAAATGGAAATAAAAATAAACAAATGGGACCTAATGAAACTTAAAAACTTTTGCACGGCAAAGGAAGCCATAAATAGGATGAAAAGACAACCCTCAGAATGGGAGAAAATATTTGCAAATGAAGCAACTGACAAAGGATTAATCCCCAAAATTTACAAGCAGCTCATGCAGCTCAATATCCAAACAACAAACAACCCAATCCAAAAATGGGCAGAAAACCTAAATAGACATTTCTCCAAAGAAGATATACAGATTGCCAACAAACACATGAAAGGATGCTCAACATCACTAATCATTAGAGAAATGCAAATCAAAACTACAGTGAGGTATCACTTCACACCAGTCAGAGCGACCATCATCAAAAAATCTACAAACCATACATACTGGAGAGGGTGTGGAGAAAAGGGAACCCTCTTGCACTGTTGGTGGGAATGTAAATTGATACAGCCACTATGGAGAACATATGGAGTATGTTCTTAAAACATGGAGGTTCCTTAAAAAACTAAAAATAGGACTACCATACGACCCAGCAATCCCACTACTGGGCATGTACCCTGAGAAAACCATAATTCAAAAAGAGTCATGTACCACAAAGTTCATTGCAGCTCTATTTACAATAGCCAGGACATGGAAGCAACCTAAGTGTCCATCGACAGATGAATGGTTAAAGAAGATGTGGCACATATATACAATGGAATATTACTCAGCCATAGAAAGAAACGAAATTGAGTTATTTGTAGTGAGGTGGATGGGCCTAGAGTCTATCATACAGAGTGAAGTAAGTCAGAAAGAGAAAAGCAAGTACCATATGCTAACACATATATATGGAATCTAAAAAAAAAAAAAAACATTGTTCTGAAGAACCTCGAGGCAGGACAGGAATAAAGACGCAGAAGTAGAGAATGGACTTGAGGACACGGGGAGGGGGAAGGGTAAGCTGGGACGAAGTGCGAGAGTGGCATGGACATATATACACTACCAAATGTAAAATAGATAGCTAGCGGGAAGCAGCCGCATAGCACAGGGAGATCAGCTCCGTGCTTTGTGACCACCTAGAGGGATGGGATAGGGAGGATGGGGGGGAGGTGCAAGAGGGAGGAGATATGGGGATATATGTATACATATAGCTGATTCACTTTGTTATAAAGCAGAAACTAACACACGATTGTAAAGCAATTATACTCTAATAAAGATGTTAAAAAAAAAACGAAAGATGTTCTGAAACTAACTACAAACTATAAAAAAACAACAACAAAAAACGGCCAATGTTGGGGCTTCGTTGAGAAGAGGGCTGAGGAGCCTGACTAGAATTTGGTAAAGGAGAAAAATCTTTATCATAACCTACAGCTGTCTTTCCTAAATTTGTTTAGGTCCCCAACCCTTTGAAAATCTGAAAGCTATGGCACTTCTCTGCAGCAGAAATTTGTGTATATGCACAGCGTATTGCATTGGATTTCAGCTCTCCATCCCCTCCACCCCCCAGCCTGTCTGCACACCCAGGTTACCACCCCTTGCCCTGGAGGTGGATTAGTGTGTTCTAGGCACTATACCTAGAATTTGGGTAATGGTTGCCAGGAGCTGCTTTGTGTTATCTACCTTAACATATAGGCTAGCCACAGAGCACCTCTGGAATCAATTAGTAGTATAATTCCCTTGTTTAACTGATGAGAAGATGTCAAGCTCACACATACAAGACAAGGCAAGGCTGAGGCCTGACTGATTCAATCAGTAAAGCTATAATAGCCACTTTCAGATTTAGACATTTTATTGCTCACATAGTGAAAGGATGAGAGAGGCAAAGGCACCAGCTCCCTGTGATGCTGTGCCACACCCTCGAAGGACAACCCCGGAACTCTTCCAATTAGATGACTGCGCTGCGAGTTGCAGGGTACCCTGTTGCTGAGGAGACCCTTCTAGACTGTAGCTAAGGAGTTTTATATTCTGCAGCTATTTTCTGTGTGGGCTTTCTGCCCACCCCTCTGCAGAACCCGGGCAGTGATAAGAAACTGTTTCCTGACAGCCTCCCAGATGAGCTAGGGAGGTGAGTGGGAGGTGGCCTCAGAGCAGCTCCTTGTAAGGAGGCTTGCAGGCCCTCCAGTCTCTCATGTTCCAGGAGGATCACAAAGTCTAATGCCAAAACTCACAAGTTTTGAGCTCTTGAGCTACGGCTCAAGTCTTTGAGTGTGTGGATATGTGTGCAAGCTTGCCCCACAGCTGCAACCCCGACCTTTCACTTATCCAAATAAGAATTCTCAGGGGCAGAGATCACCCCATCAGATGGACGTTGAAATTTTACTGATAGGAGCTCATACCAAATCTGTTGTGTTTGTCTTAGGCAACATCGGATGGGAGTCACCACAACCATGATTCTCTGCAGTTTAACTAGGCCTATCTGGAGTGTAGACTGCATCCAGGCTCCCCATTTGGAGGACAACTAAAGGTGTCAGCAGCCATGTCTACCCCACCTCAGCCAGCCCACGGAAGTCTTGGGCAGTATGATTGTCTATTACCACCTTCGGTGAAGAGTTTAGAACAAACCGTGACTAATGAACAAATAAAAGAGGCCGACAGTGACAGGATGAGGCTAAAGAGACCAGATCAGTGTCCAGAAGTTTAATCTTGCTCTGTCATCTTTAGTGGAGACTGGTCTTTTCTGAGGTCAACGGATCTTGGGACATTTCTGAGAGTTTTTAGATTCAGATTCTCTTTGGCCAGTGTTGAGAGTGGTGGCAGCAGTCTGAGTTAAACTGTGAGATGTCTGTAGACAAGAATTGAAAGAGAGAGAGATTAATAGTCCCTCCCGTCACCCCCAACCTCCCAGGGTTGATCTCTGAAGTCCCAGCAGCCAGGGGTGTTCCTCTTGTTTCTGTAACCATGTGACCAGTGTGACCAGTCTCTCCAGCAATCCCTCCATTCTGTGTCCCAATCTTCCTTTGTCTTACCCTCACATGATCCCATGATCAGAACCCAGAGGCGATGGGAAACTGTCTCAGGACACAGGGACTTATGCCTATCAGGGGACATAGGAAACATAGGGAGGGAGGTAGCCCAGTGGCAGCTCTGTGTAGACCTCCAGTCCTGTGCCGAGAGGATCGAAGGGCATTCAGCTCTGAAGACTCAGAGAAGGCTGGTGTGGACGAAAAATGTCTCCTGCCGTATCAGTTGACACAGGATGTTGTGGTCATCAAGCCATCAGCCAATGGGGCTGCCCGCAACGGCCCGCTGTGAGGGAATTCAGGATGGAAAAGAACAGGATATTGGCCCTAGATAACTAAGGTGCATATCAGAGGAATGATTTCACTGAGCCCAGACTCTTGCATACATAGGAAAGCACTAAATTCATTAACTTGAGATGTCCGGTTCTCTTTAATAACAGTAAGATTTTGATGTTCCGACTACCTGGTTTTTGTTGCAAAGACTGCTACGTATCCTGGCTCCTCCCTCACCTCTTTGGAGCTGTCCCTCAGAGGTAGCTGAGAGGCTGCCTCCTGGGCTTAAGTCCTCAGAAAGTTTGCCGAATAAAGCATAATTCCCAACTTTTAGGTTGTGCATTTTTTTTCAGTTGATGTTGGGTTCAAGCCTTTGTGTCTGTGGATACATGCAAGGTCGGGAGCATACCACCGCCAAGCTATTACCCAACAAAGTGACAGAGCCCGTTGTGCTGAGTCTGGAACTGGGACAAAATCTCCTGCCAGGCAGTCCCTGAGCCCTCAACTGAAACCGCCATATGTGGATGACTGACTTGAGATAAAAACCCATGATAACGAGACAGGCACTTTTTTCCCTATAAAAATGACTCTTGTTCTAAAAAAAAAAAAAATCACGTAAATACGAGTTGCATGCTAATTATTTGTGATTACATAACACATTTAAGAGAACGTCATTTCAACTTAGCTGAAATAATTTGCGGAAGTAATACATGTTTACTGGAGAGAAATCAGAAAGACACAAAAAGAAGAAAATCCAAATCTTCCACAATCCCAGCACTCTGAACATGTTACAGTGCCTCGCACACATAGCTGTTAATAAACATTTGTGAAATGAATACATAAATACACACATGCTCTTGGGGGTAAGTAAGCATTTTCCCCGCTTGCTTGTCCTTGGTGAATAGGCTTCCATACTTCCCCCATGTGTCATCCACATATATATTTTTTAAATGAAAGCATATCATATACTCTCTTTTATAACCTGCCTTTTACTAAAAGATAAATATGAACATCTTTCTACATCAATAGTCACTTCATTAACAATTTTTAATGTCTGAATAGTGTTCCACTGTATGGCTACACTAGAATATACTGAAGCTTATTGTTATATATTTAGATGTTTTTATGTATAAAGATTTGTTAAATACATCTATCACTAAATATCGTGTGCATCCTGAATTAGTTCCTTAAAATAAATCTCTTAAAGTGGAATTGTTGCGGTAAATGATTTCGCTCAGGCCTTTGATATGTATCGGCTGCCAAACTGTCCTCCAGAAAAGTTACAAGGGCAACAGTTTTGTGCAATGGAGGGCATTCCCATTTCTAAAAATAGAGAGACTCTGCCAGTGTGTTCTTCCCAGAGCAAATGAACAAATGAGTAAACACCCCTTAAAGCTTGATCTTTTATCCTGGGTTAGGAGCTGGCAAGGCGAAGGAAAGGTTGGTTTGGTCCTCTTTTTGATCTGCAAGAGAGGAAGCATGGAACCACAGAAGAACCAGCTCAGGGGAACCTCCCTCACTCCCTTTCTGTTCTCTCTTTTCTGAGGGGGCCCATCTTTTGTCCACAGCAGGCTTCTTGCTGAGGCTCTGGAGGCTTTAAATATCACAAACTTCTTCTAGGCCTTTTTTTAGGGGAAATTCACAAACTATAATACAATGAACCATTTTATTTAATTAATTTATTTATTTGGCCACACCTCGTGGCATGCGGGATCTTAGTTCCCTGACCAGGGATCGAACCTGTGCCCCCTACAGTGGAAGCGCAGAGGCCTAACCACTAGACCACCAGGGAATTCCCTCAGTGAAGCATTTTAAAGTGCACAATTCAGCAGCATTTAGTGTATTCTTTTTTTTTTTTTTTTTTTGCATTACGGGGGCCTCTCACCGTGCGGCCTTTCCCGCTGCGGAGCACAGGCTCCGGACGCGCAGGCCCAGTGGCCATGGCCCACGGGCCCAGCCGCTCCGCGGCACGTGGGATCCTCCTGGACTGGGGCACGAACCCGCGTCCCCTGCATCGGCAGGCAGACTCCCAACCACTGCGCCACCAGGGAAGCCCTAGTGTATTCTTAATGTTATAAAACTATGACTTCTCTCTAGTTTCAAAACTTTTTCAATACCCCGGAAAAACACCCTGTCATTAGTTACTCCTCATTCCCCTCTCCTGTCACCCCTTGGTAATCATTAATCTGCTTTCCATCTTTATGGATCTGCCTATTCAATATATCATATAAATGGAATCATACAATATATGACCTTTTGTGTCTGGCTTCTTTCACTTACTGTATGTTTTCAAGGTTCATCCAAGTTTTAGTGTGTATCATACTTTGTTCTTTTTATGGCTGAATACTATTCCATTGTATGCATATACCACAATTTGCTTATCCATTCATCAGTTGATGCCATTTGGGTTCTTTCCACCTTTTGACAACTATGAGTAATGCTGCTCTAAACATTCCTGTACAAGTCTCCATGTGGCATATGTTTTCATTTCTTTTGGATATATACCTAGGAGTGGAATTGCTGGATCATATGGTAATTCTGTGTTTAACTTTTTGGGAACTTGAGAAATGGTTTTCCACAGCAGCTGCAACATTTCTACTTTCCCATCAGCAATGCACAAGGGTTTCAATTTCTTCACACAGGTTGTTTCTCGCCAACAAGTTGTTATTTTCAGTTTTTTGGATTTAAGTCATCCTAGTGGGTGTGAAATGCTATCTTATTGTACTTTTGATTTTCATTCCTTAGTGACCAGTGATGTTGAGCATCTTTTCATGCCCATACTGGCTATTTATATATCTTCTTTGGAGAAATGTCAAGTCATTTGATCATTTGAAAATTGGATTGTCTTCTTGTTGTTGAGTTTTTAAAAAGTTTTTTATATACTCTGGATATTAAACCCTCATCAGATGTATGATTTGCTAATATTTTCTCTCATTCTGTAGATTGTCTATTCACATTCCTTTTTTTTTAACATCTTTATTGGAGTATAATTGCTTTACAATGGTGTGTTAGTTTCTGCTTTATAACAAAGTGAATCAGTTATACATATACCTATGTTCCCATATCTCTTCCCTCTTGCATCTCCCTCCCTCCCACCCTCCCTATCCCACCCCTCTAGGTGGTCACAAACCACCTAGCTGATCTCCCTGTGCTATGTGGCTGCTTCCCACTAGCTATCTATTTTACGACTGGTAGTGTATATATGTCCATGCCACTCTCTCACTTTGTCACGGCTTACCCTTCCCCCTCCCCATAACCTCAAGTCCATGCTCTAGTAGGTCTGTGTCTTTATTCCCGTCTCACCCCTAGGTACTTCATGACCTTTTTTTTTTTCTTAGATTCCATATATATGTGTTAGCATACGGTATTTGTTTTTCTCTTTCTGACTTACTTCACTGTGTATGACAGACTCTAGGTCCATCCACCTCACTACAAATAACTCAATTTTGTTTCTTTTTATGGCTGAGTAATATTCCATTGTATATATGTGCCACGTCTTCTTTATCCATTCATCTGTTGATGGACACTTAGGTTGCTTCCATCTCCTGGCTATTGTAAAGAGCTGCAATGAACATTTTGGTACATGACTCTTTTTGAATTATGGTTTTCTCAGGGTATATGCCCAGTAGTGGGATTGCTGGGTCGTATGGTAGTTCTATTTGTAGTTTTTTAAGGAACCTCCATACTGTTCTCCATAGTGGCTGTATCAATTTACATTCCCACCAACAGTGCAAGAGGGTTCCCTTTTCTCCACACCCTCTCCAGCATTTATTGTTTCTAGATTTTTTGATGATGGCCATTCTGACCTGTGTGAGATGATATCTCATTGTAGTTTTGATTTGCATTTCTCTAATGATTAATGATGTTGAGCATTCTTTCATGTGTTTGTTGGCAATCTGTATATCTTCTTTGGAGAAATGTCTATTTAGGTCTTTATTCACATTCTTGATAATGTCCTTTGATGTGCAAAAGTTTTAAATTTTTATGAAGTCCAATTTTTCTTTTTTTCTTTTATTGCTCACACATTACTGTTCAAATCTAAGAATCCCATTGCCGGGCTTCCCTGGTGGCGCAGTGGTTGAGAGTCCGCCTGCCGATGCAGGCGACACGGGTTTGTGCCCCGATCCGGGAAGATCCCACATGCCGCGGAGCAACTGGGCCCGTGAGCCATGGCCTGTGAGCCTGTGCGTCCGGAGCCTGTGCTCCGCAAAGGGAGAGGCCACAACAGTGAGAGGCCCATGTACCGCAAAAAAATAAAATAAAATAAAAAATAAGAATCCCATTGCCAAACCAAGGTCATGAAGATTTACCCCTATGTATTTTTTTAATTTTTTTATTTTTTAAATAAATTTATATATTTTATTTATTTATTTTTAGCTGTGTTGGGTCTTTGTTGCTGCATGCAGGCTTTCTCTAGTTGCCACGAGTGGGGGCTACTCTTTGTTGCAGTGCATGGGCTTCTCATTGCAGTGGCTTCTCTTGTTGCAGAGCATGGGCTGTAGGCACATGGGCTTCAGTAGTTGTGGCACGCGAGCTCAGTAGTTGTGGCTCGCAGGCTCTAGAGCACAGGCTCGGTAGTTGTAGCACACAGGCTTAGTTGCTCTGCAGCATGTGGGATCTTCCCAGACCAGGGCTTGAACCCATGTCCCCTGCAATGGCAGGCATATTCTTAACCACTGCACCACCAGGGAAGCCCTACCCCTATGTTTTATTCTAAGAGTTTTATAGTTTTAGCTCTTATATTTAGGTTGTTGGTCCATTTTGAGTTAATTTTTCTTTTGTTTGTTTTTTGGCCATGCTGGCAGCTTGTAGGGTCTTAGTTCCCCCACCAGGAATTGAACCTGGGCCAAGGCACTGAAAGTGCTGAGTCCTAACCTCTGAACTGCCAGGGAATTCCCTTGAGTTAATTTTTGTATAGGAAGTGAGGTAGGGGTTCAACTTCACTCTTTTGCACTTGGTTATCCAGTTATCCTGACACCATTTGTTGATGAGACTGTTCTTTTCCCACTGAGTGATTTTGGCACTCTGTCAAGAATCAATTGACCATAGATATTTGGGTTTATTACTCGATTCTAGTCCATGGGTCTATATATGTATCCTTACACTACTGCCACATTGTTTTGATTATGGCAACTTTGTAGTAAGTTTTAAAATCAGGAAGTATGAGTCTTTCATCTTTGATTTTCTTTTTAAATATTGTTTCGGCTATTCAGGGCCTCTTGCAGTTCCATATGAATTTGAGGATTGGTTTCTGCAGAAAAGGCCATTAGGATTTTGATGGAGATTGCATTGAAACTGTAGGTCACTTTGGGGAGTAGTGCCATCTTAACAATATTAAGTCTCCCAATCCATGAACATAGGATATCTTTCCATTTATTTAGGTCTTTAATATCTTTCAGCAATGTTTTGTAGTTTTCAGTGTACAAGTGTTCATCTTCTTGGTTAAATTTATTCCTAAGTATTTTATTCTTTTTTTTTTGGAGTTCACGGGCCTCTTATTGTTGTGGCCTCTCCTGTTGCGGAGCACAGGCTCCGGACGCACAGGCTCAGAGGCCATGGCTCACGGGCCTAGCCGCTCCGCGGCATGTGGGATCTTCCCGGACCCAGGGCATGAACCCGTGTCTGCTGCATCGGCAGGCGGACTCTCAACCACTGTGCCACCAGGGAAGCCCAGTATTTTATTCTTTTGGATGCTATGTATTAGTCTACTCTGGCTGCCATAACAAAATACCATAAACTGGGTGTCTTAAACAGTAAAAATTTACTTTCTCACAGTTCTGGAGGCTGGAAGTTCAAGATAAGGGTGTCAGCATGGTTGGTTTCTGGTGAGAGCCCTTTTGTAATAGGGGTAGAGTGAGCACACGCTCATTAGTGTGAGACCCTTAGCATGGGGGTTAGAAGTCCAGCTCCACCAATAGGAAGCCTTGCAGTGGTCCTCGTAGCAGTGATTGCAGTGAGAGGCAGATTGTGGCCTTCTCCCCAGGGCCCTCCAGGCCCTCCAGCCTCAGGGCTGGTGGGTGAACTGAGGGGCCTGGAGACAGGCTGAGGCCTATGTCCTGCAGAGCCCCAGAGCCAACAGCCACCCACTGGCTGGGCCCAGGCCTTGAAGCAGCAGTGAACCTCTCCGCCATCCCCACCTCTGCGGCCTAATGGCAGTGGCAGTCTCCATGGGTCGCAGTCCGTGGAGGCCTTGCAACTGGAGTATATGGACATTGCCATTAAGGTAACAGCTTCAACCAGCTTCAGTTTCTCCGTTCAAGTTTCAAAAATTGGTAGAGTTTAGATCAGTTGTCTACCCCTAGGAGGTGGCCAGATGTCAGGGTTAAGTTGCAATGACATGGCGCATCATTATTTCCAGTCCACCTCTGTGTTTGGGGCTATTCTCAAAGAAGGGCAGCTGTTGTGAGCTGGGAACTAACCTAATTGGTATTTGTTGCAACATGTATTTTTATTGATCCTATACAAATGATTCGCTCTAGTTTAAATGAAAAGCCTGAGGGCCAGCTGGGTCCTGGGCACCTGGCTCCCTCAGTGATGATGGCTGGGCAGGGTCTGGGAACCTGGCTCTGAGGGTGCCGCCAGTTGAGATCTGCCTCTTTATTTGGGCCTGGGCACTAGTGGGAGGACCCAGACTGGGTTCTGGACAAACATTCCCAGGTAGGGTAACTGGCCTGCGCAGGGGCACCCTCCCCTTAGCCAGGGCCTGGACCTCGGAGGGTGAAAGTTGAGCCTTGGGACCTTGCACTTTCTTGTCAGAACAGAGAATAATATTTGTTTCAGTGGAGGTTTACAGGAACATTGTGACTTGACCTCAAGAACAGAGGAGCTGACACCAAGAAGTCTGCAACAACTAACTATGCCCCTTCCTCACCTTTCCTATAAAAGGGCTTCACTGAAAGCTTTCAGGGAGTTTGGGATTTTTAGGGCATGAGCCAGCCGTCCCCTTGCGTGGCCCTGCAATAAACATTTCTCTGCTCCAAACTCCAATGTTTTGGTATTGTTTGGCCTCACTGTGCACTGGGCACACAAACTTGGTTTCGTAACAATTTTCCTGGCTTGTAGACAACCACCTTAAATGGTCTTTCCTTGTTGTGTGTGTGTGCATGTGTGCACACACATGCACACACACACACAGAACTCTCTAATATCTCTTCTTATGAGGATACTAATCCTATTGGATCAGGGCCCCACTTTTTTTTTGAATTTTATTTTATTTATTATTTTATACAGCAGGTTCTTATTAGTTATCCATTTTATACATATTAGTGTATATATGTCAATTCCAATCTCCCAATTCATCACACCACCGCCCCCCCCCACTTTCCACCATTGGTGTCCATACATTTGTTCTCTACATCTGTTTCACTATTTCTACCCTGCAAACTGGTTCATCTGTACCACTTTTCTAGGTTCCACATATATGCGTTAATATACGACATTTGTTTTTCTCTTTCTGACTTACTTCACTCTGTATGACAGTCTCTAGATCAATCCACGTCTCTACAAATAACCTAAATGCGTTCCTTTTTATGGCTGAGTAATATTCCATTGTATATATGTACCACATCTTCTTTATCCATTCGTCTGTGGATGGGCATTTAGGTTGCTTCCATGGCCTGGCTATTGTAAATAGTGCTGCAATGTGTCTTTTTGAATTATGGTTTTCTCTGGATATATGACCAGTAGTGGGATTGCTGGGTCATATGGTAATTCTATTTTTAGTTTTTTAAGGAACCTCCATACTGTTCTCCATAGTGGCTGTATCAATTTACATTCCCATCAACAGTGCAAGATGCTTCCCTTTTCTCCACACCCTCTCTAGCATTTGTTGTTTGTAGAGTTTCTGATGATGCCATTCTAACTGGTGTGAGGTGATACCTCATTGTAGTTTTGATTTGCGTTTCTCTAACAATTAGTGATGTTGAGCAGCTTTTCATGTGCTTCTTGGCCATCTGTATATCTTCTTTGGAGAAATATCTATTGAGGTCTTCTTCGCATTTTTGATTGGGTTCTTTGTTTTTTTAATATTGAGCTGCATGAGCTGTTTATATATTTTGGAGATTAATCCTTTGTCCGTTGATTCATTTGCAAATATTTTCTCCCATTCTGAGGGTTGTCTTTTCGTCTTGTTTGTAGTTTCCTTTGCTTTGCAAAAGCTTTAAAGTTTCATTAGGTCCCATTTGATTATTTTTGTTTTTATTTCCATTACTCTAGGAGGCGGATCAAAAAAGATCTTGCTGTGATTTACGTCAAAGAGTGTTCTTCCTATGTTTTCCTCTAAGAGTTTTATAGTGTTCAGTCTTAAATTTAGGTCTCTAATCCATTTTTTTTCTTTTTAATAAATTTATTTATTTATTTATTTATTTATTTATTTATTTATTTATTTATTTTTGGCCGTGTTCGGTCTTTGTTGCTGTGCACGAGCTTTCTTTAGTGTGGTGAGCGGGGGCTACTCTTCGTTGTGGTGCACGGCCTTCTCATTGTCGTGGCTTCTCTTGTTGCGGAGCACGAGCTCTAGGCACACGGGCTTCAGTAGTTGTGGCACATGGGCTCAGTAGTTGTGGCTTGCGGGCTCTAGAGCTCAGGCTCAGTAATTGTGGCGCACGGGCTTAGTTGCTCTGCGGCATGTGGGATCTTCCTGGACCAGGGCTCGAACCCGTATCCCCTGCATTGGCAGGTGGATTCTTAACCACTGCACCACCAGGGAAGCTCTCTAATCCATTTTGAGTTTATTTTTGTGTATGGTGTTAGGGAGTGTTCTAATTTCATTCTTTTACATGTAGCTGTCCAGTTTTCCCAGCACCACTTATTGAAGAGACTTTCTTTTCTCCATTGTATATCCTTGCCTCCTTTGTCATAGATTAGTTGCCCATAGGTACGTGGGTTTATCTCTGGACTTTCTATCCTGTTCCATTGATCTGTATTTCTGTTTTTGTGCCAGTACCATATTGTCTTGATTACTGTAGCTTTGTAGTATAGTCTGAAGTCAGAGTCTGATTCCTCCAGCTCTGTTTTTTTCCCTCAAGACTGCTTTGGCTATTTGGGGTCTTTTGTGTCTCCATACAAATTTTAAGATTTTTTTTTCTAGTTCCGTAAAAAATGCCATTGGTAATTTGATAGGGATTGCATTGAATCTGTAGATTGCTTTGGGTAGTATAGTCATTTTCACAATATTGATTCTTCCAATCCAAGAACATGGTATATCTCTCCATCTGTTTGTATCATCTTTAATTTCTTTCATCAGTGTCTTATAGTTTTCTGCATACAGGTCTTTTGTCTCCCTAGGTAGGTTTATTCCTAGGTATTTTATTCTTTTTGTTGCAATGGTAAATGGGAGTGTTTCCTTAATTTCTCTTTCAGATTTTTCATCATTAGTGTATAGGAATGCAAGAGATTTCTGTGCATTAATTTTGTATCCTGCAACTTTACCAAATTCATTGATTAGCTCTAGTAGTTTTCTGGTGGCATCTTTAGGATTCTCTATGTATAGTATCATGTCATCTGCAAACAGTGACAGTTTTACTTCTTCTTTTCCAATTTGTATTCCTTTTATTTCTTTTTCTTCTCTGATTGCCATGGCTAGGACTTCCAAAACTATGTTGAATAATAGTGGTGAGAGTGGACATCCTTGTCTTGTTCCTGATCTTAGAGGAAATGCTTTCAGTTTTTCACCATTGAGAATGATGTTTGCTGTGGGTTTGTCATATATGGCCTTTATTATGTTGAGGTAGGTTCCCTCTATGCCCACTTTCTGGAGAGTTTTTATCATAAATGGGTGTTGAATTTGTCAGAAACTTTTTCTGCATCTATTGAGCTGATCATATGGTTTTTCTTCTTCAATTTGTTAATATGGTGTATCACATTGATTGATTTGCATATATTGAGGAATCCTTGCATCCCTGGGAAAAATCCCACTTGATCATGATGTATGATCCTTTTAATGTGCAGTTGGATTCTGTTTGCTAGTATTTTGTTGAGGATTTTTGCATCAGTATTCATCAGTGATATTGGTCTGTAATTTTCTTTTTTTGTAGAATCTGTCTGGTTTTGGTATCAGAATGATGGTGGCCTCATAGAATGTGTTTGGGAGTGTTCCTTCCTCTGCAATTTTTTGGAAGAGTTTGAGAAGGATGGGGTGTTAGCTCTTCTCTAAATGTTTAATAGAATTCACCTGTGAAGGCATCTGGTCCTGGACTTTTGTTTGTTGCAAGATTTTTAATCACAGTTTCAGTTTCATTACTTGTGATTGATCTGTTCATATTTTCTATTTCTTCCTGGTTCAGTCTTGGAAGGATGTGCTTTTCTAAGAATTTGTCCATTTCTTCCAGGTTGTCCATTTTATTTGCATAGAGTTGCTTGTAGTAATCTCTCATGGTTCTTTGTGTTTCTGCACTGTCAGTTGTTACTTCTCCTTTTTCATTTCTAATTCTGTTGATTTGAGTCTTCTCCCTTTTTTATTTAATGAGTCTGGCTAGTGCTTTATCAATTTTGTTTATCTTCTCAAAGAACCAACTTTTAGTTTTATTGATCTTTGCTATTGTTTCCTTCATTTCTTTTTCATTTATTTCTGCTCTGATATTTATGATTTCTCTCCTTCTACTAACTTTGGGTTTTGTTTGTTCTTTCTCTAGTTCCCTTAGATGTAGGGTTAGATTGTTTATTTGAGATTTTTCTTGTTTTTGAGGTAGACTTGTATTGCTATAAACTTCCCTCTTAGAACTGCTTTTGCTGCATCCCATAGGTTTTGGATCATCGTGTTTTCGTTGTCCTTTGTCTCTAGGTATTTTTTGATTTCCTCTTTGATTTCTTCTGTGATCTCTTGGTTACTTAGTAACCTACTGTTTAGCCTTCATGTGTTTGTGTTGTTTATGGTTTTTTTCCCTGTAATTGATTTCTAATGTCATAGTGTTGTGTTCAGAAAAGATGCTTGATACGATTTCAATTTTCTTAAATTTGCTGTGGCTTGATTTGTGACCCAAGATGTGATCTATCCTGCAGAATATTCTGTTTGCACCTGAGAAGAATGTGTAATTGGCTGTTTTTGGATGGAATGTCCTATAAATATGAATTAAATCTATCTGGTCTATTGTGTCATTTAAAGCTTGTGTTTCCTTATTATTTTTCTGTATGGATGATGTGTCCATTGGTGAATGTGAGGTGTTAAAGTCCCCCGCTATTATTGTGTTACTGTTGATTCCCTTTTGTATAGCTGTTAGCAGTTGCCTAATGTATTGAGGTGCTCCTATGTTGGGTGCATATATATTTATAATTGTTATATCTTCTTGGATTGATCCGTTGATCATTATATGGTGTCCTTCCTTGTCTCTTGTAACATTCTTTATTTTAAAGTCTATTTTATCTGATATGAGTGTTCCTACTCCAACTTTCTTTTGATTTCCATTTGCATGGAATATCTTTTTCCATCCCCTCACTTTCAGTCTGTATGTGTCCCTAGGTCTGAAGTGGGTGTCTTGTAGACAACATATATATGGGTATTGTTTCTGTAACCATTCAGTGAGCCTGTGTCTTTTGGCTGGAGCATTTAATCCATTCAAGTTTAAGGTAATTATTGATATGTATATTCCTATTACCATTTTCTTAATTGTTATGGGTTTGTTTTTGTAGGTCCCTTTCTTCTCTTGTGTTTCCCACTTAGAGAAGTTCCTTTAGCATTTGTTGTAGAGCTGGTTTGGTGGTGCTGAATTCTCTTAGCTTTTGCTTGTCTGTAAAGCTTTTGATTTCTCTGTTGAATCTGAATGAGATCCTTGCCGGGTACAGTAATCTTGGTTTTCGGTTCTTCCCTTTCATCACCTGAAATATATCATGCCAGTCCCTTCTGGCTTGTAGAGTTTCTGCTGAGAAATCAGCTGTTAACCTTATGGGAGTTCCCTTGTATGTTATTTGTCGTTTTTCCCTTGTTGCTTTCAATAATTTTTCTTTGTCTTTAATTTTTGTCAATTTGATTACTATGTGTCTCGGCATGTTTCTCCTCGGGTTTATCCTGCCAGGGACTGTCTGCACTTCCTGGTCTTGGGTGGCTATTTCCTTTCCCATGTTAGGGAAGTTTTCGACTATAATCTCTTCAAATATTTTCTTGGGTCCTTTCTCTCTTCTCCTCCTGGGACCCCTATAATGCAAATGTTGTTGCATTTAATGTTGTCCCAGGGGTCTCTTAGGCTGTCTTTATTTCTTTTCATTCTTTTTTCTTTATTCTGTTCTGCAGCAGTGAATTCCACCATTCTGTCTTCCAGGTCACTTATCCGTTCTTCTGCCTCAGTTATTCTGCTACTGATTCCTTCTAGTGTATTTTTCATTTCAGTTATTGTGTTGTTCATCTCTGTTTGTTTGTTCTTTAATTCTTCTAGGTCTTTGTTAAACATTTCTTGCATCTTCTTGGTCTTTGCCTCCATTCTTTTTCTGAGGTCCTGTATCATCTTCACTATTATTATTCTGAATTCTTTTTCTGGAAGGTTGCCTATCTCCACTTCATTTAGCTGTTTTTCTGGGGTTTTATTTTGTTCCTTCATCTGGTACATAGCCCTCTGCCTTTTCATCTTGTCTGTCTCTCTGTGAATGTGCTTTTTGTTCCATAGGCTGCAGGATTGTAGTTCTTCTTGCTTGTGCTGTCTGCCCTCTGGTGGATGAGGCTCAGAGGCTTGTGCAAGTTTCCTGATGGGAGGGGCTGGTGGTGGGTAGAGCTGGGTGTTGCTCTGGTGGGCAGAGCTCAGTAAAACTTTAATCTGCTTGTGTGCTGATGGGTGGGACTGGGTTCCTTCCCTGTTGGTTGTTTGGCCTGAGGCAATCCAACACTGTAGCCTACCTGGGCTCTTTAGTGGGGCTCATGGCAGACTCTGGGAGGGCTCACACCAAAGAGTACTTCTCAGAACTTCTGCTGCCAGTGTACTTGTCCTCATAGTTAGACACAGCCACCCCCCACCTCTGCTTGAGACCCTCCAACACTAGCAAGTAGGTCTGGTTCAGTCTCATATGGTGTCACTGCTCCTTACCCTGTGTCCTGATGTGCACACTACTTTGTGTGTGCCCTCCAAGGGTAGAGTCTCTTTTTCCCCCAGTCCTGTCAAAGTCCTGCAATCAAATCCCAGTAGGCTTCAAAGTCTGATTCTATAGGAATTCCTCCTCCCATTTCCAGACCCCCAGATTGGGAAGCCTGACGTGGGGCTCAGAACCTTCACTCCAGTGGGTGGACTTCCGTGGTATAAGTGTTCTCCAGTTTGTGAGTCACCCACCCAGCAGTTGTGGGATTTGATTTTATTGTGATTTCACCCCTCTTACCACCTCATTGTGGCTTCTCCTTTGTCTTTGGATGTGGGCTATTTTTTTGGTGAGTTCCAGTGTCTTTCTGTCGATTACTGTTCAGCAGTTAGTTGTGATTCTGGTGTTCTTGCAAGAGGGAGTGAGAGCACGTCCCTCTACTCCACCATCTTGAACCAATCTCTCAGGCCTTTAGATCCAGACTGGAATCTACACCATGAACTTTCTAGTTCTCAGGTCTTCAAATTTTACCACTGGTTTTCCTGGGTCCCCAGCTTGGAGATGACAGATGGTGGGACTTTTCAGTCTCCCTAATAGGTGAGCCTATACCTTACAATAAGTCTCTTCATATTTATATATCCTATTGGTTCTATTTCTCTGGAGAACCCTGACTAATACACAACATAAAAACAAACGGTTTGGAGGGGATTTTATATTTTGATTTGGAGGGGATTTTATGGTTTTTTTTTGTTTTGTTTTGTTTAGATAAAACTCTATATTATTATATGTTCAGCATAGTTTCTATTGATGAATGTAATTATGGAGGAAAATGTTATTTGTTCCTCTTTCACTCCAAGCTGAAAATGTGGAGCTCAAAATTAGACTACTTGTAGAATGTAATATGAGTTCTTTGCAATTGGAGGGGAATGGGAAGGGAAATTTAATGAACTTGTGTCTGGAAAACCTGCAGATTAAAAGAGATACGGTTTTGCTGGGGAGCTGAAATTCCTCAAGTTTCTCAGGCCAAAATGATATGTGAAGTTTTTCTAAGATTCAAACATAAACTACAGGGGCTAGAGGGACAACAAAACTGCAAGAGACAGTTTATGCAGAAGGTACTACCTGAAAATCAGGTGCCAAGAAGGAAAGTAGAAGATAATAATTTTTTACCACCTAGTTGAGAGTGGAAATTTTTAGTCAAAGGATCAGCAGGTGAAAACAATTCTAAAAATTAGAATGCTCTAGAAAAACATACATACAACAGCTCATGAGAGAAAGTCAGTTGTGAACATATAAGTAAACAATAATGTATAAGAACATTTCATGACAGTACCAGCAAGTTACACCTTTCCTGATTCTCTAAAGACAAGATAGGGGAGAAGTGGAGATTTAAGTCTGGCAAAGAAAAATATAGAAAGATAGTCACTTTAACCAGCTATTACAGATTTCTTGTTTACTATAAGGTCCAGATGGAGCAGGAGGGAGAAATATAAATAACAATGGAAACTTTGGCTGTATTGTAGAAGACTGGATAATTGAAATACAGTTTTGGGTCTTTTTTATCTCTTTTTATATAAATTGATCATAGAAATTACACTGCATACAAATGTATATAATGCTGAACATACAAATGTTCAGTGTGAATACAATAATAAACAGTATCTCACTGAGTGTGATACACAATTTATGTTTTACTCTGCTCCCCAAACCAAAAATTAAAAAAAAAATTTTGATGGCATTTATCACCTTCAATTACATTAGTGCATGGAAGTATAATTGTAATAAATATATCAGAGAATGCATTCCATTGTTTGCTTTTCTGGTAGGTGCAAAGGTAACAATTGCTTTTTAAACCAAAATGGGGGGGATGGTTGTTGGTTAGTAAAGAGAAGTTTTTGTTTTTAAGTATGTAATTGCTCCACAGATTTCTTTTACTTTTTAAAAGTGATTTCTCATTTAAAAAAAGACCCTAGACAACCACATAACACAGAATATGTACATATATATCTAGGTACCCACAGACAGGTACGCACATATATATTTAAGTACACACAAACATTTTCAATGAGGTGTTCTGCTTTGGGGTGAGAATGCACTGCTGTTTTGAATGTAAGAGTTAGTTTCCTTTAACTTAATATTAACACAGCTTTGCACTCTTCCCCCGCACTGGAGCCTACATGCTCTTTGGTGGGGCTAATGGTGGACTCCGGGAGGGCCCACTCCAAGGAGTCCTTCCCAGAACTTCGGCTGCCAGTGTCCTTGTCCTCAGGGTGAGCCACAGCCACCACCCCCCACCCCGCCTCTGGAGGAGACCCTCCAACCCTAGCAGATAGGTATGGTTCAGTCTCCTATGGGGTCACTGCTCCTTCCCTTGGGTCCTGATGCACAAACTACTTTGTGTGTGCCCTCCAAGAGTGGAGTCTCTGTTTCCCCCAGTCCTGTCGAAGTCCTGCAATCAAATCCCGCTAGGCTTCAAAGTCTGATTCTCTAGGAATTCCTCCTCCTATTGCCGGACCCCCAGGTTGAGAAGCCTGATGTGGGGCTCAGAACCTTCGCTCCGGTGGGTGGACTTCTGTGGTATAAATGTTCTCCAGTTTGTGAGTCACCCACCCAGCAGTTATGGGATTTGATTTTATTGTGATTGCACCCCTCCTACTGTCTCACTGCAGCGTCTCCTTTGTCTTTGGATGTGGGGTATCGTTTTTGGTGAGTTCCAGTGTCTTCCTGTCAATGATTGTTCAGCAGTTAGTTGTGAAATTGGTGCTCTCTCAAGAGGGAGTGAATACTCATCCTTCTACTCCACCATCTTGAACCAATCTCCCCAGGGCCCCACTCTTATTTAATCTTAATTACTTGCTTAGATGCTTCCTCTCTAAATACAGCCACACTGAAGGTTAGGGCTTCAACACATGAATCTGGGGGAGATGCAACATTCAGTCCACAAAAGATGCTATTGTAATTGTATATTAGAACTATTCTCTTAATTTCCTTTTGAGATTTTCCTTCAGCCTTTTAAAATTAATGCCTACCCCAGTGGAGCCACTGTTACCAGTTTCCTATGTGTCCTCTTCCCTGCTTCTTTTCTGTCTCTGTCTCATAATCTTCATATTATCTGCAACTTGTTTTTCTTCCACTTGATTCACTGGCAACTGATAAATATTTATTGAGTGTCTCTAATGTGTTCAGCAGTGTGTTCAGCAGTATGGGAAGTATAAAGAAGTACGACAAGTTTCCTGCCCTTAAAGATTTTCAATCTAGTGGAAGAAACAAGACATGTACAAAATAATTAGGGAATAGTTTATAAGCATATGTAATCAAGTTCTCAGCTGTGTGGCTTATGCCCTAGGATGTAAATAAACTGTCTAAGAGTAGGTCACAGCAGTATCCCCAGCCCCGAGATCAGTATAGGAGGAATAGAATATGAGCTCAATAACTGAAAGTTGGATGAATTTAACACTGTCCATCTTTGGAATCTCACCTGGCAGAGGCTAGCCCTCCCATTCATCTTGGAAGATGATCCCTAGGGAACTCTGTTCTGCAAAGGGACACTTAGCACGTATCTGAAAACCTTGGGGCTCTCTAACTGGTTCAGATTACAGCCTAGTGGTAGGCTCACAGACATAGAACACATTTCTCAGCAAGTTTTCTGGTGTCTTTCTAAAATAAGTTCTTACATAAATAGATCCTTGTTAAGTTCCACCTAGTAAACTGAGGAGTATGAAGGAAGGGGGAAGAAAGCATGGCCTAGGCATGGGGGGAAACTTCCAAACTGACAGCCAGGAAGTGGTGCCAGAGGCTTTGGAGTCCAGGCAAGAAGCTGCTGCCCAAGGAAAGGTTATTGATCTAGTCCTTTAAAACATGATTTTTTTCCCTGATTCCAAGATCAAGGTAGAAAACTTGAAAAACAAATCAGAGTGTAAAGAAGAAAGTAAACTATCTATAAACCATGACTCAGAGATAACCATTGTTTGCATCATTATAAAAACATTGCATGTAATTTTACTTGAGCTTAACAGAAGGAAAAGAAACCAAACTTCAGATAAATATTTCTTCAAAGTGAGATATTATTTCTTAAAAGGAGTCTTCTAAGATGAAAGAATTAAGAGACATTTTAAGAGGTTGGGGTTATTACAGAAGTTCTCAAGCTGGGGTGATTTTGCCCCCACCCCCCAGGACATTTTGGCAATGTCTAGAGATGTTTTGGGTTGTCACAGCTTGGTGTGGGGTTGCTGCTGGGGTACAGTCTAGGGGTGCTGCTAAACATTCTACAATACACAGGACAGTCTGCCACAGCAAAGAATCATCTAGCCCCAGATGTCAGCAGTGCCATGAGAAACCCTGGGTTACAGCAGAGTTATGCTGGGTTTAAGCAGCACATTTAAAAAAAATATTTATTTGTTTATTATTTATTTATTTTGGCTGCATCAGGTCTTAGTTGCGGCATGCGGACTTCTTAGTTGTGGCATGCAGACTTCTTAGTTGTGGCATGAGAACTCTTAGTTGCAGCATGCATGCGGGATCTAGTTCCCTGACTTAGGGATCAAACCCGGGCCCCCTGCATTGGGAGCACAGAGTCTTACCCACTGGACCGCCAGGGAAGTCCCTTAAGCAGTACATATTTATACTAGCAGTACATATTTTTAAAGAGCCTAAGTTTGTTTTCAGTTAGTAAGGCATAGTCAGCTTTCTCAGGGATCAGTGGAGTAAGCAGTTGTGAGCATGGCCTTCAGCCAGGTGGTCTGAGTTTGAACTCTGACTCTGCCACTTATTGGCAAAGTGACCTCGGGCAACCTCTTTGGGCCTCAGTTTCCTCATCTGCAAAACTGTGGTAACGTTACACCTACCTCATGCAGCTGTAGTGAGGGCTGAATGAGCTAATATAAGCAAAGGGCTTGGAACAGTGTCTAGTTTATGCTAAGCTCCACAGAAATATTATTATTATTATATTAATATCTTAAACCAAACTAGAAACACAACTTAAGCTCCTAAGGAATTTAGTAGAGAAAAATAGACATACAAGTATTCTTTTCTAATGGAACCCTTAAGAAAAATAAACAAAATGAGTGCAGGGAGGGGCCACTTATAAATCTAAGGAGTATATACATACATGAATTCAGAGGTTCAGCAAGTCTTTCCTGCTTTCTGGAATTACTTGATCAATGGCAGGTGACTTATTGCTTCAGAAAACACATTTTTCCCCCTTTAGATTAAAAAGTTTGAATACATTCTCATAGTTCAAAACTCAAAACAATATACCAATAAAATGTCACACAGTCTCACTCTCACTGCTGTCCTCCCCACTCTCCTATAGGTAACCACTTTAATTCATTCCTGATGTATCAGTCCAGTGTTTCTCTACGAAAGCAAATGCAAATGCTATGTATTCTTATTTAGCTCCCCATGTTTTTCCATTCAATATCTATCTTGGCTATCTAGCTATCTTTCCATATTGCAATCTATCTTTCCATTTTAGCACACAAGGAGCCGCTTCATCCTCTTTTAAGGTGATATAGTATTCCTTATGAAGATGACCCACACTTTGCTTATAAATGTTTTGTACTTATTAATAAATATTAACAAATTGTCCTCCATGTAGGGTTGTGTCATGTTAGACTCCCACTGGCAGTGTCTGAATACACTTATTTTCCTCCAGGTATCACAGTTGTTTTCAGACAATTAACCATTCAAAATTGTACCACACTGGCAGGTATTACTGGGAGGTAGAAGTGGGAAACAAGGCTAAATGGACGTTGGGGGTTTGTCAAGGCTGCCTTCCTGGGAACAGGCAGAATCAGCCATTAGTTCAGGGTGGATTCTGGGCAATTGGGTAATATATGAAGGGCAATCAGGTTGCACTGGTCCTGGGAGAACCCTGTATTTAATGCTGACAGTAAGACCCAGTAAAATTGTTGTTTTTATGGACTATGAGTTCTATAATTTGAATAATAGATCTCTTCTCCATAATTTTAATGTTTCTTTTATAGAAGCCTTTTGGCCTAATTTCGGTACTGAAACAGATCTAATCCTCTTAACACTTATTCAGTAAAAAGATTAAGTACTTGGGCTTCCCTGGTGGCGCAGTGGTTGAGAGTCCGTCTGCAGATGCAGGGGACGTGGATTCGTGCCCCGGTCCGGGAAGATCCCACATGCCGCGGAGCGGCTGGGCCCGTGAGCCATGGCCGCTGAGCCTACGCATCCAGAACCTGTGCTCCGCAGCGGGAGAGGCCACAGCAGTGAGAGGCCCGTGTACCGCAAAAAAAAAAAAAAAAGATGAAGTACTTGGGAGACCACTAGGCTTCATTTTCTTTCAGTTTGTAGGTATAACTTAGCCAGTAAATTTAATCTTAGTATTTCTGGATTCTTTTTAAGTTTTACCCCCACCAAAACCCAAAATACATTATTTTCTCCCTTATTTTCAACAACTATAAAAACATTATTGCAATGTCAATTTCATAGATGCTATGGGTCTCAACTGTCAAGTGCTGTAGAAATTCTAAGATAAAATATTTGAGAATTGCATTCCTTAACATAGCTAATAAAATTTTTTATTAAAAAAATTCACACCACATAGTTTACTTCATATTTCCATCTTGACTTTCTCATTCAGCTTCTGTTTTTCCTGGAGTTTCTAATGGTGTTTCTTTTTTCTCGTTGGTTACACGAGATATTTATCTTCGTCTCCTTGACAGCAAGCTGCAGGAGATTTAAATGCTTCTATGAAGGAGTCGTAGACATTCTACTATACCTCACTAAAGGGCTCAGTTTCCCTAAAACCCTGGACCCCAAATATCTATACCTCAACATACCCCAGTTTGCCAGGTATCCCATTTTTCCAAAATTTCGTTCCTCCAAGACCTCAGTTCGGCCAGTTCCACCAGATACTCATTGCTCTCAATATTCTAACTTCTGTGTAACCTTTTTTCTTTTTTCCAGTGTTCTCCTTTCGAGACTACAGGCCATCCCAGCACCTACCTCCTACACAATGTGCTTTTGCCCAGCTCACTTCCTCTGGTGTGGCCATAAGACACTCCCTTATCCTGCTTCCTCTCCAGGAAGTGCCTGCCTAGCTAGGCCATGGTTATTCAGCTTTGGTTGAACTCCACAGGTGCTGAACAAGGCCAAGTATGGTCCAATATGGATAAACCGCTTAGGGCCTCAGATCCATGTGAACCTGGCCAGTGCCCCACTCCTGGAGCAAGTGATGCGCCAAGAGGGCAAGTACCCAGTACGGAACGACATGGAACTATGGAAGGAGCACCGGGACCAGCAGGGCTTGACCTATGGGCCCTTCACCACGTGAGCTGGGGCCTGAGGGACCGGAACAGGCCCCCAGGGGGCCAGGCCCAAGGACAGTGGCACTGGGCAGCCAGTGGATAATGGGCAGGGTAGGATCTCCCTGTGTCCTCTGAGCCTGAAACTCGTCTAGAAAGTGGTGGTTGGGTTGGGCTGAAGCCTATGGACGATTCATTGGCTTTTCCACTAATGTATCGTATGACTATGAACAAATGAATAATTTCCCCTTCCTTGGGCTTATGTTTCTCGTGTGTAAAATGGGAAGCTTGGATTAGAGTATCTCCAAGATATCTCTAAGAACTTTCAAGCTCCATTATTCTATATTATGGTTGAAAACATACCACCTCAAATCATAATGGGACATATTTACTTGTAGTTGAAAAAAACATCATCACCATACTAGTTGGGAGGGCTCAATTTAATTTAAAAAATATTTTCCAAGTTATGTATTATATGCTTGTTGTTGGTTATAACTTTCATGGATGCTCTCCACTCACAGAGATAGATGTAGGTTTTAGCCTTAAAGTTATACCTAGAAAAGTTAAGATTATTTTGGCAGTGACAAATTGAAAGATGAGCTGAGCGTATTATATATGCATATATCAATTAAGGTAAATAATTGAGAATCATTGGTGATTCTCAGTGCCACAGCTTGTAATTGGATATATTACAGGCTTCTTTTTACTATAGTATGTTAAAAGAGCTCCAAAAACAATGAATGGCTTTTGGTTTTCCCTAGTTGCTTGATATCCATGTTTTTTAAAGTCATTTTTTAAGGGATTAAAGTTGATCCTGGTGGTGGAAGTAGCAGCAGCAACACTGATGATAACTAAGTATGTGTTTATAACATGCCAGGCATCAGGCTAGTCTCTTTCATTTATTATTTCATCTTATCTTCACAACAAACTCATGAAGTAGATAGTATTATTATCCCCATTTTATAGATGAAGAAACTGAGGCCTAGAAGGGTTTTTGCATCACTTGCCAGAAGTGACACAACTAGTGAGTAGTGGAATAGATCTCTCTGATTCTGGAATGCAAGGACCTACTGCCATGACATGTTTGGAAAGGAAATGGACTGGTTGGAAGGTTTATTTTATCTGTCTTTGATGCTTATACATTCATTCTGTCATTGCATGTCTTTCTTTCTTTAGTCCTGGTTCCTTCACAGGTGGGTGGTTTCAGAGCTTAATTTCTGGGCCCTTTTTTCAAGGTTCTGGGAAGAGAATAGAGAATGTTCTTCAAGAGCTCTTTAACCTGATGTCTGACCCTGAGGGCAAGATTTGTGTCTCAGGTATGCTCTACAATATTTGAGACCCAAATCTTGCCAAGGGAGTAAATCCTGGAAGTTAATTTTTTATGGTGACGGTTGGTAACTAGTCTTATTGTGGTGATCATCTTGCAATGTATACAGACATCAAATCATTATATTGTACACCTGAAACCAATATAATGTTATGTGTCAATTATGCCTCAATAATAATAATAAAAAACATTTGGGTCTCACAGGTTTTCACAGGTCAGGCCATCATTGGACTTGATTGTTCAGATTTAGAACTGGAGCTAAACATGATATATACCCCTTTGTGATCTATTTATAACTGTTTACTCTAAAGCCAGTTTCCGAAATATGTTATACCATATATGTCTTTAAAAGCTATTTTGCTAACCTGTGATAACCTTTTTTGTTTTAACATATATATTTTTTAAATCTCATTTTTTAAGTGACCGTCGTTTCCCCAAGAAATATTTTAACAACCACAGAAAGTTTCAGATTTAAGTCCTGCAAATCCCACTGTTGGGAGAGTTTTACTCTGAAGTTCCAATAAATAGGTCTATTCTGGTTTTTATTTCCTTTCCAACAACACTTTTAGTTCATCTTTTTTTTTCATAAATTTATTTTATTTTAAATTTATTTTATTTATTTTTGGCTGCGTTGGGTCTTTGCTGCTGCGCGCGGGCTTTCTCTAGTTGCAGCGAGCGGGGGCTGCTTCTTTGTTGCGGTGCGCAGGCTTCTCATTGCGGTGGCTTCTCTTGTTGTGGAGCATGGGCTCTAGGCTCGCGGGCTCAGTAGTTGTGGTGCTCGGGCTTAGTTGCTCCACGGCATGTGGGATCTTCCCAGACCAGGGATCTAACCTGTGTCCCCTGCATTGGCAGGTGGATTCTTAACCAGTGCGCCACCAGGGAAGTCCCTAGTTTATCTTTTTACAGGTTTTCCCCAACATAATAAAGAAAACTCCTGGGGTTTGAGGTTCATTTATTTAGCTTGTTTTTTGAGGTTCATTTAAATAAAAATATATTTAAAAAATTTATTCAAGTGCAGTTGACTTATACTTCAAAATAAAAAACCTGAACTTTGCTTTCAGACTTTTTAAATGTTTTCCTTTTTAAAATACCTTATTGGTTTTTAAAATTCAAAAGTAATACTTATTGGAAAAATTCCATCCCATCCTTCTAAGTAATTCTCATCAGTAGTTTGGTGTGTATTCTTCTTCCCTACTTTGTGTTGAAACATGCAAATATGCATGTGGATATGTAGGATTTCCTCTCTTCCTCTTAAAATTGTACCATATTATACTTATTACTCTGCAACTGGCTTTTAAAAAATTGACCCATACCCAGCTTGCTTAGGAAAAGTAACAGGTTTGGGGGACAGCTGAGGGTGGCAGCAGCCCCTGAATATTAAGCTCCTGTATGGGAAGCATGTTTCCACCCACATGAACATCCCTGCCTAACCGGGGTGAGACCCAACCACCTACTGGATGGCTATGGCAAGAGAGCCTGGAGATCAGCCTGGTAGCTCTCTCTGTCCCCTTGGCCTATGGAGCTAAGCAGAGCACAAAGGTCCAGAATCTGAGCACCCCAAGAACCCTAATTTGCTCCTCTTTTATTCCTCATCCTCCACACAGAGGGACTGGAACCACCGTAGCTCCATAGCTCATTTCACATACAGAAGATTCTGGAGTTGTATCATCCTAAGATAATCACAGTAAACATTCATTAAGCATTCACCATTTGCCAGGCACTGATCTAAGCACGTTAATTATCCTGCTAAGATAGGCACTCTTATTATTCCCATTTTACAGAAGGGGAAACCGAGGCACAGAGGATTTAAGTCACCTGCCTAAGGTCACTCAGCCAGTCATCGTCTGACCTGTGATTTGACCCTAGACAGACTGATTCCAGATGCCCACCTTAACCACTTCCTTTATGCTGTTAGTGAGATTCTGAAGTTTTGTGATTCAAAGATTCTGTTATTTGAAAGTTTGTGATTCTTTAATTCTAGGTCTAGGAGTCTGAGATTTTCCTCGAGTCCATAGGGGTCTCAGGGTGGGAAAATACCATCTAATCCAATCGCCATGAGATACTTACATTGGTGTCTCTCCTCCATTCTCTACAGGCAAGGACAGCAGTGGTACCGGCTCCGCCAGGCTCTGAACCAGCGGTTGCTGAAGCCAGCTGAGGCTGCACTCTACACAGATGCTCTGAATGAGGTGATTGAGGACTTCATGACTCGACTGAACCAGCAGCGGGCAGAGAGCGCCTCGGGGGACCATGTGCCCGACATCGCTCACAATTTCTACTTCTTTGCCTTGGAAGGTACCCTTGTGGGGAGAGGGGCTGGGTGGGCGTGAGTCGGGTAGGTTGTGCTCCTCCTCGAAGCCCCCTGGACTCTGTGTGCCGTGGCCCTGCCTCCTGTGACGGCCCCTGTGCACCGCCAGCTGTTTGCTACGTCCTGTTTGAGAAACGTATTGGCTGCCTGGAGCGCTCCATCCCCCAGGACACCAAGACCTTCGTCAGATCTGTCGGGCTCATGTTCCAGAACTCACTGTACGCCACCTTCCTCCCCAAGTGGACTCGTTCCCTGCTGCCCTTCTGGAGGCGATATCTGGATGGCTGGAACACCATCTTCTCTTTTGGTGAGGAGTCCAGGCAAAGAAGTTGGGGCGTGGGTCCCAGGGCCTGTGCGGTAACAGCCCCCTCAGGACCCTCTCCCAGGATCTTCTCTCTTGGTCCCTGGGAGAGCATGACTTTTGACCTCATCCTCCCCTGTTCTCCGTTGTCCCCACAGGGAAGAAGCTGATTGATCAGAAATTAGAGGAGATAGAGGCCCAACTTCAGACAGGGGGCCCAGAGAAGACCCAGATATCTGGTTACCTGCACTGCCTGCTGACCAGTGGACAGCTCAGTCCTCGTGACGCCGAAGGCAGCCTGCCCGAGCTGCTCATGGCTGGAGTAGACACGGTGCGTGAGAGGGGCAGGCGAGGAGACGAGGGCCTCCCAGCTCCCATCCTGAGCCAATCCCCTACTCTACCCGACCTGAGCCTGACCTTCATCAGATACCCGCTTCTCTCTCCTTAACGTGGATGTAGAGCTGGAAGGAAAACAGGGGGGTCATTCAGCCTGGTGGAGGCGGGCAGGGAGTGGTCCTTGTGTAAGAGGGATTCCCTCACTCCCTGGAGCCTCCCTCAGACAGCTGGGAAGTTTCATGTCACATCTAACCCACTCCCTCGTGCTGTCAGCTAAGCACAGAGTTGAAGAGCTTGCCCACAGCACCTTCTTAGTGGGACCTCTTTCCTGTCCTTTTGTCACATTGGATTTCTCTGTCACAGTCTTCTCTGCTGTTACAGTGCAGTTCTCCATCATATTGGTCCTTAGTGCACTGTGAAGTCATGTGGAGCGTGGAGGGACAGCCCCATGAATCCCTGAGTCTAATCCTGCTACACTCGTGGCAAATTAAGTTTTCTCCCACATTTTGCACGCATGCACTCACACACCCTCCCACCATCTTAACTGGCCTCTTTCTTAGAAATCTTTCCTCACTTCATCTCTTACTCTACCTCCCAGACGTCCAACACGCTGACGTGGGCCCTGTACCATCTTTCAAAGAACCCAGAGATCCAGGCGGCCCTGCATGAAGAAGTGGTGGGCATGGTGCCCGCCGGGCAGGTGCCCCAGCACAAGGACTTTGCCCACATGCCCCTGCTCAAAGCTGTGCTTAAGGAGACACTGCGGTAGGATGCTGTCCCCGGGAGCAAGGGTCTGTGTGTGGACGAGGACTCAGAGACAGGACTGGGAGTGGGGGCTGGTAGGCTGCGGCCAGGGCCAGGGATGAGATGGGAAGAGGGTCCCGGGGGACCAGAGGGGTGTGGCTGAGGGGGTGGGCCCTCTGCCCCTCCTTGGATCCAGAGGCGGATCTGCACGTTCTTTTACCTGCAGTCTCTATCCTGTGGTCCCCGTGAACTCCCGGGTCATCATGGACAAGGAAATTGAAGTTGGTGGCTTCCTCTTCCCCAAGAATGTGAGTAGGGCTGGAGAGCCAGGGTTCCCAGGGGGACCCTGCAGCCCTCTGCTGATGTGCTACCCATTCTTTGTCTGCAGACCCAGTTTGTGTTCTGCCACTATGTGGTGTCCCGGGACCCTCGCATCTTCCCTGAGCCGGACAGCTTCCAGCCCCAACGTTGGCTGAGGAAGAACCAGCCTGATGCCCTCAGGGCCCAACACCCATTTGGCTCTGTGCCCTTTGGTTACGGGGTTCGGGCTTGCCTGGGCCGCAGGATTGCAGAGCTGGAGATGCAGCTGCTGCTGACAAGGGTGAGTGGGGAGAGACAGGAGGGCTGTGCGGGCCACGGGTGCTGAAGGAGGCGGGAGGCACGGGGTGGGAGCATGCGGAGGAGGGTGGTGGATGGAGGCCACAGACTCTAATCGCCCGTGTGCCTTTTACTTCCCAGCTGATCCAGCAGTACGAGGTGGCCCTGGCCCCTGAGACAGGGGAGGTGACAAGTGTGGCTCGAATCGTGCTCGTTCCCAGTAAGAAGGTGGGCCTGCGTTTCCTGCAGAGACAGAGCTGAGCCTCCTTCCCACCCTCCCTGGCACATGAAGAGGGAGAGGAAGGGGCTGCCAGGTGCCAGAGGTTGGAGAGACTCAGTGTAGTTCCTATAGAACCCTGAGCTTTTGCCACTTTCATCATTTTGAGCATCTCCCTCTCAGATAAAAAGCCACCTCCGTGGCACATCGCTAACCTTGGGGAAAATATAGAATAAAGGGGCTTTTATTCATAATTGGAGACCTTTGTGATTCTTTTTGACAACCCAGCATCTGAACCTCTTTCTGTGTTTGGGGAACACCCTCTCCCCACTTAGCAAACCTGGTGGGAGGCAGAACCGCCTCCCTTCGTGGAAGCTGAGAACACCGTATGCTTTCCCAGACCTCACAGAGAAGCCTTAGCTTCACCTGGCACTGGCTGAGGCCCTGCCCCAGTAGAAGCTGCAGAGCCATTCCCCAGGCACCGAGAGGACACCCTCTTTTGAATAGAAAGTGCTTAGATACAGGCAGTGACATGCTATAAAAATGGTCAGAAGAATTCTAGGCCAGGCCTACAGGAATGACTCTAGGGACACGACTGGGGGGCTGATCAGTCTGGAAAGCCCCGTGTTGGTCACACTCAGGAGAATGAGAGTTGGGAAGCTGTCACTACAATTATTGGCCCCAGAGTTACACCATGTCTCCCAGGTCTATGCTGACTAAAGAAAAAAAGAAAAGATGCCCCCTCCTCCCAACTACCCCTGACAACAGAAAGAACAGGAGCAGCAGAGGGTGGTCTCTGTCTCACGACCACCTTCCAAATCTCTCACGTACAACTGAGAGGTGGAGCCTAAATCCCACCTGGAACTCTAGCTTCAAGAGAGTCTGGGGATTGTAGTTTCTAACTTTCCAGCCTCTTCAATACAGGAAGCCAATAAGAAGGAAAGTGGGTTGGCATCGAGATCCAGTGTACCACAACACAAGCCTGAAAAGTCAACAAATCCCAGCCTCAAGGAGGCCCAGCCCCAGTGGGAAATTTCTGCTGAGTCATAGAAAACTAAAGCAGAATTTCTTCTGTCTGTGGGGATTTGAGTTTGAGCCTATTAAAAAACTCACGTCATTGCCCTGATTAAAATCCTTCCATGGCTCCCCTCAGTCCTGAGGCAAAGTCCTAAGTGGCTTAGAAGACTCGGTGTTCTGGCACCCTGCCCTCCACACTCCCCTATCCCCCCTCCACCCTTCCACAGCTGAGCCCAAATTCCTCATATTTCCCTGAGCACGTTATGCTCTTTCCGGCCTCAATACTTTGTACTTAATGTCTGCTGTCCTTGGAACACCCTCTTCACCAACTGGCCTGTCGTCTCACAGAGCTTGCTCTTCCTCTAGACTCAGCTCAAATGTCACCGCCTCTGCAAAGCCTTCCCTGACCTCTCAGGGTGAGCTTGAGCACTTCCTCTTGTGCTCTCCCCTGTCCACCCCCTAGAACCCAGCGCTTAGCCCGGTCACCGTGTCGTAGGCCCGACTGTCTCCCCAGCCAGCTGGGAGCCCCACGGAGGACATAATCCCAATGTCGAACTCTGTGTCTAGCACAGAGTTAATGAAGGTAATGCATACGTGTTTGTTGAATGAGACTGGAATAGGAGGAAGGGAAGGGAAGGAGAGGGGGAAGATACAGAGCTTTCCATATTGAGAAGAGAAACCTGGAGAGAATTGGGCAGGATGCCTGATTATAAGGCCACGGCTCTCGAACCCACCTGTGCAGGGGTTCACTGTAAGAGCTCTTTATAAACGTAGAGGACGGGGGCTGGGCGCCAAGGGTGCTAGGATCTCTGTCACAAAGTCAACCAGGGCAGACTGCTGACTTTCCCAGTGTGCTGCTCCTCAGACCACGAAGGGTCAGCTGCCCAAGCCATGTGAACGCCTCAGTGCTGGCACACTGGGTGGCGGGAAGTCGGTGTGATGTGGCTTGGGATTGCGGTTTTGTAGAGCTGTCCAAGAGTGTCAGTGTCCATGGTCTGCAGCTCAGTTTATGAATTTATAGGCTAATCTCACATCAAAATCTGTGAAGATCTTGTATATCCATAGGCTAGAATGTTATTCAGCCATAAGAAACGAATGAAGTGCTACGTCATGGATGAACCTTGAAAACATTATATTAATGAAGGAAACCAGACACAAAAGACCACATCTTGTATGATTCCACTGACATGAAATGTCCGGAATAGGCAAATCCATAAAGACAGAAAGTAAGTTAGTGGTTGCCGGGAGAATGGGGAGTGATTTTCAATGGATACGGAGTTTCTCTGGGATGACAAGTGTGTTCTGGAATCAGTGGTGATGGTTGCACAACTTTGTGAATACACTAAATACCACTGAATTATAACACACTGAAAGAGTGAATTTTATGGCCACAGGAAATTGTGAAGCAGCAGTGCCCTGCTGTGCACCTGCAGGGCCTAAAATCCAGTCTCTAATCAGAAATCAGCAATGCAGAACCGAAACAAGAGCTCAGAGGACTGGTGAAGTAATGATGTCCTTGTGAGGATTAATCAAAGAGCAGGCTATATCCCCTTACATTTTGATGAGGTATAGCCACAACCTCAGAGGCTCCCCACCAAAAGTGACAAGCGACAAGTTGTGTTCTAAAAGATATAAGAGCTGAAGAGCTATTAACGCAGCTATGAAACCTTGCCCAGAGGTTGCTACTGGAAAGCCCACAGACACAGCTCTGGGAAGAAAAGAGTCAAAGACTCCTACTCAAAACAGAGAAAAGGGACTTCCCTGGTGGCGCATTGGATAAGAATCCGCTTGCCAATGCAGGGGACACAGGTTTGAGCCCTGGCTCGGGAGAATCCCACATGCCGCGGAGCAACTAAGCCTGTGCACCACGACTACTGAGCCTGTGCTCTAGAGCCCACGAGCCACAACTACTGAAGCCCGCGGACCTAGAGCCTGTGCTCCTCAACAGAAGCCACTGCAATGAGAAGCCCACGCACCGCAACGAAGAGTAGCTCCCGCTCGCAGCAACTAGAGAAAGCCCGCGCGCAGCAACGAAGAGTCAACACAGCCAAAAATAAAATAAGTTAATTTTTTTAAAAGAACAGACAAAAACAAAATACAACATGGTCAAAGTGGTTTTCTCTTTATACCTGTGGTTCTTTAAAGAAAATTTTAAGATATTTATTGAAATATACCTACAGAAAAACGAATATGCCATAAGTGTACATGAAGTTCCTCTGCTTATATCGGGAGTTGAAAATGGCCTCTGTCTGTTTATTTTCCATCACATTGCCTGGACAAGACATTTAATGTAAATGGAAAAAATTACTTTCTTTGGCAATGATTCATTCAAATACATATAATAGCTATAGGATACAATATTGTAAATCAACTATGCTTTAATTTTTTTTAAAAAACCAAGGTTTAGAAAACACACACTCTTTCCCTTGCAACCTTCTCTCTGGAGAGTGAAAGCATCAGCCCTGGTGTGAGGGTTGGCCCAAAGGCCATCAGTGGCCAGTGATGGGGTGCATATCCAGGGTCTGGGGGCTCAGGAACTCTGGACTGCTCCTGTAAGTCACAGTGCAGGGATGTCACAGTGAGGCTCCCTAATAACCCACCTGACTGTATAAGGAAAGAAGAATAGGATTTAGGATAATCACTGAAGAGTAGACATTAATTCAGCACAGCAGCTACATCTTTGACTGAAAAGAATGTGCACATCTTGTTACTCCTAATTCCAGCTAATTTGAATTTGTTGGCCCAATTAGGATCCATGTTTCTGGGTACGACTTTGAGAAATCAGCTTGCCTTCTTAAACACTATGCAGCGCTCCTGGGAATAAAAAAAAAGAATCCAGTGTTTTCTGGCTATCCACATGCTCGTGTTCTATAGAAGTTTTATCCCTGAATGTATTTTGGCTTGGTAATATCGGTTTATTTTCAGGTCATTATTTATGACTCCACTTTTTTTCCCCAAACTTAATCACTAGTTTTATTTATGTTTTTCATCGTTTGGTTTTTCTTTTTTTGTTTTTTTTACACCTTTATTGGAGTATAATTGCTTTACAATGTTGTGTTAGTTTCTGCTGTATAACAAAGTGAATCCCCTATACGTATACATATAACCTCATATCCTCTCCCTCTTGAGTGTCCCTCCCACCCTCCCTATCCCACCCCTCTAGGTGGTCACAAAGCACCGAGCTGATGTCCCTGTGCTATGCGGCTGCTTCCCACCAGCTATCTATTTTACATTTGGTAGGGTATATATGTCAGTGCAACTCTCTCACTTCATCCCATCTTACCCTTCCCCCTCCCCGTGTCCTCAAGTCCATTCTCTACATCTGCGTCTTTATTCCTGTCCTGCCCCTAGGTTCATCAGAACCTTTTTTTTTTTTTTTTAGATTCCATATATATGTGTTAGCATACGGTATTTGTTTTTCTCTTTCTGACTTACTTCACTCTGTATGACAGACTCTACGTCCATCCACCTCACTACAAATAACTCAATTTCATTTCTTTTTTTTGCGGTACGCGGGCCTCTCACTGCTGTGGCCTCTCCCCTTGTGGAGCACAGGCTCCGGACGCGCAGGCTCAGCGGCCATGGCTCACGGATCTAGCTGCTCCGCGGCATGTGGGATCCTCCCGGACCGGGGCACGAACCCGTGTCCCCTGCATCGGCAGGCTGACTCTCAACCACTGCGCCACCAGGGAAGCCCCAATTTCATTTCTTTTTATGGTTAATGTTCCATTGTATATACGTGCCACATCTTCTTTATCCATTCATCTGTCGATGGACACTTAGGTTGCTTCCATCTCCTGGCTATTGTAAATAGAGCTGCAATGAACATTTTGGTACATGACTGTTTTTGAATTATGGTTTTCTCAGGGTATATGCCCAGTAGTGGGGTTGCTGGGTCATATGGTAGTTCTATTTTTAGTTTTTTTAAGGAAACTTATACTGTTCTCCATAGTGGCTGTATCAGTTTACATTCCCACCAACAGTGCAAGAGGGTTCCCTTTTCTCCACACCCTCTCCAGCATTTATTGTTTCTAGATTTTTTGATGACGGCTATTCTGACTGGTGTGAGGTGATACCTCATTGTGGTTTTGATTTGCATTTCTCTAATGATTAGTGATGTTGAGCATCCTTTCATGTGTTTGTTGGCAATCTGTATATCTTCTTTTGCAGAAATGTCTATTTAGGGCTTCTGCCCATTTTTGGATTGGGTTGTTTGTTTTTTTGGTATTAAGCTGCATGAGCTGCTTGTATATTTTGGAGATTAATCCTTTGTCAGTTGCTTTGTTTGCAAATATTTTGTCCCGTTCTGATGGTTGTATGACTCCACTTTTAATATGCATGTCCAATAAAAACTTGCTCAACTGTCTTCATGGAATGGACTGTACATGACATTGTACTGAATTCTTCCACATTTAAGGTTGTTTGAAAAAAGAGTAGTGAGAATACTAACAAATCATATATCTCTTATGTTGTGCCATTACTCTTAGCCAGTGCTTCTTGTAGATCTTAGTCATAACAAATTATAGATAGACCCAATAATGTGACAAATGATTTTACTAATCATGAGAAGGAGGCATTCTTATTTCTCAGCACGCTGTCATGCTCATCAAGTGTTAGTAATCGTAAGTCTCTAGTTTCTACAGAAAATAAATACATTTGCCCAGGTCCTATGCCCAAGTCAGGAAACTAGCATTTCTAGGAATGGAGGCCCTGGAATTTGCATTTTATAAAGCTTCCCAGGTGATCCTGTTGCACATCCAGGGTTGAGAACTACTGAGAGGGTACGGAGAGGAGAGACGGGTGATGCTAAGGAGGCTATGGGAATCTAGCCCGAAGGCCACAGAACCTCCGGGGGGGCCTCGGAGGCCAGGGAGGGAGTTGGACAAATGTTGCCGGGAGAACTTGACCAGAACAGGTTCACGCACATGAGCAGACAGGACAGCAGGGCGGGGTTTCACTCATTCTGCGCTTGGGTGGGAGCGGTTGCAGTTCCCAAGGCAACTCCTGGCCTCTCTTCCAGCAGCCACAGCAGGAGCGCTGGGCAAGAGCTGAGGGCTGGGCTGTGGTCAGAGCAGAGCTTCTGAGGCAGGAGGGTAGTACAGTCCCTCACAGAAGGGCCAGAGGGGGCAAACTGCTGGGTCCTCTGGATGGGGGGATGTCCAGGAGGGTGGAAACTTACCTGTTTTCAACAGGAGCAGAGGGGAAAGAGGTGCTTTCCTCAGGCTGCCCTTTCCACCCACAGCCTGTGCTGTGACAGCTGAACTACTGTTCACACAGAGAGCCACCTGGGACAGCACCTCAGAGACACTCTGCTACACATTGCTTAGAGCCAGTGGAGACAGCCTACCCCAGGCTCCCCAAGGACACTATCACTTGAGACAGCCCTGAGGGCACCCCAATCCCATCCTCCCACTTGAACCCAGGACCTTCCCAGGTAGGGCCAGAGCAGAGCCAGCACTGACCTATTGGTTACGGCACAACTGGAAACAGAAGTCGAGTGTCTAAGAGAAAATGCCTTCACTTACTGCCTGAATCATCAAGAACAGATGGCCCCACTCTGTTGGTCTGTGAGGTAAACGGGGTAGATCATATTTTAGAAATATTAACCTACCCTCTCCCCCTTGGATAGCAGATCTGCAGTGTCATTATCACAGGGGAGGGGGTGACACAGCAGAAGCCCAGTCTTGGCTTTGGAATTTCAAAAGCCTGACTCAAAAGGGTAGGTAGCAAGAACTCAAGACACGTACAATGGATTTGGAAGACTATATGATGGGCTAGAGAAAAAGGCCGC
>NW_006769686.1:1946132-1947603 GCF_000442215.2 Lipotes vexillifer | reverse complement strand
AAAGCCCGCCTCTTTCCCTACTGTGTAAACATTCCACAGGCTGCTGGGTATTGGGAAAGCAAAGAGACTGTAGACATTTGGGGGGGGGCCTGACGAAAGGGCCCTGACAAGGGAGCTGTGTCTGAAGTGAGAGGGGAGTATGAAAAATACCCTAGAAAGGTTTGGAGATGATAAGGGTAGAAGAGGCCTGGGCCCCATGTTTCCTGTATAGAGGCTGGGAAAACAGCAAAACACAGGGTAGACCAGACCACTTGCTGTCTGTCCCAGCAGATGGGCTTGGGATAGCCCCACAGAGCTTCCTAAAGTCCAGAGGGGTGCAGGGCCAGGAGCTAGAATGTTCCTGTGCCCCAGGAGCAGGCAGGCCCAAAGAGGCTTCGTGGTAGGGAGTGAGGGAGCACCTAGCAGGGGCCATGCCCACCGGTGACCAACCAAGTGACAACCACATGGGAATGGGGATGTTTCAGCAGGTGCTGGCACAGGTGGATGATGATGGCTGAGGAACAAAGTCTTGCACCACTTAAAGCCTCCCGCCATCACCGAACTTAACCCCAAGAATAGGTGGGAGGGGAACCCCAAATTGGCTGAGACTGATTTCTACAACCTGGTGAAATGGAGTTCATAATAGAAATTACATTTAGTGTTAGAAAAATTAAGTTACGTTTCTTACAGATTAGAGTTTGTGGACTGAGTTGTACCCACTATGTAAGTAACTAACATTTTCTTTAGAGTTTTGCTGTAAATAAAAGATGAAAAAGAAATTTCGGTGGAATAACACTCCACAAGCAAAAGAAATGCCACTTGCAGTGTTTGTCAATTACAGATTTTCCTTCGGGTGTCATTGAATTCAGAAAGGACAGGGATCTTGCCGCAGGTTCAGATCAAATGACCATAATATTTTCTGAGTGAAAGTTATAAAATCTAAGTTCATGGGCTGTTCTTTTTCTTTTTGTTTTCTCGATGGTTCATCCTCAGTGATCCAAACACAGGCCCTCCCTGGGGACTGAGAACACTGCTTGCTGGTGAGCACTAAGGATGAGAAAGGAGGGGGGACCTCTCCAACAGGCAGCTCTACAAAACTGCTGCTCTGTGGGGACCCATGGGCAGCCCTGAAAGGCAATGCTGGGGGAGCAGGAGGACAGTGGCCAAGTTGTGAGGAACCGCTAGGGCAGTTTCCATGGGGGAAGCACACCTGGGACCCCCAGGAGCTGGGGGCACGGGTGCCAGGTAGTCCAGAAGCCGAGGAATCCAGAACCCCTTCCTGAACCCATGGACTGAGGGCTCCCCACCCCACCGGGGCCAGGTAGGGGAAGAGCAGTGTGGGTGGCACAAATCAGTCAGCCCTGGGGTAATCCTAGTGCCTCTGGTTCAGAGAGCTCCAGGGTTGACTCAGCTGTTCTTAATTTCATCATTCCATGGTGGACCAGGCATTCCTGAGGGCTTCTGGGAGCACAGGCAGGGCAGGGGCGGTTCG
>NW_006769686.1:1944748-1946081 GCF_000442215.2 Lipotes vexillifer | reverse complement strand
GGGAAAGAGAAAGGAAGATTAAATGGAGAGGGGAGGTTGCCTTTCCAATAGGGGAACCTCAGTCTTGCCATCCTTGCTAAGCAGGGGGAATCTGCACCTCCACCCCCTGCAAACCCCTAGCAAACGTGCTACCAGGAAAGAGCCTGAGATCATGTCAAACTGACTGCAATGAGTACTTAAGAGAGAAGCTCTCTCCTTTCAGCCTTAGTTCTTACCGAGTGTGGAAATTCCATTCAATCCAGGTTTAGTAACTGGCTTCCTTCCAGTGGAAGTCCAAGCAGGTGGGAATTGACTTGTGAAAGGGCAGGTCAATCTCCTGGGAGCCCCTGAAGTCACATCACTGTCTTGCCTTTACTCCAGCCCCTGTCCACCCCTCCTATGAGGGCCTCCATCACCTCAGCTGAGAATGGGACAAAGCAGTGGCCCCGCAGTGAGTCCTGACACTTGTAGTTTTCACGAGGCTGCTCAGCTCTGAACTGGGCCACTTCCATCCACAAGGGGGCCCCAATCTGAGATCTGGGTGCCCAGGGAGACTGAGGGGCTGGAGCTGAGGTCAATGGCCCAGGGCAGAGCCTACCTGAACAAGAGCCGAACCAGCAAATGGGGGGTGGGGGGAGATGAAGGCTGAGTCCCCGGCTCCCTTCGCTGGCTTCCGGGTGTGGAAGGTGGCCTAAGAGTGAAGACTCTGATGTTCTCATGCCCCGAGGGCATCGATGCCAGCAGGGCTCAGCACCAGAGCCTGAAGGATGTCGGAGAGGGACACCACACCCAGGAGGTGCTGGGTCTCATCCACGAGCACCAGCCGGTGCACCTGTGGGTCCACAGAGGCTCAGTGAGGGGGGCAGCGCCATGTGGCTACAGCAGCCAACGAGGTTGGCACTGAGAATTAGGGGCAAACAATTTAACATAACTGTGGGGGCAAGAGAGTGCCTCCTAGGAACCAGTTAGCGGTGGCTCTGCCTGCCCTAGGGTGGTCAGCTGGCTGCGGCCCTTGGCCCGAGGGCCCCAATGACAGGACCAGTCGCTGGCCAGTGTGGACACCAAGAGCTTGGCCATGAGATGGGAGGACAGGGCAGGTGCCCGATGGATATGGCTAGCTGAAGCTGCTCATGAGAAGGTCTGGGCCCCATGTGTTGGGAGCATGTACGAAGGGGTGTGGGTACCTGCTCCTGGACAATCCGGTCGATGACTTCCCCCAAGGTCTCGTGGGGCTGGCAGGAAACGACTTTCTCCAGACACAGTGTCCTCTGCCTCAGTGCTTCTCCCACACTCACATCCAGGTGGTTGTATGTTTGTTGGGCTGCCAGGTGCTGGGCAGGAGAGAGAACCGCTC
>NW_006769686.1:1916280-1944738 GCF_000442215.2 Lipotes vexillifer | reverse complement strand
ACCGCTCTTAATCAGCCCTTGGCCAGGCTCCAGCCCCACAGATATCTCACTCTATACACTTGTAAAGGCCTCCCTGGTCCACAGATACCCCTCCACATCGATCCCCCCACCTCAGCCTCCCTGTGGCACCCCCAGCTCCCCTCCATTCCCCCAGACACTTACAATCACATCAAAGCGGGAGTAGAGGCCCACGACCTGTCCTGCAGGGGTTGGGGGGCCGGGGAGGAAGGTGAGAGAAAGGGGAGAGGTTCAGGTCAGAACCAGGATGCTGTGTAGGGGCCCGGGGCGGGCTTGCGGAGTGAACTCCTCAACATCCTCCCCACCCCCAGGCTACTGGCTTTATAATGAGGCATCAGGCTGCCACCACCCTGAGCCCACAGATCAAACAGTATCGCAGAGAGACACCTGACATCATGCCTCCTGATGTGACAAAATGTGAGTACATGGCATCACCTCTGAAATATTCTAGCCTCAATGTATAGCCTGGGGACTTCCCGGGTGGTGCAGTGGTTAAGAATCCGCCTGCCAATGCAGGGGACACGGGTTCAAGCCCTGGTCTGGGAAGATCCCACATGCCGCGGAGCAACTAAGCCTGTGCCCCACAACTACTGAGCCGTGTGCCACAACTACTGAAGCCCGCGCGCCTAGAGCCCATGCTCTGCAACAAGAGAAGCCACCACAATAAGAAGTCCGCACACCGCAATGAAGAGTAGCCCCCACTCGCTGCAACTAGAGAAAGCCCGTGCGCAGCAACGAAGACCCAACACGGCCAAAAATAAATTTGAAAAAAAAAAGTATAGCCTGAACCTGATCGAGACTTTAGAACTAATTTCCAGTTTACAGGAAACACAGGAAGAGAGGAACAATGTACAGGCCAACTGCAGAAAACAGAAAAATCTCTGGAAGTGGGACGTTCTACAGGACAATAGACCCAGGCTTCTCATCATCAACATCATGAAAATTAAGTGGGGAGGGAACTGTTCTAGACTAAAAGAGACTTAAGGGACAAAAGAAGCAAATTCAAAGCACAGACCTTAATTGGATCTTGATTTGAATAAATCAACTATAAAAAAAGATATTCTTGGGGAAAATGGGGAAATGGAATTAGGATTGAATATTAGATAGCATTAAAAAATTATTCATAATTTTATTAGGTGATGTAGGAAACATACTTATTTTAAGAGATTCAGATGAAGTGTTAAGGTGTGAAATGACATGATTCTATAATATAATTTACTTTAAATTACGTCAGTGGAAAAAAAAAAGAACTGGTTAATGGTAACGTGTTAACAGTAGTTAATCCGGGTGGATAGGTGGGGTTTGTTATAGAGTTTTTTCTACCATTTTCACACATGTGAAATTTTTCATAACCAAAAAATAGATTAAAACACTTCTTGATATTCAGCTTCATTATGGTGCTTTTGAACTTGGAAGCAGTTTACAGCCATGGCTCCTTTAACCCTTTTTCAGATCAAGAAATTGAGGTCTGGCTCAGAGAGGCTAAGTAACTGATCCAAGGCTCAAAGCAGGCAGAGACTTGTAGCCCTGACTCCATCCTGGGCCGCGAGCTGATGTCACAAAGACCCCTGCTACCCCGAGTCCCACCCCAGCCAGAGCCCCCATCTTGGGTGTAGGTACCAGCTTCGTTGACCACAGGCAGTGCAGACACGCGCCGGTCCACAAAGATGTCCAGTGCGGTCAGGATGGGTGCCGTTTCTAGCACCATGGCCAAGTCTCGGAACGTGCCGATGCCCACATCTTGGATGGTGCAGGAGAGGAAGGAGGGCCCGGGCAGCAGGGTGCCCTGCTTGGGTTGGGGCCAGGTCGGGATAAGGGTGGAGTAGTCCCCAGAGGGCTCCCAGCTGCTCCCTCCCCAATCCCTAGGGCTGAAGACTTCTCTGCCCCTCGGGTCTCCCCCCTGAGGCTGTGCCCGGGCTCACAAAGATGTGCAGGAACTTGAGCAGCCGCTTGTGTGTGAGGATGTGGAGCACAGTGCCTGAGACTGGGTCCAGGACCGGCAGGCGGTGGATCCGGTTCTTGATGAGGGTATAGATGGCTTCGAACAGGCTGCAGAAGTGGGAGCAGTGAGGCTGGGGCAGCCTGGGGAGAGATGCCCTTCATCCCAGCCCCCGGAAAGGACAGGGTGCCAAGGCTGCCTTGTCCGCAGTTTGCCGACGGTGAGCCCGTGAGTTCAGAACTGAGGAGCTGGGGAAGGGGTCTGTGCAGGGCAAGGAGGCCCAAGTGAGTGGCTGGGGATGCTTACCTGTCACTGGGAGAGATGGAGACCAGAGGCTTGAAGGAGCCTTGAAGGTAGATCTCTGCAGGAAAAATTGGAGTCAGGGAAAGGGAACTGGCCACCCTGCCTCACCCAGCAGCCCCCAGCCCCTCGGGTCCCCTGGGCTCCCTATTGCCTTCTCCCTGCTCCCCCCAGGAAATCCCCACCGCCCATCCTCTGTCTGAGGTCCTTAGCCCTACCCTCACCCTCACACCCTCGGCCCCTTTGCCCACTCACCCCTCCAGGTCTCAATCTTATGTTCTTCAATCTCATAGATCTGGACCTAGAACATCAACAGAACTCCTGAAGTCAGACTTGGGCCCCCTGAACTCCCTCCACCCCAGCACAGATGGGTGCCGCCGGAACCCCCAGCCCACTCCTCACCAGGGGGGACCTGTAATAGCGGTGCAGCACCAAGATGAAGTCTGTGATGGTCAGCATCCCTGCGGGGTGGGAGGGCGGGGGGGAGCGGGGGTCAGCCTGGGCCTTGGGGTGGAAGGCAGGCTGAGGGCTCAGCCCCCCTGCCCCACCTGGCCAGTGTCTTCGGACTGAGACAAAAGTGGGGTTTCAGAAAGAGGAGGGTAGGGCAGCTGCTCCCGTGCCTGAGTAATGGGGTTCTCCCTTTTATGCTTCCCCTGTAATTTCTCTCCTTTCCTCCCCATTTTTTCTTTTCTCCCATTTCTTCCTCTTCCTTTTCTCTTTTCCTACTTAGCACCTATGACATGGGACCACGGGGTAGTAGAGCTGGAGGGGTCAGCTGGTCACAGCATTCCCACAGATGGGGTCTCCCAGCTGGCACATTTCCCCCACGTCAGGCCCCTGCTCAGCTCAAGCCTGTGGTGCGTCAGAGCTCAGCCCCAGAAGCACCCCACAAGTTCCCCCCTTTCCCTTCCCCGCCACCTCTGCCTCCCCAGCCCCTTCTCACCCACAAAGCTCTGCTTCTTGCTGTCCCACAGAGGTGCCGCCCGGACGCCATTGGCCACCAGGGCAAAGAAGGCCTTCTTGATCTGAGCACCGGGGAGAACAGTCGAGGGTGAGTTGCTCACTGCCCCTCAGAGTCCTCTGTCCCAACCGGGGTCCTTCCACAGGGCCTTCTCCCGGGCCCTCCACTACACGAGCCTGCCTGCCACTCGACATGACCCTTGTCGGCATATTTGCTACAGAGATAAGGCTGCTGGTGGCCAGAGGCACTGAGGTGACCCTTTACCAGGCACACCAGGGTGTAGGAACCTAACTCAGTGTTTCTACACCAAAGTCATATGTGTACATATACACACAGGATAGTTTTTGCTAATCTAAGTACTAGAGGTGTAATTATTTATATGATATGTACGAGATATTTTTTTCTGAATAAATTTTACATTGACTCATTTTGGCTTCATCCTAAACAGTATTATCTATACAGGGTGGTTGTATTTTTCTAATACATATCAAAATAAATACAAAACTACTAAATTAAATATATTTGTCTATATAGTGCTAGAGTCAAATAGTGAACTGTGGATACATAGACCCTGCTTCTTCTCTACACTACACACTGCTCTCCTATACGCGGCGAGAAGAAAGGGATCAGGTGTTTCGTAGCCTAGCCTACTGGTAGAGTGGGGACCAGAGCTCATCCTATTTTTCTCTTTTCAAGAGTTCCCCGCTCTTTGTCCTAAGCCACCCTGCAATGTTTTCCATACAATTCGGGGTGTGCAAAATGCTCCCTCTCATCCTGGGTTGGCCCAGGAGTCCCCTGAAACTTGTAGTGTAAAGCAGGCCTTCCTATCCCCATTTTAGAGATGAGTGAAGCACAAAGACCTACCCCAAACCCTATAGATACTGAGTTGCAGAGCTGGGATGACAATTAGGGGGTGTACACAGAGAGAAAAAGCCCTCCTCTGCCGGTCTCCATGGTGCTAAGAAGGAATTCTGGAAGGGGCCTGTAGCGGGGCAGGGCTGGCAGGGCATCCTGGGGGCTGTGAGCATGGAAGTGGGGCAGAGCTGCGGCCTCACCTGCAGCATGGTGTCGAAGATGACTATCTTGGAGCTGGTTGCCATGGCATCGTAGCAGGTGTGCTCCTGCATGAAGTGCACGTAGACCTGGGCCCCTGGCTTCCGCAGCTCATCGTCCCAGCCCAGCCTGGGTAACAGTGCCTGTGGGGACGGGCATGGGGCCGGCCTCTCTTCCACCAGGCCGAGCTCATCGCCCCAGGCTGCTGTGGCTGAGAACTCTATGCCCACATCCAGATCGTCTGTGCTGGAGCCGGAGGCTGAGGCTGCACAGTCAGGGGGGAGGATGTCCCGCTCTGCTGTGGGGGAGCCCACCCCAGCCAAGGGAGCAGCTTGGGTCCAGGGTGTGGCCTTGGGGAATGTGGCCTCCAGCCCGGTGGACTCAGCAGCTGGCCTGGACTGGAGACCTGTTCGGGGGGAGAGGACAGTAACTCCATCTTCCAAAGCACTTTCTCATCTGCTGTCTCCGTTCATCTTCACAGCAGCCTTGGCAAGCCTGGATGATGAGGCCCCCATTTTGCAGGTGAGAGAGCCGAGTCTCAGAGAGTCACACAGGATGGTGGCTCTGTCCTGAGTTGGCCATGCTGGGCCCCTGGGTCAGCAATGCAGTTGTCCCCTCCCATGTGGGGAGACTGAGGCCACAAGATGTCATGTGTCTGTGTTATGGGGAGATCCAGGGCAGAGCCTGGCTCCAGGATCGGGGACTTCCCACTGCCCCCAGTCCCTTCTCGCCAGAACTGGCCTTGGCCTCACCTTCCCCCAGGCCTGGTGGCTCCCCTTCCTCTAGATCCTCCTGCCTTGTCCATCTTGAGGCCTTGGTCCCCTGTTCCCCATGGCTTCTTTCTGAGCTGGTGGTCATGGCTGGTGACGGCCATGAAGTGTTATCTCCTTGCTCTAGGAAGCTCATCTCTGGAAGGGGGAATGGGGCCTGTTTGGTTACTGGGGAGTAACACAATAAAATCAATTAAAATGTTATGAGCGATAATATTTAATATTTGCAAGCTTCCAAAGGGCTTTTCCACCAACATGTTTCTCATTCAAACCTCATAGCAATCTCATAAGGGAGGCATTATCACCCCTATTTCACTAACGAGGGACCTGAGATCAGAGAGGTTAGCAATTTGCCACATATCACACAGCTAGTAAGTGATAAAGTCAGGAGGGTCCAAATCTTCAGACTCTGGAGTCCCCCTTTCTTCTTCTGAAAGAGGAAGGAGGAGGTGAGGTAAAAGGTGGAAGAAGAAACAAAGAGGAACAAAGAAGGAAAAGGAGAGGAAGACAAAAGCCAGACTAGTAGAGTGGGGGAGATTGGGGGCCTAGAGACACGGGACAAAAGGAAGCGCGAGAAGAGGCTGGGCCCAGGAGGATGGGCAGCCACACCCACCTTGGTGCTCAGGTCCCAGGAGGCTGCTCCAGGAGGGGGTCTGCGGGGAGAAGAATGTCTGAAGGGGTGGGGAAAATGCCCTACACTCTGAACCAAAGGGAGCTCCCCTTCCCACCACACACACACACACACACACACACACACACACACGCCACAAACACACACACACAAACACCCGCCTCACAAACACACATAAACACACACAACCTACCCAAACACTTATACGTCCTCAGAAAGCCATATTCAACACTTCCCAGGCACACACAGAACCACATAGACTCATACAAAGACTATACACATGCAGACAACCTCACGCTCACATACAGAGAAAATCCTGGTCAAACACACCCACACGCCCGCACACGCGCACACATCCACGCGGTGGTGCGCGCTCGGCCCTCCGGCCTCAGCGGCTCCAGCTCCCGCCACCCCACCCCCGCCCGGGACCCGGGTACCCTGCGCAGCGCGTGCTCCGGCTCCGGCGGGCTCCAGGAGCGACTGCGCAACACTGTATCTGGGCAGCACTATTCTGGGCCCGGCCCCCGGCGCCCTGCCCTCCCGGATCGGGTTCTCTCTGATTGGGTGTCGGGCAGTGGGAAGGAAGGGGTCCAGCCGCTCAGCTGCTCCAGCCCGGCAACCTGCGGGCCGGCGGGGAGGGGTGGGGCGCATGTGGAATCTCGATGCCTGGTCATGGGCTGCCTCCTGGGTTTCCGAGGACAGGGGAGAAGGACCCCGCTGTGAGGGCGCTGGGGTGGGAGGGGGTGGACTGTCAGAGTCCTGGGTTTCTTCTCTGAGGGCCTCTCTCATCTTTGCCAGGCGCCAAAGGAGGGAAAACAGGCGCGCTGAGCTGAACTCTCTTCCTTTTACAACTTCGGTCGTGGGTGGTGCTAGAGTTAGAAAGGGCAAGTTGCAGCTGGGAGGCTGGGGATAAGAGGTTTGTGGGTGGTCCCGGGAGAGTGGCCAATGTGTGTCCAGATGTCTCCATTTGAGTCCCAGGGGCCCGTCCCTCTCTTTGGTGGAGGAGTTGGAACTGGATGGTTATGGCAGGTAGGGAGTTGTGAGAATCTCCTTGAAAGAGTGAGGTGGGCTTGCGCTTTTTTTGCTTTTTTATCCAACCATTTATTCTTCAAACAATTAAGTACCCACAGAAGCTAGGCTCTGCCTTTTGGGAAGCTCCCAGTCCTAGAGTTCAGAGGAATTTAATATAGGAAGAGACCCTAGGGATCATCAGGTCCAGTGTCCTCAATGCAAGAATCCCTTCAGAGACACCTATTTCTACCTGTGGAGGTACATCCAGGTGTGCAGAAGCCCCAGTCCCCCCATCCCGCTGCGTGTGCTGTCCCTACGTCTCCTGGTGCCAACAGGATCCCAGCCAGCTCTGGTGGCTGCCCACCCCCCTTCCTTGGCATTCCTCGGGGCTGAGTCAATATCCAAGTTGGGAATGCTGACCCAGCTGCTCCAGCTCCCCTCTCTGCCCCTCCCTTTCTCCCCCCTTCCTTGGCATTCCTGGGGCCTGAGTCAATATCCAAGTTGGGAATGCTGACCCAGCTGCTCCAGCTCCCCTCTCTGCCCCTCCCTTTCTCTCCTCCTTCCAGCCTCTTCCATCCCAGTCTCACCGTGGAGTGGACAGACGGTAATGGGTTATTGGATTTCTCGCTGATTCAGTGAACGTTATTTCCCATCATCCCTCAAAGCCCCTGTACTGCTAATGGGGACGGAGGACGAGAGCAGAGCAGGGAAGGGGCTTTGCCTCCCATGTGTCTTGGGTAGTACTGGGGGCAGGTGCAGCTCTCCTTCTGCAGGGTCCCTGTGGCCTGTTACTGTCTGGTCCCAGATGATGGAATATCAAAGGCACAGCCAATGGGACACTTCAAATGGGGGAAAGATCACATGGACCATCCCTGGAGATATGCGGTGCCTCAGACCCGAAAAGCCCCACCCCTTTGTGCTCTGGACCACCTTCACAGCCAAGCCAGATACAGAACAGGTCCAGCTCACATCACTGCCTTCTCCTGCAATACCCCATTCTCCCCTCCACCTCAGATATGTTCCACCTACAGGACCAGTAACAGGGGCTCCTCTTTAAACAAAGTCTCCCTTGATTGCATCACCCTCATTGCACTGATCTCCTTATAGCCACGTTCTGTGTGCATATCTCACTGTACACTGGGCTGACACTCACATTTACATTCACATGTAAATGCCTTCTATCTCTTCGTGAACAGTGGCCACCTTTATGACCAAACTATGTTGGCTGGATGTGATGGAAAATCTGTTTTGGGGTCAGATGGACCTGATTAAAATTCATGCTCTGCCATTTGACCTTGGAAAGCATTGCTTGTTTTTTCTGCGCCTGTTTCCACGAATCTAAAATGAGGATAAAAACAGTCTGTGTCAGAGGCCACCAGTTGCCTCCCAATATCTATTTCTCTCTTCTTCCTTTAGTAATAGATTCACTTGAATTTTAGCTGCAATAGCTGCCTAAATTCCCAACCCTTTCAGTTAAATATAGCCTTGTGACTTAATTTGGCCAATGTGAGTGGTAGCGATGTAAGCAACTTCCAGGTCATGCCTTAAAAGAAAGAGGCATGAGTTCCCCTCTTCCTTTTCCCCTTCTGATGGCTGGAATGCTAATGTGATGGCAGGAGCTAGAGGAGGTATGTCGTAGCCAAGATGGAAAATGCTTGTTAAAGTTTCCAGAGTCACCCTACCAGGTTTAGATTGTCTATAGACTGTTCCATGAGAGAAATAAACTTCCTTGTTTAAGTCATTCTTAAATTGAGTCTTTGTTACAGCAATCAAACATGTATCCTAACTAATGCAAAAGTTGGCATCTGGAAGTGGCACTGCTTTAAAAGCCTAAAACAAGTGGCATTGGTTTGGAAATTGGACTTCAGGTAGCAAAGAAAACTATTGTACACTGGTAATCTGGTGACCATTGCTATGATACAGCAAAACGTATGGCATATCTGTCATCTATGATGCCTTGAAATGTCATCATATGCTAACAGAGCCTGTAACTCACGGAAACTAGCGTGTATTGGCTTCTGCTTGCTGCCACTAGTAAAGTCCCACAAGAGAAATGCACTCAGGCAGTGAGTTGTATAAACGGTGGTTTGAAAGAGGCAACCTTAGCAAGGGCTGTACCTGTGGTCCCAAACGTTTCTCAAGCACACCCTGTTCTGTAGACAGAGAAAGCCAGCCCAGTCAGTGGGCAGAATAGGGAAGTTCTCTTCACAGCCAAGCATATTTTTTCGGACGACCTCAAGGTAGCCAGCCACCAGCAGTTTGAGAGAAAACAGGAAGAACACCAAGTCCAGAGTATTCAAGCATAAAAATGGTGAGACAGTTGGCTGTGGTTACACAAATATGAAAATAAATCAGAAGCCTTGGGAGATTTTGACGGTGTCACATTGGCAAAGAAACTACAAACCTGGTCAGCAAAGACTGGTTTGACCTCCGAGTTGTCCCTAGCCCCCCGAATCTGCACCAGCAGAGGGAGGACTGTGAAAGTTGTAACATCTACAAGGACAGCGTGGTCTCAAGTGCAGCCACAGGGGACGTCGGGTGGGAAATAACTTCCCAGGAGGCAATGCCAGAGGACACGAAGGAGAGTAGACAGTTTCCCAGAACTGGGGATGAGCTGCCCCAGAACTTACTCCACTGCAGGGAAGCAGCATTGCAATTCCTGTCCAACTAGATTCAGTGACTGTTAAAGATCAGGTAACTGCCATGGGTTTGCCATTCTTTCCTGTTCTGAAGTTTATCCTGTTCCTCCTGCACTGTTATCTCAGGGAGGGGGAGGGCCAGATTACCCGCCTTTTGGTTCACAGGGCTCTAGACTCTGAGGACCCATCCACACCCAGGCCCTCAGAGATCCTGGGCTCTCAGCTGGAGCTGTGTCCAGATGGAACTTTGCCTTGCCTCCCTTTGGAGGGTGCTAAAGGTGTTCTTTGTGAGGGGTGGCCAGGCGGTGGGCTCTGGCAGAGCAACATCTATTCTCCCCTTCTTCTTCCTCTGCTAGTAATTCCTCACAATTTTAACGAAGTGCAGGATTATATTTCCCAGTTTCCTCTGCAGATAGCATGGCCACGTGACTAAGTGTGGCCAATGGGATCTGCCCGCCAATGTTATATGCAACCTTTTAGGGTGCCCTTAGGAGGAAAGGGCAGATTTTCCTCCTCCTACTGACTGGAATTATGATATGGTGGCGGGAGCTGGATCAGCCATTTGAACCCCATGGTGGAAGAGGCAGGTTGAAAATAATAGAATCTCCTCCATTCCCCATCTCTGGACTGTTATGTGATAAAGAGAAATAAACTTCTATCTTGTTTAAGCCACTGACCCATCGACTAATGCATCTACTAATGCCAACTTACTAATGCATTTACATCGTGGGATCGGGGTAGGGTTAGAAATTACAAGTGTATATAATGCTGCTTAACATTTATGCAGTGCTGAATATCTACTAGACACTGCAAAACATATTGTGTGCAGGATCCCATGTAATCCCTCACAACCCTATGTGGTAAATTCTTTTATTATTATGAGGCTACAGGTCAGAAGATCAAGGCACAAAGGGATAAAGTAACTTGATCAAAATCTCAAAGCTAGTGAGAGGAAGTCCAGGGTCAAACCCAGTGTTTCTGGACTAGCACCACACTCTCTCAGCCACTAAGCTTAATGTAAATGAAGCACAGGCCTGGCACGTAATATATGCTCAGTAAGTGTTTACTATAATTATTGCCTCGCCACCTGGTCCCAGTCTCCCTAGCCCTCCAGCTACAAGGTTCTGAAAGCAGGCAGGCTGGAGGGTGAGGTGGGAGCTCTGAGTCCCCAGTAGTCATCTCATGGTGGCATCAAGCTTGGGATGGAGGAGGGCTCAGCTGGGGCAGACACCATGCTGCACAACACTAAAATCATCGTGATTTTCCAGTTGTAAAAAAGGAGCTCCTACACCTGCTCTTGTGGCCAGCCCAGCCCCACCCATCCTCTTCAGCAGGGTGAATCAGCAGAAGGTACTGGCTTTTCTTGGGAAATAAATACTCTTTGGGTGTTAGAGTTTTGTCTCTGGTCACGGTATAATATTTCTTGAAACCCTACATCTCGGCTCACTCTCAAAACTGGGTATAATAAGGACACTGCCCTCTGACCCTAGGGCGAATTTGGCCGCCATCTCTGGATAGCTGATTCGTCTAGGACATGGGGCCGGGATCCTGTTTAAGTGTTATTTTTATATCAGTAGTAGTTAAGCAGCTTGAGGAAGCCAAGAGAGTAGCCTGGATGAGACCATTACTGATAAATCGCAAATGGGGTCCCCTGTGCCAGAGTGGTTGGCAGGCTGTGAGAGCAGCCTTCATGCCAGTCACCAGTCTCCAGCTCCTGTCCTGTCTGTGTGGCTAAAACCTAGCAGCATCTATGCCAGTGTCCTAAGGACCTGGATAGAACCAGCACCTTGTTACTGCAGTTTGGTCTGCCCCACAGGCCCCATTACTGAGCCTTTTTCTGTCAGCTGTTGGAGATTGAAGTGGACAGATGATGCTTTTGTCTACCCAGGATCCATTTCACCCCTCTTTTGGCAACCCCCAAGTTTTCTTTCAGGGAACCACATTTCCTCCAATCTCAGAGCACCTGATTTTCAGAGGAGCTTAACCATGGATTCCAGGAAGTATACATCTGACTCAGACTTAGCCAATGAGCACATCAAATTCCCCTGGTCACAGTGAGGGAGGTATTGACCGAATTAGCCCAATAGGGGTGAGCCCTGGGACTTTGGCTGCTGACAATGGGAACTCTTTTCCACTGGATTTGGAGCTGTGAGGATGTAAGTGTGGAGATTCGGCAACCATGCAGAGTGGAGCTGCTTGAGAATGAAGATAAAACAGAAGGCAAAAGAACCACAGTATGATGAGAAAGACCAGGTCCTCCTGACATTCATTGAGCCCCTGGATCAAGCTGTACCTGAAGACCTTACACTAGGTTTTTTCTGTTACATTAACCAATAGAATCCTTTTTTGTTTAATGCTGTGTTTTTATAGTTCCTTTTTAAAAAATTCATTTATTTATTTGTTTATTTAGGCTGCACTGGATCTTCACTGTGGCACACGGACTTCTCTAGTTGCGGCGCACAGGCTCTAGAGTGCAAGGGCTCAGTAGCTGCAGCGCACGGGCTTAGTTGTGGTATGTGGGATCTTAGTTCCCTGACCAAGGGTCAAAACAGGGCCCCCTGCATTGGGAGCGTGGAGTCTTGACCACTTAGTTCCCTGACCAAGGGTCCAAACCGGCCCCCCTGCATTGGGAGCGTGGAGTCTTGACCACTTAGTTCCCTGACCAAGGGTCCAAACCGGACCCCCTGCATTGGGAGCGTGGAGTCTTAACCACTGGACCACCAGGGAAGTCCCTGTTTAATGCAGTTTGAATTGAGTCTTCTCAATTTTCTCCTACAGCTGAAAGAGCTCCCATACCAGAGTTAACAAAGAAACAAGACCAAGACACTTGCAAAAGCATCTGGGCATGATGTTCATTCATTGCATCTTCCCAAGAAAAAGTGCACATTTAAAAATGCAATCAGGGTAATCAACAGGGTGTTGGGGGACAGGAGATAAAAGGATACTTTGATAAAATACAGTAAAAGAAGAATTGGAATGGGACAAAGTTAGTGAAGGAAGGCCTCCTAAAGAAGGGGAGTTTGGATATGGAAGTAATAATCATGACAACAGCAACTATTTGCTGAACCCTAACTATGTACTAGGCACCAGGTTAAGCAGTTTACATATGTGGTCGTATAATATTTTGAAATAATCCAAATTGAGGGGTACTTCTTTCTACCCTCTAGCCCTTTTCTCATTCAAGTTAGAGTTTCCTTGTTTATGGTCTCAAGGAAGAAATGATACAAAGAAGAGCTCTTCTGGCTTTTGAGTTTCAAAAGTGAGGTCTTTGGGGAGGGAAGGTAATACCTTTGGCTTAAAGAAAAGATTTGAGAGCTTTGGCAGGCAAGGTTATTCAGAAAACATATTCCACTAAAAACAATTTAAAATGGTGAATAAGATATAAAGAAAATCTTCTTAAAAGCACCGAAAAGACAAGACAGTAAAGACTAGGCCCAAGTGAAAGGAAAATAGGCACACAGTGAAGTTAGGGAGAAAAAAAGTGGCTTTGCTCTAGGGCATCTGCCAATTCTAGCAAGAGCCATATGGAGTTATGCAGGCCAAGGACCCATACAAGTTGGGAGTACGATAGGAGATCCCATCTATAAAAAACTGGTATCTCAAAGGACCACATCCTCAGAGTAAACATAATCCAGAAGCACACTAGCTCTTACATAGATGTACAGTCAATGCTTTCCTCATCTGAATGGTTCAGAGAGTGTCAAAGTTTGAACTTGTTTTAAGGTGGTAAGGTCAGTAATCACCCCAGGGCCTGGCAGAAGCAAACAACAAATGTTCCCTGGAAAAATGTTATCTCTTCCAAAGCCACAAATTATTCCAGCAACATCCAGCACATAGTTGAAAATAATTAGATACACAAGGAAACTAGGAACTGTGAACAAGAGCCAGCAGAAAATACACGTAGCAGGAATAAACCCATAAGAATTTCAGAAACTGGAATTATCAGACACTTTATTTATAACAAATGCTTCTTATGTTTAATAAAATAGGAGATGAGTCTGAAAAGGCATGGAGCAAATGGGAAACTATAAAAAGCAGCAGAACACATTTCTTAAAAAAGCAAATAGAACTTCTAGAAATGAATGAAAAATACAGAAGTGAAAGGAAAAATTTAATAAATGAATTTAACAACAGATGAAACCCAGCTGAAGAGAAAACTGAATGTTAGGTTAGAAGTTACCCAGAGTGTAATACAGAAAGTTTAAAAATATGCAAAAATAAGTATGAAAGAGAATGAGAGATGTGGAGGTTAAGTAGAAAAGCCTAAAACAGGGCTTCCCTTGTGGCGCAGTGGTTGAGAGTCCGCCTGCTGATGCAGGGGACACGGATTCGTGCCCCGGTCCGGGAAGATCCCACATGCCGCGGAGCGGCTGGGCCCATGAGCCATGGCCGTTGAGCCTGCGCATCCGGAGCCTGTGCTCCGCAACGGGAGAGGCCACAACAGTGGCCTCAACGGGAGAGGCCAGCGTACCGCAAAAAATAAATAAATAAATAAATAAAAATAAAAAAGAAAAGCCTAAAACATATTTAAATAGAGTCTCAGAAGGAGAGTAGAGAGAAAATGGGGTGGAAGTGCTATCTGAAGAGGACCTGATAAACAATAACAATCCCTAGATTCGAAAAGCCTATGAATCCCCAGGAGAGTAAATGAAAGAAACCCACATGTAGAAACATCATAGTGAATTGCAAAAAACCAAAGAGGAAAAACTTGAAAGTAACAGAAAAAAAGATCACTTTCAAAGAAATGACAGTCTAATAGATAATGGAAACCCAGAACTTAGTAGAGCATCTTCAGAGCGCTGAAAGAAAGTAACTTCCAACTTATAATTTTACACACAGAGAATATTTATAAGGAAGGTAAAAAGTTTTATTTTATGACAAACAAAAACAGAGTTCACCTCAGTAAAGGAAATTTTCTAAAGAATATGCTTCAGAAAGAAAGTGATTCTACAAGTTAGATCTGAGAACTAAAAGGAATAAACAACAAGGAAAGTGGTAAAAATGTAGATGAATCTAAATGAATCATAACTGCAAAAAAAACCCCTAAGAATTATAATGTCCTGGGAGGTTAGAATTAAAATGCTGCCAACCATAACATACAAACGAGGGGTGGTGAAAATGGAGTATTTAAAGTATTTAAAAATCCTTGTGTTATCTGGGAAGAGGAAAATTTTTGATTAACTTTAGATTTTGATATTTTAATCATGCATGCTGCAATGTCTAGAAAAAGCCCTAAAAGAATAGAAACACAGTTAGTAAATAAAAGAATGAAGAAATGACAGAGAAAGAAACAACAGAACAGATGGGACAAATAGAAAGCACAAAAGACTTCAGAGAATAAATATGAAATAGCGTGAGACTTATTTAGCCCCAAGAGGATGTGAAGATCTCTTGGTTTGGCAGGAAGAGAAGAGTTAGATGGGAAGCAAGAGTGAGCAGATGTGAGTCCCTGAGGAGGGGGAGCCTGCCCCTGCCTCCTCCCCCTGGCTGGTTTGTTTGGTATCTGAGAGCAGAGGTGGCCTCTGCCTCAATTCTTGGGTAAAATCCAAAGTAAAAAGTGTTATGTCGTGTGTGTGGGGAGATAGGCCCTTAGATCACTTTCCAGAGTTTCCCCAAACCCAGCATGGTAAGGCAGCAGCATCCCTTGGATCCTAGCATCCAAGAGAATGCAGGAGGAGACCAAGCCTTTGAAAGTCCCATGACGTTTTGTGCGCCCAAGAGTGGAACAGAAGTGGAGAGAGAAAGAGAGGATGAGAATGAGGAACAACACAATAGCAACCTGTATGGCCCATCAACTAAGGACCAGATGGTGTGATGAATGCCTCAGCGGATGCCAGGTTGGACAGACGATGACTGAGAACCAAATACCTACTCTCACGCCCCAACCTCAGCCTTGCACAAGTACTCAGGAACTTAGACACAACCCCAGGGGAGTTGAGGAGACCCTGAATTCACTGAGCTTAAATTCCTCAGAAGGCAGGCTGTAACAGTATCAGGCACAAGTAATAGAAAACTCAATTTGAATTGGTTTAAACAAGATGGAGATTTATTGGTTCACCTAACAGGGCGTCCAGGGGCAGGCTGGTCTTCCAGAGCCACTTTGATCCAGTGGCTCTGATATACTTTCCCTTGATTGTCTTAGCTCTGCTTTCCCCTCCAGTGCCAGCTTCAAGTTCTGAGGTGGCAGCAGCAGTTCTGGACTCCTTATCGATGCCCAGAAACATCCAGAGGAAAAGAGACAACCTTTTCCTGTACTTTCTTTTAAGAGAAGGAAACACCTTCCTAAAGCCCTCTGTAAACTTCTCTTTGTATCTTATCAGCCCAAACTCAACCACGTCCTCATTCCAGAACCAATCCCTGTCACCAGGAAAGCACGTTTAAGACGAATCAGGGTTCATCCTTGACTGAGGTCAATTCTCCCAGTGGCATGGCTGCTACAAAATAAGGAGGAATGGAATGGGTATCTCAGAACGACCACAACTACAGCCCTCCCCTTTAGTTGCCCAATATTCACACACACCCTCTGTGCTACGTTACACACAACTTCAGAAATGTCCATGCCTAACAAAATGCACTCACGCCCTTCTAAGAAAGATACCACCCAAACTTCATCCCATTATGTATCCAGGTGCAAACCCAGCATCTCTGGGGGATGTGCAGGCCTCTCCATCAAGTCAGTTATGTGCACCTGGATTTAAAAGAAACCGGGTGGGGGAATGAGGTGATAGCTTCTTGTCATGTGCGTTTGGAAAACTCTGAGCTTCCGCGTCCTTGGGTATTCAATGAGAATAATAATGGCTGCTATGAAGGCTGTGATACCGATTTAAACTAAATAATGACAAAAATAAACCAATATACGTTGTGTGTATTCATTTCTCCCCTGCTGATCATAATAAATGTGCTGCCTTTGCAGCTGATATGCCAAAATCCTGGAGCTCAAAGTGACGCACTTTAATTAGCAAAAGACCTGGTATTTTCCGCTGGGATTAACCCCCACCCCACCCGCTACTCCTTCTTGGAGTCTGTTCCATACACAGTCAGCTCTTTCGTGCTGGACTACAGTCCCACTGCCCTGCTGTCCTTTGCAGTTGCCACCCTCTCCATTGGCTGAGACCCCGCCCCCACACTGTCCACTCCACTGCCTGTGCCATTTCCTTACTCCTCTGACCACAGACCTCTGTGGCTTCTGTCTCTCTCTTTGGCCAACAGAAATTTTCCATCTACTTCAGATCACCTATTTCAAAATGGGTTCCCATAGTCGAAATTCTGGCCCCTAGTAATACCCTTCATTCCCTTGTATCAGAGCCATCTCCTTCCCAGAGTTTCAGGGTATGGAATGCGGACTGAATTCTGGTCAGGTACAGCCTCACTTCCCGCCTGGATTCACAGCATCCTCCAGCATCCCAGCCCTGCTGCCCAGTACAGCCTCCTCTACCAGATTTCTTTCACACACAGTGACTGCCTCCAGGCTCATTAGCTCGCTTGCTCTCCCCAGACCTCCTTCCCAGTCTACCTTCTTCAGGAAGTCCCAGCACACCAGCTGCACGTTTATTTATTTTTTTTTTTAATTTAAAAAATAATTTATTATTTATTTGGCTGTGGTGGCTCTTAGTTGAGGCACACAGGATCTTCATTGTGGCATGTGGGAACTTTCGTTACAGCACATGGGCTCGGTAGCTGCGGTGCGCAGGCTTCTCTCTATTTGTGGTGTGCGGTCTACAGAGTGCGCGGGCTCAGTAGTTGTGGCGCACGGGCTTAGTTGCCCTGTGGCATGTGGGATCTTAGTCCCCTGCGTTGGAAGGAGGATTCTTAACCACTGGACCACCAGGGAAAATGTCAAGTTTTCTCCTGCAGAGCCCCTTGGTAGCATGCAAACTCCAGTGGACATCTGTCCTAAGCAGTCCTAGTTTACCTAGAGGCACAGAGGACATTTAAGGAGATCTGGGCCTCAACAGAATTTCTGCTCTGCCCAGGCAACAGTGTCACACTTCCTGTGTAATTTTCAGCAAATCACTTACATTCTTTGAGCCTTGATTTCTATATCCCGAAGATGGCTAAAGCAGTGCTGAGAGGGAAATTTATAACGCTAAATACTTAAAAAGTGGGGAGGAGGAAGAGAGGAAAGATATTTTTAGCGATACAGAAAGATATTCAGGACACCTTGTTAAATGGAAAAAGCAAGATGCAGATGGTGTACATCGTATGCTAACTGCCTTTTATATAAGAAAGGGGACTGGAATATACATTTTTATTTCTTGATTCTGCACAAAGAAATACTGGTAGGATACATGAAAAAAATAAAAGTGGTTGCCCATGGGATTTGACAGGAGATGGGCTGGGGAATGGGGAAGTAAGAAAGTGGGTACATGGGAACAAGGTGGGAGGAAGATTTCCATGCGTATTTTGTAGTTTTGCCCTGATTTTCTGAACCTTAAAATGTGCTATCCATTCAAAAGAACAGAACAGTTTTGTTTTTTAAAATGCAAAGCATAAAGATAAAAACAAACAAAATCATAATCTCCCCACCAGATAATCCTTGTTGACATTTAAAAAATAATAATATACAGACATTTTTAGAAAATTCCAAAGCAGTGTACAGAGGTATAAAATTGAAAAGTAAATCTCCATTTCCCATTGCCCCAAAGGTAGTGCCTGTTAAGAGTTTCTTGTGCTTCCTTCCAGAAATTTACCCGTTTATAGGATTTATCCTGGTGCACTGTGATTGTTCTTTCTTTTTCTTTTTCTTTTTTTTTTTTGGCTGCTCACATGGCTTACGGGATCTTAGTTGCCCCTCCAAGGACTGGGCCCACCCGCCCCTACCTGCCGCACCCCGCAGCCCTGTCAATGGAAGCATGGAGTCCTAACCACTGGACCACCAGGGAATTCCCAGTTCTTATTTTCTTCAGGAGCAGTATGTCTTGACCGCGTCAGTACATGCAGAGATCTTATATTTTATGGTAGTATTTGCTGTAATATAAGTAATTATTTCCCCATTAACATTTAGATTGTTTATAGCTTTTTTAAAAAACCCATTACCAGTGATATACTAGTGAGCTGTCTTATTTAAACATCTTAAAATTTTAATTTTTATAATTTGAAGTTAGATGAGGTAAAAATGATGCATTTGAGTCTTCTGTAGAACATGATAGTTTTCCATGATGCTACATTTCTTTTCCTCAAGTATTTAAAAATATTTGGGTGGGGGGACCGGTGGAGAGAGAGAGACAGAGACAGAGAGAGACTAATTGTCAACACCCACCCATTAATGAAGGCTCCTAAGGGAAAGCAGTGCTGGAATGCAATGCTGCTTTTGAATACAGACCAACCGGTTGGTCTCTAATTGCTATGAGCCCAGAGAGATAAAGTGCCCTGCCCAGAGCCAGGCTGGGACACCGCTCGCCCTGCACCCACACAGTGATCTTTCTCCTGAGCAGCCTGTCCCTCCAGTCAGTCCCTCGGTTACCCCACCTCTGTTGGCAGCTGTCACTCTTCCTGTCCCACTGTGACTCTCTCCGCCCTTTACTGGGTGGTCTGGAGGTTGCCTCGAATCTGCTCCTTAGGGTCTGGGGCCCTCTGCTGGCATTGAGGATTCACCATAATCGTTAAAGCACCGCCCGACCTGAACTGAATTTAGAGCTCGTTCATTTCCACTCCCAAAGTCATATGGGGAAACTGAGGCAGCAAGTGGGGAAGTGACTTGATCAAGAACACAAGGCACATAAGTTCCTCGGACCGGAACTTGGGGCTTCTGACCCTTCTTCCAGCACAATTTCCAGCACACCATCGTTGGAAGGAATGAAAGAGGTGTAGGAGATGGCAGACTGGACCTCCAGGCTGGGAAAGTCCAGCTTCCACACATATCCTCAGGAGCTCCCTGTCAGGCAGGGGAGCTCTGGATTGGAAGGACTGAATGTTGAGCTGGACTTTTCCTCTGCGGTACTCTAAGGCAGTGACCCTACTGCCCTTTCTGGGATGCCTCATTTCTCCCATCAGAGCGTGGATGGGTTTAATAATGCCCTAGGCATGGGCTGTGCTTCCCCAAACACCATCATTTGCAGTTTTCCTTCACAGATTTTGCCATATCCATGCACCACTCAGACTATAATTTGCTTAATACTTTTCTTTAAAGTGTCTCACTTTAAACTTAAAAGTCTGAGCGAATGCATCACCTTCCCCCGGGGAATGACCCATAGATGCACCTGGTGCCCTAGGAATTGTCTTTTAGTCCTTGTGTTCATTTAGGGCAGGAAGACTTGATCCTCACCCTGAATTCTTCACTTAAAAAAACAACCATTACTAGGGAATGAGAATCTGGTATCTGTCAGATACTGGCCTTGCTCTGCATTTTCACTATGTTATTTAATCCTCATTACAGCTCCGTGGGAGTACCTGTTATCCTCATGAGAGATCAAGGCATAGACAGGCTAGTTATTTGCCCAAGGTCTCACAGCTGGGAAATTGTTGAGCTGAATTTGATTACGCTCTACTTCCAAAACCAATTGATGTAAACTTGCTTGTCTTTTGAAATTAAAAGTAAAATGATGCAAAGTTAAGAGCTAATGACCAGGGCAGCGTCTGTGCTATGGAGGGACTCACTGTGCAGGCAGAAGGCATATGACAGACAGCAGACATATGAGTACAGTAGGGTAGGCCATGTGTAATAGAGGCATGGGCAAAGTGCAACATCCCGGCAGGTAGGAGTATAGGAAGATCAGACAAGGTGCGGGCTATAAGTCCCAGGGGTGGTGGCAGAGCGGGGAGATGGAGCGGGTAAGAGAAGCATTCCAGGCCCTGCTTTTCTGATGCCATGGCGAACGTCATTGACACTACTGGGTGCTCTGTGGCCCCTTCTGATCACTTACAGTTCATCCAGTAACATTTATCCATGGGAGACCTCTTGATGGGGTGGCTCTGCCTGGGGCCTTCTCCTGGTGTAGTGCTGGGTCACTATGTGATAGGCAATCAGGGTGGGAGTAAGGGTGCATTCAGAAGCACAAGCTGGACTCATAGTTCTACCGCTTGATGACTATGACCTTGGCCTCAGTTTCCTCATCTGCCAAATGTCCCATGGTTAACACAGAGATGTACCGTGTTTCATCTTCCTGGAACAACTTGCTGCCCATCTATGGGGAATGGGGTCAGCAGCCTCCAGCTGTCAGCTCCTTAAGGGTCAGCTGCAGAGAAACCAATTTTCCTCCTAGGGGCTGCCCACCCGTCTGATGACTGAGTGAAGCAGGGGTGGAGTGGCCCAGCCATTTTAACCCAATGAGGGACACTCTGATGGGCAAAACTCCCTCCAGAGCCCAAGGCTCCAGTGTCGATGGAGGCTTTGTGGAGACGGCATCGCAGTTCCACTTCTGCCTTTGCCCAGTGATGCCTGCATCCCCTCTCTTTCACAGGGGCTGATCCCAGATAAACCCTTTGCACCCCAGACTCCATCTCAGCATCTGTTTCTGGAGAATCCAATCTGTGACATAGCCATTTTACACACCCAGGACAAAGGAGGCATGCCGACAGTTTTGATGAAACGAGGCTGGTTGTGAATCCAAATGTGAGACTTGTCCAGCTCATCAGGACCCACCTTCTGGCCAGTCCAAGAGTCATTTTTGGAGGAGGCACTGAAGGCAGCAGGAAGGTCAGGCAGCAGGGTTCGGTGATAGCCTCTCTGCGTGATCTGGCCCTCATAGAACCAGGGCAAATCATTTGAAGACATAAGGGCTGAGGGGCAATTGAAGGAGGCTTCTTGAGAGAGAATGGTGCTGAGGAAGATGGCCGGTATTTCTGGCACCGCATCACCTTAGTTAGTAGCTCCACAGACATATATTGAACACATATCACATGTGAGAGCTTGTGCTAGGAAGTGAAAGGTTTTGGACAAAAGCCTTGGGGAATTTCTATGACTCTGACCGTCCCCAAGAGCTATTCCCCAGCCCCATGAGCTCTGGACGTTTTCCTAATCAGTTCGCTCCTTATTTGATTTCTTTTCACTGAATAGCTGAAGACTCTATAATAAGAATGAGCTTCAGCCAAAGAGTAAATAACTAAGCAAAAAACTCAAAATGATTCCTCACCATTAAATATCATCAACTACTTATAAGATTTTAAATCCTCTTCTGATCCTCTCTGCTGCACCCACTGTTTCTACTGCATAGTCGTTATTATGAAAATAACATTCGGGGTGCTCTTTTTGTCACTTGGCATTATTTTATAGAGACTGTTCTTTGTTTCAATACAATGAACGTATTTGTCATTTTAATGCCTGTACAATATTCTATTGTATGATCAGATCATACTTGGTTTAACTACACCCTATTGCTAGCTAAGTACTGCATAAGCTTCTAGATCTTCAGTGACATAGAAAAATGTATAATTACATTTGCATGCATAGAGTATGTTATTTTTTTTCTCTTAGGTAACTTACACTGGGTATCACCTCAGAGGTGAAATCATGCAAGGTATATGATCAGTTTTGTCAGCATGCGCTCTGGAAAGCATGGTCAAATTTATAGTGCCACCAGCAATACACAAGGGTTTTCTCTACACCTCTGCCAGTTTTGAGTTTTACACCTTCTAAAATTTTGTTGTTAATTTAACAGGTTGATGTTCTTCTTGGTTCTAATTTTTATTTTTTTCATAATTCTTTTTTTTGTATTGGAGTATATTTGCTTTACAATGTTGTGTTAGTTTCTTCTGTACAACAAATTGAATCAGCTGTATATATACATATATCACCTCCCTCTTGGACCTCCCTTCCCCCGATCCCACCCATCTAGGTCATCACAGAGCGCCGAGCTGAGCTCCCTGTGCTATACAGCAGGTTCCCATTAGCTACCTATTTTACACATGGTAGTGTACATATGTCAATCCTAATTTTTAATTTGCATCTCTTATGGAGACCTTTCAGAAAGTCTTTTCTTCTTAAGGAACAGTGTCCCATCTTGCCAGGAGATGGCGCTGTGACTCTGTGCTTAGGCTTCTTGAGACAGCCCGTGCTGTTAGTGATGGGCTGTGTGGATGCACCAGGAGAGGGGATGTTAAGAAATCCTCTGGTCCCCCCCTGGACCTCCAGTTTCCCACCTGAGTTCAGAAGCCCTGGTTTTGTTGAGGAGATGACACCCCACCTGCTGAGTCTGCCTTGCCCCACCCCACAGAGTATCTATCACCCTCTTGAAGTTCAACAGAATCCAAGGTTATGAAGTGTCCACTGCAGGCCAGACATGGATCACACCCTCCCCCAAACTCACAAGCAAGTGGAGGATAAAATCAACTCTAAATGCTGTACTTCTGATAAAATAGCTGCAAAGTGCTCTGAGTGATTTTGGGAATTGGAAAGATTGCCTCCAACTACAGGTATTTGGGACCTTGGAGGACATGGGCACTGAACTGGGCCAGCTGGGGCAGGAGGCAGCTGAGCAGAGTGTGGAGGGGTGGGAGTGGGGGCCAGGGATTGGGGGTCTGATCAAGAGCCACTGTGAGCCTGGAGCTCTGGTGCAGACCACCAGGAAGATGAGGCTGCGGAGACCCCCAAAGAGCTGAACTGTGGTGGGGCCTGAATGCCCCGTCAAGAAGCATGGACTTGGTTTTGTAAGAGGTGTGCTCGTGGAAGTGTCACAGCAAGAAAATGGCGGGGTCGTCCTTGCGCTTTGGCAAAAGTAGCCTGAGGTCTAGATGATTCGGTGGTTTTCCTCATGTGTTCTGCGGACACATCCTCCTCTCATCTGACTGAGTCTCAGAAGTGGTTGATATGATCGCCCACTGCCCGTGCTCTCTTTCCTTGGCTTCTGTGAAAGCCCGCTCCTGCCTCTGTGGCTCCTCCTCAGTCTCCTTTGCAGTTTCGTCCCCTTCATCCAGCCATGAAACATGACTTCACAAAGGCTGCTCTCACTCTGCATTCTCCCCTGGGCGATCTCGGCCTGCTCTCGGCTTAATTACACCCTATCCCAGGATGACTCAGCCCCGGCCTCCCCTCTGAGCTCCAGACCCATACATCCAACTGCCTCCTCGACAGCTCCTTATGAATGTTTTGAAAGCATCTTTAATTCACGTCCCAAATTCCCCCACTGAACCTTGCCTAATGCTGGTCCTCTTCCGGCATTCCTCGACTGAGTGGACACACCACCATTCATCCTGTTGGGCCAGTTAAAATCCCAGAGGCATCTTTGCCACCTCCTTCTTCCTCACCCCATTTCCAGCCTCTCCACAAGTCCATTGACCCTACTTTCTCCACAGTGGTCAGTGTTGTCTGCGTCTTTCCTCGCCTCTGCCATTGACGCAGGTGGAAGCTGCAGAGGCCTTTCCGGGCCACTCAGGGCCACTGCAGAGTCTCCTAACTGATCTTCCTCCTTCCACTCTGGCCCCTCTCCTACCTCCTCTTCACACTGGGGCCAGAGTCATCTTTTCGAAATGTAGAAGCGACCATGTCACTCACTGTCCCAGTGAAATCTCCACTGCTTCCTATTGCTTTTTAAAAAACCATTTTATTAAGATAACATAGAAAAGAACATAGAACAAATGTACAATTGAACACTCCTGAAAGCAACTGCCGGGAAAGGAGGCAGCACCTTGCCAGCCATCCCACTCCATGTGCCCTCAAAAGAGAACAGCCCCCTTCCCCCACCCTCCAGATCCCTGCAGGGCTTTCACAAGGCTGTTCCCTCTGCTAGAAATGCTCTTCCTTCCCTGTACCTCCCAGTTAACCCCAACTTATTTTTGTATCTCACTTGGAGGGTTCCCTCCTCAGAGGGGCCTTCACCTTCCTGGACTTGATCGACCCTCCTGCTTGAGCCTCTCGCTGTGAGCTCCCTTCTCCTCTGCAGCACAGGTCAACGTTGTGATTTTTCCACTTGTCTGTGACGTGATATGATTGATGACCATCAGCTCGACGAGGGTGAGGGTTATGTTTGCTTTTGCTCACCGTTGTCTGTCCGCTGTCTAGCTGGGTGCCTGGCACATAGTATGTGTTTGATTAAAAAATTGCTGACTGCTGTCCAGGGAGAGATAGCCAGCAGACACCAACACAATTAGGAAAGAGTCTGGGTCTGGAGACCTGGATGGAGGAGGCCTGATTCCCTGAGAGGTGAGGGCTGAAACAGTGGGGATAGGTGGTGTGACCGGGAGAAGAATGATGCAGTGAGAAGAGGACGGGGACTTGTCTCCAGGACCCCCGAGGCCATGCCAGGGTTCTTCCAATGCAGGAGCCAGGCCTGGATGGGGATGGCTGGAGAGGCTCCTGGGCCCAACCACTCCCGCTTGGGGCCACTGGGGCTGAGCTAAGTGGAAACAAATGTTCCCTGGCTTCCCCCCAGCCCAGTCCTGGTGGGCGAGCAGCATCCCCTCCTTCTCAGCCCCTGCTCCCCTCTCCCCCTCTTTCCAGCTCCCCTGGGTTCCTTTTCCCTTTGACTGATGGGGTGATGGGAAGGCTGGGTGCGTGGATAGGGTTGAGAGATGTGGAAGATGTGAGGCCTGTGGGCTCTGTGGGGAACCAGGTCCTGGGGTGGGGGGTTCCCTTAGATAAAGACCCAGAGGGAGTCTCAGGGAAACCTGACCTGCAAGACAGGGAAAGACTGGTTAAAGCTGGGAAACAGGCATTTGAGTTCCCACTCTGGGCTGGAAAGGCACATTCTCATGATTTCAGGTTGGAGTAGAGCATCTGGGATTCAGAAGGGTGAGGAAAGTGATTCTCTCTTTTTTCTATCTTTTTTCTTCCCTCTGTCTCTCTAGAGGGCTGGCCTTTCCTCTCTCTGTTCTCCTGGGACCCAGAGACCTAGTGCCCTGAGGAATTCTCAAGTCCAGTCACCACCCTGAAGGAATGAGAGTTAGGTCCCATTGCTGGGGAAGGAGGGAGGGAGGATGGTAGGGAGGGACAGAGAGAGGGAGGTGATTGGGAGGGGAAGGGTCACAGGCCCGAATTCCTGGGCTCCTGCAGCTTCAGTCATTCTGAGAAACAAAGAAACAGAGAAAGTGATTTAGAGACAGACACAAATAGAGACCGAATTATGGAGATGGGAGAGACGTGAAAAGACACACAGAAAGACAGTGAGAGAGAGAATCCGACAGACAGACAAGAGGGCTCTGCTTTCCCCTGCAGCGATTCTGATGTTATCTGTCTCCAGCTGCCTCTCTCCCTCTCCACAGTCCCCACCTCTGCCCCTCCTTCCTCTCCAACCCCACAGCCAGACACCCCTGTCTCTCCTTCCCCACCTCTCCTTTGCGACGAGGCCTAGACCTAAGGCAGAGAGAGGAGGGAAGAGGTGGAGGGGGCCCAGAGAGAGAGGGATCAGAGTGGCGCCACCCCATTCATGCTGCAGAGGTGATGTGTGTGTGCGTTTGTGCGTGCGTGTGATCTCCAGGGAAGCAGGCATGTGTCTCAGCCTGAGCCAGCCCACCTGTGTGTCCATCCAAACCTGTGGGTGAAAGTTACCCAGCATTGTCTAGGAGAGGTGAGGGAGTCCTGTGGTTTCTGTGGGGTATCTGGAAGTCTGTGCCCAGCTGGGGGTGTGTACAAGTGTGCATGCGTGAGCATGCATCTTGATCTGTCTTTGTGTGCCTCTGGCTCCATCTCCTAGTTTCCCAGCCCTGCTCCGTGGAGGGTCTTCCAAAGTGACAGTGATGGACTGAAGCCTCAGGAACATGCGAACTCACCTCTCTGAAGGTTTGAGGGCTTAAGGGCAGAAGTCATTGCTCTAGCTCTGACCAGAGGCCAGCCAACCCCTCGATGGGGTGCAGAGAAGGCAGAAGGCCGTGGGCAGAGGCAAGGTTGCCCTTGGGACAGGGGCCCTGGGAATTGGGGCTTCGGGAGGGCTGCCCATCACAGACTGCAGCCCCCCCCCCCGCCTCAATGCTTCTGCAGGCACTACTGGGCCGGCTGACTCTGGAATGGGGTTCAGGGGTGCATTGGTGCGGGGAGCACGAGGGCTTGGGGAGTCCAGAGATGGCCAAATATTCTACAAGGTCTGGCCAGAGAGAGTACTGCCGGAGGGCTGGGGCCTGCTGCCTGTGTTTGTAGGAAAGGTGGGGGGTGGGGGCAGAAAGGCTGCCTGCGGGGGAGAAGGCTTCTTGGCAAACGCCCCAGTTTCCTGAGCTGATCCCTGCTCCCTGCCACTGCTCCCAATTCTGTTGTTTCAATAACATCATTTTTATCCACCCCACAGAGAGACCATGTCTTAGGAGGGGGAGGGGAGGGGCAGGGCTAGGGCATGAGGGGGTGGTAATGGGGAGAGGCTGGGGTCTGGAGGCAGCAGGGACTAGATTTGGGGCGATCCCTCCTCAGGCAGAGGCAGGGCGGTCCCAGAGCCCTGGTCCCCTGATGACAAAGACAAATACATTAAAATTCTTGCCTCGGAGAAGAATGCAGGATAGGGAGAGCATTTCATAATCTGCAATAACAGTAGCAGGGTGGGAGCGGGGGACCGGAGGGGGGGGCAGGGGGTTCAGAACCCAGGCAGTGGTCCCCAGGGGGTTGGTCGTTGGCCACCTGCAGCCTCCAGGGACCCCCAGAGCCCTTCAGCCGCCTGTTCAGCACCATCTGGCCTGAGTGTGTGCCCAACCTGGGCATGTCATTGAGTGTGCAGGGTCTGGAGTTGGCACTGCCCTGCAGCAACAGCAACTGTGTATAAAATTAAGAGATGCAGGGGCTGCGTATGGCATCTGGATGCTCTTAAGGGCTAAAATGGGAGGGGCTGCACTTGGGCCATGCCCCCCTGGCTATCTGCCTCAGCCACTAGCCCCCTTCTCTAGAACGCTCCAGCACCCTGACCAGAACTCTCAGTACCCAGTACAAGGAATTAGACTGACTCAACCTGGACACCAGGGCCCTGGGGTGGGGCTCCCAGCAAACCCAGGGGTTTCCCTATGTGCCTAGGCCAATGTTTCTCCATTTCCTTTCTCTTCTCCACTTGCTCATCCTTCCTTTCCCAGATCTGCCTCCTCCCCTGGGATAGGCATCTGTGGTCTTTTATTGCATCCTCAGCCCATCTTGATCCACTTGTGCCCACACTCGGAATCTTGCCTTCTCCCTGCTCACCAGGGTGTTCCTCTTATATCTTTGGGCAGTGGCCTCATTCCCCAAGTTCAGGTGCTCCCCCCCCCCATTCCAGAAGACCAGGAGCTTTCCTCTAGGTGCCTGAAGTTTCTGCCACATGGGCTTGAGGTCCTCTGTCTGTCCTCTCCACCCAGGAGCACCCTTACAGCTTGATGGCTGCTCTGGATAGTGGTGGTAGGGAGACTGGCCTTTGCTGTGGAATGTCCTGCACCACCTGTCCCTCGGCACCCCTGGGGCACACGGGGCCAGAGGGAGGAGCAGGGACTACAGCTCCCTGCCAGCCCGTTTGGTGTGATGAATGGAGCTGTCCTTCCTCCCCACGGGGCCTTTGATCTCCCCCTGTGGGGAGGGGGCCAGGGGCATCAAAGACATTTTTGTGGCATTAGAGAATCAGATAAACGCCATCTCACCTGCAGCTGGCCCTCCCACCCCCTCTGGCCCCGGCCAAGTTGGGGGGAGCGGCCTGAGGCAGGGACCCACGGACCCACGAGGCCCCGCTGCAGCGAGTTCTGACCCTTCACTCTCTTGGAAGTCTGCAAGCTCCACTCTGTCGCTCGCCTACACGTGCGAGCGCTGGATCGCAGGCCATAAAGAGGTTCTTCTTGCTGTGTCCTCTCCCCTCCGCACCTCCTCCCCTGAACTCGGGCCTGATGAGGCGGGGGCTGGGGAGAGTGGAGGCCTAACGCTTCCTCCCGTGCTCAGGGAAAGGCTGAAAGAGGGGCGTGCGGCGCGGAGGCCGGGTCCGGTAACACGTGACCCCTCCGGAGTGTGCCCATCGGGCCGTCGAGTTCGACACCCCTACCCGGAGCACCCAGCGCCCGGGGCCAACTTCCTCTCCTGGCCCCCGCTCCAGCATCCCACTCCGCACCGCCCCCCAACCCAAACTCCCTCATTCCTGGGAAGTTTTCTCTCTTTACAGTCAACAAACCTGTCAAACGTCTCTCTTCCAGCCCGTCCCCCATTCCTCAGCTCCTTTTCCTTCCCCCGCTAACCCTTCTCCACCCCACTTCCCCGCCCCTCCTTGCCCCCGACTCCGGGCGGCGGCCGGGGGCTCCCAGGCGGTGAGAGGCGAGGTGAGGGGGCGAGGCGGGCGGGT
>NW_006769686.1:1903126-1915967 GCF_000442215.2 Lipotes vexillifer | reverse complement strand
ACCCATCGCCTCCCGGCTGCCGCCGCCGTCGCCGCGCTCGCCCTGAAGCCCGGGCCCCCGCGCGCACCGGCTGGCCCCGCAGCCTCGTCCCCTGGCCGCCCCGGCCCGCGGTAGAGCTGTCACGATGCAGCCGCCCGCGCCCTCCCGCCTGAGGCTGCTGTTCCTGCTGCTCCTGTGTCCGGCGCACGTCGGCGGACTGTGGTGGTGAGTACTGCGTCTGACTGTCCCCGCGGGGCTCCTGGAGCTCGAAGGTGGGGACCTCGGGACCGATAGTGGGGCTCTGAATTGCGCTCCTGCCGCCTCCGGGCTCTACCTGTACGCAGAGCCCAGCCGCCGGGCAGCTGGAGACCTGAGGGGGAGGTGCGTGCCGCTCCTGCCAGCCTCCTCCAGGGGCACTTCTGAACTGCCACTTAGATGTGCCCACACACCCCCGCTCCCCCCTTACATTCTACTGTGTTTCCTTCTCCTGTGTCCCACCCCAGGTTATGCGCCCAATCCAGGTCATCAAGGAATTGGCAGATGGGTAGGAAAGACATCGGGGAGACGGGCAAGATCTGTAGTCTGAGATCCGAATAAAAGAGTCTGTGAGGAGGGCTTTGGATTTAGGGGAGGAGGGCTGGATTTGGGGAAAAGAGGAGAACAAGGTGGGAAGCCACAGGCAGGAAGACTCAAACAGCTGCCTCTTCCCCGCCCTGCTTTGCCCACAAACCCACCAGCTTCTGTCTGGGCTCCTCCAGAGTGGGCGGTAGGGGCAGGAAAAGGAGTGTAAAGGGGAAACCGAGTCAGAACCTTAGCTTTCTCTACTTCCTCCTCCCCGACCAAAGAGGAGGAAAGGCAGGAAGGGACCCAAGCCTATGCCCTTCCATATGTAGGGGTCATGGGTGAAAAAATGTGCAGCTCGGGACGTACTGGGAACCGTGGAGGGTCCTGGAGGAAGGGAGGGAGGCCTGGCCAGCCAAGGGTTGGGGACGTCTTCCCAGACCTAGCCTCTCGACTTGGCCTTAGCTAGAGCAGACGCCTAGGCAGCTAAGGTTGAGGGAACTTTGAGTCTTGGGAGGTGGACAGAGGCTGGGGAGGTGGGTGCCCGGCCGGGACTGCTCAGAGATCCGGATCCCGTAGACTTTTTTTTCCTTCTCAGTCTCAGGAGCAGCAAAGACTCGCCCGGAATAGTTGTGTTTAGAGAGGAGGGACTTGGACAATACCGCTGGTGCATCAGCCAATCGTAAGAAGGCAAGGTCTTGTCTATTTGCATATCACCATGTCACTGGCTGGATTCTCTACCCTCCACTCCTCTCCCACCCCGGGATTTGGAAGAAGGGGTGGGGCAGGCAGATCCTTCTCTTCTAGGAAGATAGCTGGATGCCCACACAGGGAGCTGCTGGCCACCATCCCACTTCCATGATGTGGGAGAGAAGTCCCTCAGGGTGTCGCTGAGGGGACAAACTGAGGACGACCGAGGTCCTGGCTAGGGAACATGCGTCCTTTGATCCTGACTTAGAATAATGCTGTAGCAGCTTTGAAATAGACAGACCTGAGATCTAATCTCCCCCATTTGTTAAGCCTGTGACTTTGGGCAAGCCACTTCTCCCTGTTCCCAGATGTTTCAACTGTAGAATAGGGAGTCAGTCCCCCTAGCTGGCAGGCTCCATAGGAGGATTATGTGGGATGACCTACAACATAATTGGACATTAGGAGGTGCTCCTAAATATAAGTCTCCTCCTCGACACCCCAGGTTCTGGCCAGAGTTCCCATGGGTGAAAAGGGGGATTAATTTAAATGTCAAATCCAGGGTCCCCAGCAAAATTTTGTAAAGGGATCTCTACCTCTTGTTCCCCATGCACACCTTTCCTAGCTTTGCCCTTCCTCAAGGTATGGGGACAGGGGTCTCTCCCTGATGGCTGTTGCCTTCCCTTCCCCCTGCCCCATTTGTCCCAATTTTCTCATCCTTCCAGTTAAAAATACCACTTCCTCCATGAAGCTGTCTCTCTGTCTTCCCTCCCTTGCCTTCTCTGTGCTCCCACTGCACTCCATGCATTGGGCAACTATGCCAGTTATGCATTTTACTGACAACCATCTCCTCTTGGGTCTCTTTTCCCTGCTCCTGGAAGGCCAAGCGTTTGTCTTTAGGGCCCTGAAGACTGAAGGTGCTGGGGACAGTTTTATGGAGTGTTGCTGAGTTCATCTTTCTGGGGTTTGTATCCATGGGGGTTCCTTTGTTTAGGAAGGGCTGTTGGGTGGGAACCACACCAGAGGGAGAGAGACTTGGTCCCTTGGAGACTGACCCTGAAGCTGGAAAGCAGGGAGTGGGGGAGGAGGTGAGGAAGGCAGGTGTGGGAGGACACAGAGGCCTTCATGGCCACAGCTGCAGGGCGAGCCGGGTGAAGAGTGGGGGGTTGGGATGATAAGGTGTCTGGCGAATGCCTCACTCAGATGCCTCTGAGAGGCTCCCGTCATTCTTGCCCCCCCGACCCCGGAGGCTTCACCATAAGTAAGAGCTTCTTCAGGCCAGGAGACTCTAGGCTCTGCTCCCTGATGTCTAGGACTGGTTTGCTGGACCTCTTCTCTCTGCTTCTCAGAGAAGCCAGGCCAGAGCTCTAGCAGTGGACAGGAAAGCAGCTGGCCTCGCAGCAGCCCAGTGAAGTCCAGGCTGACATTCCAGCAGCAGCCAGGCTGGGAGGAGACAGGACCCCAGGAACTCTGAGCGACTGGACTGTCCCGGTTAGGAAAGGAGGGTCCTGGAGGAGAGCGGCCCAGGCCCTGGAATAGGCTCAGGGACCTGTTGGCTCCAGGTCCCGGAGAAGTTTCCCTTCCACTTTCTTTCCCCCTCCCCCATCTTCTCCGATGCAATGCATGCTTTCTAAACTCTGCCTCTGGCCTCTGTCTGTCTCTCTCCCATCTATAACCATATCTTTGTGAATTGCAGAATCCCAGATTCCAGGACACTGGCCAGGCTCTCTTGAGGTCATCTTGTCCAGCTTACTGCCTCCAGGCCATCCAGCCTATGCTCTGGCCCTGACAGATCCCGTTCTGGTCATCAGCTCCCACCTCTCCTATCCTGCTCCCTGCCCCCCTTCCATCCTCCCCCAGGAAGTTCTTCTCAATGTCTGACCCATCTTTATTTATACCTCCAATCAGTGGGTGTAGAAAATAGCTCACTCTCACAGAATAGCCAGATCAATCTCCCTTCTCCCTTCCTCTTTCCTCTTTCTGTTTTATAGCTTCTATGAAAGAAACTAACCCTCCCCTTGTTCCACTAGGAAAAGCACCACTCAGTCTCACTCCCTTCCCCCATCTCATCTTGCCTCCCTTCCCTATGGAAACAGGAACAGAGGCCTAGGACAGCCTCACCTCTGGTCCCTCGGGGAAGCAGGGAAAGGACCCAGGCTTCTTCCCGACACCCCGGTTTTCCAGTTGTGACCCCCCCACCCTTTCCCATCCCCTCTTCCTCTGGGGCCCCTAACCCTTCATGGGCACTCCTGTGGCTGGGCCCCACAGGCTTAGGATGGGGCGGGGGTGGAGTGGCCGTCCAGCACCCCTTCCAGGCCTCCCGCCTTGGCAGCTTCCCCTGGAGGGAGACAATGGGGCTGTGAGCAGAAAAGGGCAGGGGCAAAAGGAGGCTGGCTTGGTCCAGGCCAGAGCATGCCCTGAGCCCACCAGAGTCCTGGCACTGTGACATTTCCTGCGGGGTGCAGCCCCCTCCTGCCCGTTCTCATCAGAAGCCAGGAGTTGGTGGCGGGAGGTCAGTGGGAGGCTTGATCACCAGGGCCCAGTGAGGGGGATTCCAGAGTGTGTACTTTGATGGAGAAATCCAGCTGTGGAGGGGATGAGGCGAGGGTGGGGCGGGCAGCCAGGCCTCGGTCAGGCTGGCAGTAGGGCACCCAGCCAGCCAGAGAAGGAGGCGCTGGGGAACGCAGAAGCCGGCCCCTGGGGGCTGGAGAGGGCGCCCTCTAGCCTGCGCCTTCCTTCCTGCGGGGGGCGGGGCAGGGGTGAGATCTTGGGTGCTTCCCCTGGACTGCCTGAGGAGGAGCTCGGGGTTGCGGGGTGCGGGGGGGGGGGCAGGGAAAGGTCGCTGGGAGGGTTCTTCACCCGCTTTCCACCTGGCCTCTTTGGTTGGTTTCTCCGGCTTGGAGCCCTCTGTTTAATCCAGAACTTAGATCTAGAAAGGACTTAGAGATCATCTGGTCCAATCTTCTCACTTACAGTGAGAATTCTAGCCAAAGCTCAGGGACAGGAGGTGACTTGCCCAAGGCCCCCCAGAATGCAAGTCGCTGAGGGTTGGGACCGGGAGCCCACCTCCTGCTGAGTACCGCACCCTTGTGTGCTGTGGGGCTCAGGAAAGGGGTACGGGGCCTTCCACGGGCCCCTTCTGCTCCCGCATCCCCACCCTCACACAGCGCCCCCACCTCAGCGTGGGAGAGCAGAAGGCACATGACGGATGCTCGCCGGCACATCCAGTGGATGGTCACTGTGTCCATGCCTTTGCCTCCCACAGCCCTGACCAATGGGAAGCCCTCTTCTGCCGTGAAGTCATTCAGGGCAGGGAAAGCCCCTGCCTCTTCCAAGAGCAATGAGGAGGAGAGAAGTGTGAGGAGGTGGGAAGGGCAGCACCCAGGACAGGGCAGAGAGAACCAGATTGGGCTGGGGTGGTGGGGGGCTGTGGGGAGGCAGGGGTTAATGGAGCTGGGGCATCACTGGCTTTGATGTGGTGGTCGGGGAGGGGGGAGGGACGGGGGGAGGGGGAGCAGTAATTACTGAGTTAGACAGAGCAGGACAGGACAGGCGGGCCGGGCACAGGCCCGGGCCCAGCTGCCTCAGCAGCCGTCAGGCAACATTTTTCTGCCCCTTCTCCACCACCCACCTCCCCCACCCCTGTGCAGCCCCCGCCCACGGCCCCAGGGCTCAGGGCTCCCTCTGCTGGCTCTTGGGAGTGAGGGTCAGAATAAGGAGTGTGGGGAACTAGTGGTGGGCTGGCTGTGAGACCCTTCAGAGGAGCAGGCATCAGAAGGATCTGTGGTCCTCTTGGCCTCAAGAATCCACCGACCGAGGAGCGCTCGATGGGGAAGGGAGGGGTCCTGGAGGGCGCTCCTGGTCCACGGGCTGGGCTGACAGGGGAGGAGGAGACACTGGGATCCAGGCTAAGTAAGGGCAGAGAGTTGGAGAAAAGCATGTTCTCAGGAATTCACAAACGCTGCCTGATTGCCGTGTGCTGTGCAGGCCCCGGAGATGATTAAGGGTGTGAATGGGAAGACAAAACACTTGAGGAAGTCCACTCTCTGGACAGGCTCTTTTCACATGTAACCTGGGAAGTAGGCAGGTATTATTTATTTCCATTTTACAGCTGAGGACACTGAGGCTCAGAAGGTTAAGTTTCATCATCCGTTCAACCAATGATAAGTGCCAGCTTCCCTTGCTAGGGACTTGCTAACATCCTAGAACCAGCAAATGGCAGAGCCCAGATCCAAACCCAAGTCCGATGGATCTTCAAACCCCTGAGTGTGTTCTGCTGATGACGTTTACTTCTTCCTGAGGGCCTTGTCTCGAATGAGTTCATATCTAATTGGAGAGGGAAGACAAGAAAACATGACAAAATAATTATGCCCCTCGCAGCATAACAAGCACCCCCCAAATGAGTGCCACTTGGAGTGATGCAAGTGGCGGAGGTCAGTGAGGGCTGGGGCCCAGGGGAGGCTCCTTAGAGCAGGTGGGATCTGAGGTGAGTTTGGAGAGATGCTGGGTGAGATTTTGATGACTTAGGGGTGGCGAGGGGTGGCTCTGAGTTAGCCAACCCTGCTCAGAGTAAGGGCTATGTGGAGGGTGGCATGCGAGGCCACACGAGGTATCCGAAGACCTCAGGTGGCCGTTTCCTCCAGTCCCTTTGGTTTTTAAAATATTCACCTAAATTTCTCGCAGCGGGGATCCCTCCACTGAGTGGCCAGGGTCAGTCACCTCTCTTCTCACCTTGCTCACCTGTACAATAAGGGTGAAGTGGGTAGAGCTGGACTAGAGTATCTCTGACATTCTCTTCCGCCCTCTGAATCCAGGGATGGAAAGGTAAGTTAGGCCAGAAACCCGGGCCTCCAAGGCTTAGATCTACAAATGTTGTCAGTAGGAACTGGCTGGCCCCTGATGCCACCTCACTTGGCTATTTATTCTGCCAACCAAGGTCCCTGGGAGGGAGATCTTGGCACAGGCCATGCCAGCTAGAATGGCCAAACCCAGGCTTGTCCCATCTTGTCTACATACTGATTTCTTTTAGGGCTAGTCTTGTTTTTTCTATGCTGGAGTGGCTATTTGTTTAGGATCTCAGAGCCTACATGTTATATATTATATATTTCCTATCACCACTGTGCTCCAGCCACCGCCCCCGCTCCAAACACGCAGATGCTCGCAAACGGGCACATCCTCTCTGGGCTGATCTCAGACCGATGCTAACTCAGAGGCCCCGACAGCAGAGTTCATTCCCTAAAGAAGCAGAAGGGAAGGAAGGAGGGTAAAGGAAGAAGGGAGACGGGGGAGTTCTTTCTTGATGCTGTTAAAGATGGTGTTAAAGTTAGAGGGGATAATCAAGCCTCTCTTGCCAACTCCTCATTTTTCTGAGGCCCAGAGAGGGAACTGATTTGCCCAGAGTGGCTCAGCTCACCCAGAGCTGACAGAGCCAAGGGTACAAAAGCGAGGACTGTTGTTTTGCCCAATGCTCGTCTGCCAGTCCCCTTTGGAGTTTCCTTTCCTGTGACTTGAAGATGGGAGTGAGGACAGGAGGGCAGGGAACAAGCTAGTCCCTTGGGATTCTAGCCGCTACTATTGCCCATCCCTCCTCCTGACTGGCTTGTAAACAAGTCTAGTTCCCAGGCAGCCAGCCAGCCTGGGGAGCCAGACCCAGACCAGAAACTGACTCTGGGGCAGCCCCTCAACGCTGTGAAGGGCCAGCCAGCCCCACCTCCTGGAGGGCCCTGCCTCTCATGCTCTTCTTGATTATTCTCCTATCTCAAGCTCCTGGGAAAAAGACAAGGTCAAGAGGTGTTTCCCTCTCTTGCCTGCAAACCCACACCATCTCCTGCTTTCCTAGTGCAGGAGGAGGGAAAGGAGAGGGATAGGGCAGAGTAACCTTGGGAAGATAAGGCCAGTCAGCCTTGGGAAAGCAGGGAGTTAGCAGAGGGCAGGATTGGGGAGGGGAGAGTGGGGAACTTAGTGGCATGGGGGTGGGGCGGTGAAGATGGGTTTGCAGGACCCCAGACTCCCAGGTGGAGTTCTGGACATGCAGGTGGCAGAAGAGGAGCTGGACAGCTGTGGGCAGGCCCGCTTCCCTGCCTCTGAATGCAGCTGGGGAAAAAGAAAATGTTTCAGGAAGCTAATTAGGAGTCATGAAACCACATGTGGACGGGGGCCTGGGCTCAAGTGAGGACCTTAGATGGCTCATTCATTCATTGAAAAACATGTATTAAATGGTATTCATTGTAGTATTATAGTAATTGTTCATAATATGCAAATTTTCATTAAAAAATGGGAGGGGGGGAATACAAATTAAGTAGCAAAAAATCTGCCATGGGAGACAAAAGAAAATGACAGTCCTAACTCTCAACGTGCTCGCTCCATAGTCTTATCTGCCGACCTTGTACAACCATGCTGGAAGCTGCCCCCCAATCCTTTTTGTAATGAAGTGGGATAAGTAGGTGGAAGGGGGAAGGAGAGAGAGAGAGAGAGAGAGAGAGAGAGAGAGAGAGACAGGTAAGGACAGGGCTGGGGCTGGACCTTCCCAGGCTACAGTTGGAACGCAGTGATGGGCAGGTCCTAAGCATGGAGGAAGGAAGGTCTGGACTATAAGTCTGTCCACTGAGGAGAGAACCTTGGCTCCTGGACTACTTGGGTTGGGGTGATGACAATAACCTGATAGGGTGGTGGTGTGTGTGTGTCACAGGGGGTGGTAGGAGATCTTAAAGGACTGAGCTTACACATCTTCCTGCAATCACATCTTCAAACAACTCACTCCTCAGTGTTGAGAAGTTCTAGCTTAAGACCTAAATTCCTCCTGCTGCTATGTAAGCCCATTACATCTCCTTGCTCTGGGGCCAGAACGTGCCTAGTCAGCACGTACCTACAGAGCAAATGGGGACAGTGGGGCGGATGCACACGAAGGCTAAGCTGAAAAGTAGGCCATCTTGACCTTTGGCACCTATCCACCAGCATTTTCCTCAACATTTTCTATCTCTTGGTGCCGCTTCTCCCCACCCAAAATTTTATTCTGCCTTCCGCTAAAGGGTTTCTGAGTGGTTTCAAATTACCCTCAGCGCCCCAAGTGCTCAAATAAGAGCAATCCAATTAAAGTGGTTCCACCCAGGTGTCAGTACCTAGCCAGTATAACCTTCAGGGTTATGGTGTATGGCAACCAAATGTCAGCGCTCTCCTCAGAATGAACGAAGGCTGAGAACAGAGGGATTTCTGAAAGTGTGTGGAACTTCTCAGAAGGTCTTTACCCACCAAGCCAAACAGCATCCCCTTCCCCAATCAGTTACGGTTACCGCCATGCGCTGGGCTTGGCTTGCTGCCATCCTGCTCTGAAAAAGGCACAGACCTTGGAGCAGGAGAAGGGTCAGTGTCACTTACTTTACAACAATGCTTCAGAGACTCAGTCCCCAGTTCCTTCCTCCTGCTCTCCTGTGCAGGGAAACAGGGGATATCAGGGTGGGAAGGCCCACTTTAGAGATCAAAGCTTCACCTTCCTATTTGACAGAAAGAGAAATCTGGGCTAGAGAGAAGGTATGACTTTCCTCAGAGGCTCCATTCCCTAGCCACTCTAACATCCTGTGGCTTTCTATATCTCTGGGATTGCCACTACTTTTCTAGCATCAGGGCTGATCAGCTGACACATCTCCAACTTGTGGTCCACTAAGACCAGATCCTTCTCTGTCACTGTCTACTTTTCTTTGGTATCTCTTTATGATATATACTTTCTTTTCTTTGACAGCCTTCTTGATCTTTCTTCGGTTAATTTCTTCCTTGTCTCCCTTTTGGGCTAGGCCTGTTGAATTTTAACTTTGGCCTACCTGGTGCCAGGTGCCTTCACTTTGAGTCAAATTCCTATAAGGATTTATTAATGAAGATGTACACAGAAGGTTAATACTGAATCCTTGCTCTATAGCAATTTCAGTCTAGTACCTAATTAAGAGGGGACACACAAATGGAATAGTAAGAGAACCAGACAGGATAATCTCAATTTCAGTTGCGGGGAGCTGGTGGGTGAAGAGGCATGTCACAGCTCCTGGCTGTGGGCTGGGCAGGGCTGGTCTCCCTCCCCCTCACCCAAGCTCTTTGAGTTACACCCCTGATCCGCTGTTCTTTGCTTCCCAGGGCCGTGGGCAGCCCCTTGGTCATGGACCCTACCAGCATCTGCAGGAAGGCACGGCGGCTAGCAGGGCGGCAGGCTGAGTTGTGCCAGGCCGAGCCGGAAGTTGTGGCCGAGCTTGCGCGGGGCGCCCGGCTAGGGGTTCGAGAATGCCAGTTCCAGTTCCGCTTCCGCCGCTGGAACTGCTCCAGCCACAGCAAGGCCTTTGGGCGCATCCTGCAGCAGGGTCAGTGTGGGGAGGAGACCAGGAGGGGGCTGCTTTCTCTTCGCTGGGGGATCAGAGGAGAGGGTGGAGGTTTGGGTAGGCTGCCGGAGCCCCACTTCTCCCACGGGTCAAAGGGCACCCTGCCCTGATCCTGTCTCCCAACCCCTCATCACACTGCCTGGCCCACCGAATTCCCCCAGTACCCAGCTTTGGTCCTGCTGTCTGACTGCCCCTCCCCGCCCCCGCAGACATCCGGGAGACGGCCTTCGTGTTTGCCATAACGGCCGCGGGCGCCAGCCACGCGGTCACGCAGGCCTGCTCCATGGGCGAGCTGCTGCAGTGTGGCTGCCAGGCGCCCCGCGGCCGGGCCCCGCCCCGTCCCCCCGGCCTGCCAGGTACCCCTGGGCCCCCGGGCCCCGCGGGCTCCCCCGACGGCAGCGCCGCCTGGGAGTGGGGAGGCTGTGGCGACGACGTGGACTTCGGGGATGAGAAGTCAAGGCTTTTTATGGACGCGCAGCACAAGCGGGGACGCGGAGACATCCGTGCGTTGGTGCAGCTTCACAACAACGAGGCGGGCCGGCTGGTGAGTCTGGGCAGTGATGTATAAGGGTGTGTGTGTGGAAATGCGTGTGTGGAAATGTGTGAGTGTGGGCAGCTTTGAAAGGATGTGGGAGAGTGTGGTATGTGCGGAGGACTGAGTTTGTGGAAGGGTGTGGGGAAGTGAGGGTGTGAGTGAGGGTATGCAGTGTAGGAGTTCGTTAATGTGTGCAGGGGAGCCAGCGTGGCCATGGGGACCACTTGGGAAGACTGGCTGGGGGCCTGGATGGGCATGTGGGAGGGGAAGTGGCCAGCCTAGAAGAGGGAGTTACTTGGGGGGCCTAGGAGGGCCTGGGGCTGATGGCCCAGTAGGCAGGGTAGGGAGGGGACACCCAGGGAAGAGGACCCAGGGCCTTTAGGGACCTCAGGTAGGGAGGACATACCTCTGAGACAGGACATGTGGGGCAAAGCTTGGGGTAGGTAGGGAGCTGGCTGCCAGGGCAGGGGCAGAGGAGGGAGACAAAGGCTGGGGATGAAAGAAAGGATAGAGGCGAGGTAAAGGTATGGGGTCTGGAGAAATGGGCTTGGAAAGGAGAGAAGAACAAGAAGTAGATCCTGATGGTAGAAGGGGGTCAGGCAGAGGCCAGAAAGCTGTGATTGAATCTGGGCACTTAACTGGCTGCCCAGCAATCCCAGACCAGTCCCTGTCCAGAGCCCTGGCAGCCTCTCCCCTTCCCTCTATGTTGATGAGGGTCCCATGAGCTCCTGTTTAGGGACTAGAAGCAGTCTGAGTCAGATGTCTACAGGAGGCGATGCGGGGAAAGAGAAGGGGCCTGGGAGAGGGAGGGAGATGTACAGGTCTGTAGATCAGGTTGGCCCCTGGACTCTGAGCTTCCGGAAATGATCTTCCTGGGGCGTCTGACCCCTTAAATCTCTAGTGGGGTTGTGAGTCTTTGACCCCAGCTTCAGACATAAATAGTAAATAAAGGGCAGGACTCCTGGGTTCCAGTTCTCAGTAGTGCATCCACAGTGGGCCCTCCTGTACCGTATACCTCAGTTCTAGGTTGTGCTAGGGACCCCCCCCCACACACACACACATCCTATGTCTTCTAGGGTTCCAGCCTGAGGCATTGGGCAGGGGGGTGAGAGGGGGATCAGAGAGGAATGTCCAGACAGGCCCACATACCTGTCGGAGAGGGTTGGGGAGGGGTGGCGGAGACAGAGCCCAGGCGGCCTGCTCTGCCTGGGGCCCTGAGGAGCAGGAATGAGGGGGTTGGCCTGGCAGGAGGAATAGGGTGCGAAGCTGCCACCTTCCCCACCCGCCTCCCTGCAGGGAGAATCTCTCCCCTGCTGTCCATTATGCTTTCTCCCCCATTCCCTGGCTTTGGATCCTGGAGTCTCTACGCTGCAGACTGACCCCCACTGCCCACTTCTCCTACTTCTCCATCATTCTTCCTCCTCCTCTCCGGGCTGTGGGGCCCTTGATTTCCTCCTCCCCACTCTGCGCTCTCCTGTTTCGTTTGTTTCTGGTCTGCTCTTTTCTTTCTTTCATCCACCACTCTCTCCATCTTATTTTCTGTCGATCTTCTGGGCCTCGCCGCGTCCCGCCTTCCGGATCTGTCTCCATCTGCCCGCGCCTCTGCTCCCCGCAGGCCGTGCGGAGCCACACGCGGACCGAATGTAAGTGCCATGGCCTGTCGGGTTCATGCGCGCTGCGCACCTGCTGGCAGAAGTTGCCCCCGTTCCGCGAGGTGGGCGCGCGGCTGCTCGAGCGCTTCCACGGCGCCTCGCGTGTCATGGGCACCAACGACGGCAAGGCTCTGCTGCCCGCTGTCCGCACGCTCAAGCCGCCTGGCCGCGCTGACCTACTATACGCCGCCGACTCGCCCGACTTCTGCGCCCCGAACCGGCGCACCGGTTCGCCGGGCACGCGCGGCCGCGCCTGCAACAGCAGTGCCCCGGACCTCAGCGGCTGCGACCTGCTGTGCTGCGGCCGCGGCCACCGCCAGGAGAGCGTGCAGCTCGAGGAGAACTGTCTGTGCCGCTTCCACTGGTGCTGCGTAGTGCAGTGCCACCGCTGCCGCGTGCGCAAGGAACTCAGCCTCTGCCTCTGACCCGCCGCCCGGCTCCCCAGACTGCGCGCAGAGCCGCCTCTCGGCACCTGTGGGACCTCTGGGCGCCAGCAGGGGGCGTTGCCAGCTTTCACCTGGGAAAGTCCATCACCCAGGCCTCTCTGGAAACTGTGAGGCGGTGGGGCTTGAGATATACGCCCGCTCCTCAAGGCCCAGGGCACCGGAGGAGCCTCCAAGGGGCGCTCCCGGGGGCTTCTGGGGGAGACTATACAGACCTTCTCTCTCCTCGGCCCCCAGATAGAAACCAAAGAGCCAGTTTCTAGGCCTCGGGATGCGGGGCTCCTCAGAACTGCTGGCCATGGGGTGGGTGGGTGCATTTAGTATCAATAAAAATATTTAAATCAATAGGACTGGGCCCATAGTTTGGAGGAGGGCTGCCATGGGGACAGGCTCTGAAAGGAGTGAGTAAAGGGAGACGGTTTTGATAGAACTAGCCTCTCAGGGGTCATCACCCTGGTTCCCTATCTTCCCCCTGCCGGACTGGGCTCTTCTGGCAACGAAGAGTACCAAATCTCTCCCTTGGCATTCTTCTTGTTCTCTCTAGTACACATCTAGGGCTTGAATCTGCAGGCTGGGGGAGAACTAGGATGCCTCTTTAAAGGAGCAGGCTGAGAGGGTCTAGGGAAA
>NW_006769686.1:1901252-1902840 GCF_000442215.2 Lipotes vexillifer | reverse complement strand
GTTGCGGAGCACAGGCTCCGGACACGCAGGCTCAGCAGCCATGGCTCACGGGCCCAGCCGCTCCGCAGCATGTGGGATCTTCCCGGACGGGGTCACGAACCCGTGTCCCCTGCATCGGCAGGCGGACTCTCAACCACTGCGCCACCAGGGAAGCCCTCGAGGGTAGACTTTTAGGGCCACCCAAACTCATAGGATTAAAGCACTTTATAAATTGTAGAATGTGATGAAAATGTTATTAGTAACATCAGATTTTGTTACCATCAAAACTAACTTCACCCCCATTAACATTGAAAAGACTGCCCAGAATGGCATTTCCAATCACACTTAGAGGGAGATGAAGCAAAGTTGTCCCAAAGTTTCTCTTGGCATCCAATCACGTTTCCTTCTTTCTGATTCCTCTCAGAAAGCTGATGGTGAGGGTAAAGGGACAGAAGAAGGATTTGGGGTTCTGGGTTCGCCAGAACTGGGCCTCAGGCCTCCATCTAACTCCAGAGAGAATGAGAGAGGGTGTAGCCCAATGGCTGGGATTCAGAGCCCCCAATTTCCCCACAGTTTTCCAAATACTGCAGTGGGGAATGACTCTCCCATCAAGGTATGCAGGGCAAAGCATGAGCATTAGATTCAGACACTCTGGGTTGGAAACTAGCGCTGCTGCTTAGAAGTTTACAGTATAGGCCATGTTAACCTCGGTTTCTTTAGCTATGCAATGGGAATATCATTCTGTTTCAGCTATCCCTTGCTGCATAACAAACAACCCCAAAGTAATTACTTCTCATGATCCTTTAGGTCAGGAATTTGTCAGGACTCAGCTGCATGGTTCTGCTCCTTATAAGAGAACTATTGTCTGTGGTCATTCACTTGGCTAATTCTGCTGGTGGTTCGGCTGGGCTGGACAGTCCAAGATGCTTCACTCATATATGTCTAGTGCCCCAGAGCTTCTCCAGTGGCCTCCTCTCCATGTAACTAGCTTGCGCTTCCTTATGACATGGTGGCCTCAGCGTAGTCAGACTTCTTACATAAGGCTGGCTTTCAAAATAGACTGTACCAAACCTGAAGGCAGAAACTGAAAGTCTCTTCTTAAAGTCCAGGCTTAGAAGTTACCCAGCATCACTGTCACTCCTTTTTGGTTGACACAAGTCACAGAACCAGCCAGAAGTCAAGGGAAGGGGAAACACACTCCACCTCTCAAAGGGACAGTGGCAAAGAATTTACAGCCATCATAATCTACCCACATCCTCATAGAATTGTGAGAAGGATTTTTTTGAGATATGCAAAGCACTTAGCATTTGACAATAATTTATGACAAATTTGTGTTTAATAAATGGCAGTTGCTGTGAGAAAGGGGATAGAGAGCTGATGCTTTTGCAGGCATTGGGCAGGCCCTGATTGCAAATTAAGATATCCAACTCAAACTAGCTTAGGCCAAAGGGAATTAATTAATGGATCTTATACCTGGGAAGTCCAGGGGTAAGTCTGAATTTAGGCACAGCTGAACCCAGGGGCCCAAATGATTGATGTCATTGAACACTCTCTCTTTCTCTCTCCCTCCCCCCCCCTCTCCCTCCCTCTCTCTCTCTCTCTCTCTCTC
>NW_006769686.1:1895986-1901137 GCF_000442215.2 Lipotes vexillifer | reverse complement strand
CCCCCCCCCCTCCCCCCCCCTCTCTCTCTCTCTCTCTCTCTCCCCCACACACTTTCCCTCTCTCTCTCTCTCTCTCTCTCTCTCATCTCCTTTCCTAACCACCCACCCCCATGTCTATTGTTTCTGCTTGTCTCTGTCTCTCTTTTCACACTGTCCTTATGCTCTCCTGCTGCAGAGAGACTTCCTTTATATGGTAGCCGTATGTCTACATTCTTAGTGCTGCTAATCCAAAAAAGAATGGCTTTCCCAACAGAAGTCCTAAGGAAGCTGGGATCAGGTCAGCTTGGGTCACTTGCCTATCCCTGAACTAATAAAAATGTCGAGGAACATGTACCACCATGACTGGGATTGGCAGCCCCCCTAGGACCATAGGGAATGGGGGCACAGGGAGGGCACATTAATTCAAATGAAACAGAGGGAAGGGGAACTCATCCTGGATGTGACAGACCCTAACCATGGCTTCCAGTGCATCTTTCCTCCCCTGACAATGGCCCCGGATCCACCTGTATGACCTCGCCTGGTTCAGCCCTCAAAGATTGCATTGAGGCTCCAGAGTGAAGCCTGTATGGAGAAGGGGTATAAGGGTTCAGTGAGAAGGAATGGGGATCTGGGTTTTCTTCCTTCCTTCCTCCTTCCCTTCCTCCCTTCCTCCCCCTTCCTCCCCCTCCTCCATTCCTCCCTTCCTTCCCCTTCCTCCCTTCCTTCCTTCCTTCCTCCCCCTCCTCCCTTCCTCCCCTTCCTCCTGCTCCTCCCTTCCTGCCTTCCTCCCGCTTCTCCCTTCCTTCCTTCCACCCCTCCTCACTTCCTCCCCTTCCTCCCTCCCTTCCTTCCTCCCCATCCTTCCTCCCTCCCTCCTTCCTTCCTTCCTCCCTCCTGGCTCCCTCTAGTCAAATACCTGGGCTTTAGGGAAGTGTCATAGAGAATTTGGACTCAGAGTCTCTTGAACCTTGGCTAACTTACCAAGGGGGAGGAGTGGAACCAGTATTGTGGGCCACATGGTGGAAGAATGAAGCACCGTAAGGGTAGGGTTTTTATTCAAAGCTCTGCCTTTCCCTGCGCTCCCTGGCTGTGTACAATACTTAGTTTTTTAAAAGTCTGCTGCACTTCTCTCAGAGGCCACCAGAGGGCGCACAGAGCCCAGCTTCCCTAATAACAGGGTTCACAGATAGGACCTGCAGGACATCTGGGGGAACTCAGAGAGTTGTGGGCAGGAGAGCGTAGGATGGAAAGGAAGTAAAGAGACCCCCGGAGAGCTCGGGTCAAGCTGCTAGGGTTCCAGACTGTCTGTGACCTCTGGGCTGACCCAGATTTTAGGGCTGGGATGCCTGCCTCTGTCTCTACTGCCAGGTTCCTTGGCAGGGGGCGGGGGGCGGGTAGTGGTGGTGGTGATATGGGGTGTGTGATGCTTGATATCTTCCTCCATGTTGCTGGAGAGGGAAACTGAGGCAGTGGCAGAGACTGACACCACCCCAAGCAGGTTAAAAGGAATTCAGTGGAAGAAGCATGATACTGTGACACAAGGCCTGGGTCGCTAGCTTGACCTGGGTCAAGTCAGTTAACCTCTCTGAGCTTCAGTTTCCCCAGAATGAAATGAGGTTCCTGATAGCACATTGTGAGAGTGCTTGCAGTCTTTAAACTGGCACTCACGTGTTAGCATCCATCTTCTGTGACCAGTAGAGACTGGGAACTCCAGCAAGAGTCTGGGAACTGCCTTCTATGAAAGGTGAGAGTGATGGCCCAGGAGGCACCGTTTTAACAATTATCCTGGTCCTCTTTAAGCTCAGAGATGGCTCTGACCTTTTGCACTGCTGCCTGGGAGGGGGGCTGGAAGCAGAGCTCAGAAATACCCCATCACCCCAACCCCCCTTGCTCACCCAGCTGCTCAGCCCCAGGCACAGTCTGAGCCGTCGAGGTCCCCCGCTGGCTGAGTGGTGGGGGAATGTGGAACTGGGGAGTTGGGGGAAGAGCACAGAGGCACTCCAGATGTGTGCATGACCACATCAGGAACAGTTGGAACACAGGCAGATGGGTGGGGAGGCCGGGAGGAAGGCCTAGGATCAGCCCGAGGCCGAGGGCTCAGGAAGCATTTCTGTTTCCTTTCAGTGACCTAACATATAGGAGTTTGGGAGACTGGAGCCGTCCTTACCTTGCTGAGGGGCCATGGTCCCTGAGGCCTGGACAATAGGACAAAGAGCTCCCGTATCAGTCTGGGGCTCCTTCCCTCTCTTCTTCACGAAGATAACCTTCTCTGGCAGAGCATCAGGACTGAGGCCGGGCTGGGCTCGGCTGGGGCAGTGAGGGTCCCACCTGTTCTCATCCTGGTGCCTCCCTAGCCCTCCCTTCCCTGCAACCTCCTACAGAGCCACCACAGCTGGAACCGTTCTCCGCGCTCCCTTTCATCCCTGGTGCTCCCCCCCAACCAGTGGCCCCTGTAATTGTGGTCTCAGGCGGTGGCTGCAGGGGCTGGGGCCAGAGCCCAGGGCAGGGCCAGGGCGGGGCCTGGGGGCTGCTGATAGGGGCTTGCCCATGGCATGGGTCCTCTGGCGCTGGGGATCCTGCTGCAGACACTCTGGGCTTCATCTTCACACATGCCAAGGCCATGTGCCTACATATGCCCTCACCTCCCTGGGCTGAGGTGAAGCGCTCCAGATGGGCACTCCCGGACCCTCATGACATCAGGCCAGTACCATGCCTGAGTGCAAGCAAGGCTTGGGTATTGTTTACTTCCTGGAGTTTTCAAAGAAAGGGTCTTCTCCCTCTCCCTTCCACTTCTGTATTTCATGAACAGTGGAGGGTAGGGGAGCAAAAAGACCATCCCTCAGCCGACAAAGGCCAGAGGAAAAAAAAATCAGCCACTCAGCCAGGTCAGTAGCATTTCCCAGATGTGGTCCTCAAGAAAATCACTTGGGACATTGGTTAGAAATGCAGACCCCTGGGTCTTGCCCCTGGAAAGGCTGAGTCAGCTGCACGGGCCCAGACTCAGAATTTGCCACAATGGCCTACCCTAGGGGATATTTACATACAATGTATCAGGTGTGGGAAATGCAGAGCAGTAGATGCAGATTAAGGAGGTCTGCCACCTGAATTATGAACTCATTCCCTTATCACATGGGGCCTGTTCCTAATCCTTTCTGGGCCTCAGTTTCCCCAACAGCCAATGGGAATTTGACTCCCAAGGCTGGCTTGTCCCTGCTGGTGCCCTCTACCACTCTGGGCTCATGCCTCCTTCCTGGGTTGAAAGTGGTCCTGCCCTGCCCCTCCCCATACCCTTCCCAAACTCTAGATCCAAGCCATCCCTGTCCCTGCATCATGGTGGGGGAGAGTGGGGAGGGGAGGGGGCGGCTGGGGTCAAACAAGGCTCTGGCTGACGCAGACTGCTTCCTGCCCCCCGGCTGTTTTCCTGCTGTCCAGCCAGACTGCTCCCCCCACTGCTCCACCCTCACCCCCAGCAGCCTCAAGCCCTTAATTCCCGACAGCTGCGGTGGCTGCCAGCAGAGATGGGGGAAAGGAGGGGGAGTATGCCATCAGCCTGCTGTTGCTCAGGCCGCCCCCATCACCTGACAGTCTGGGGACAAGGAAGGCCCCACCCCTCTCCTTCAACTGCCCAGGGATGGGCAATCCCAGGAATGGGCCCCTTTTGTCTCAGAGCCCAGAGGCTCTGGTAGTTTATCCTTACACCAGGAGGGGCTCTCTTCAGAGAGAGGGGGCAGTGAGGTTGGGAAGGAGGTGTATGTGTAGAGTGGGAGGTTTGTGCCCATTTTACAGAGGAGGATGTCAAGGCCACAGTGGGAGTAGGTTTCACTATCAGGGCCCAGGTTAGAACCAGAAACAGAAGCTGGAGTCTCTGTCCCCAACCCTCTGGCTCTCAGACCCTTACCTGAGTCTAGTACACTCATCCCATATCAAGGTGAGCCCAGTGTTCAGCTGGCGTGTGAGGGCAGAAAGGGATCCCAGAGAGGAGTGGGTCTGAGCCAGGAGGCTGGTGTTGGGGAGCTCTCAGAGGACCAAGTGCAGCTGGCAGGGCCAAGGTGAGACCTGGAGCATCTGTAGGCAGGGCCCAGGCAAGCGGTACGTAATGCTGGGGCCGCTGCTGCTGTGCTCTCACTGGGTTTGGTTCCAGCTCTTCCACTAACTTGCTGTGAGAACTTGAGTAAGTCATGACCCTCTCTGAGCTTCAGTATTTTCTTGTGAAATAAAAGGGGACATAATAAGATGACCTTGAAATACACTTTTAGGATTAAAAGGCTCTCTAATCCCTCCTCCTAGGGTGTGCCACCCCGGGGTGCTCTGCTCCCAGACAAGCATTCACTGATGTCCCAGTAATTTTACCTTCATTGGCTCACTGACTAGATGAGGTTGGGCCTCATTAACCTCATTTCACAGAGGCAGCGGTGGCTCAGTGTCCAGGAGGCACCTGTTGTAGGTCACACAGCCAACAAGAGCAAGATCCAGAGGCTGCCAGACCCCTTTGCAGGATCCCACACCTGCCTCGGCAGCCAAGCCTGGGAAGTCCCTCCTGAGGTGGGGGAGGCGAGCAGAGGGCCAGCCCCTCCCCCCCCAGCCCCTGCAGGTGTGTATATTGGGGGGGGAATGGCTCCCCAGCAGCTGCGGCTCAGCCAGGCGCACACACCTCGCAGTAACACGCACCTTCCCACACAAACCAGCGAGCCGGCTCACCGGCACCGCCCTGCGCCTGATCGCACAGACCCCAACACCTCTCCTGCCCCCCACCCTCCCCACCACCGCTCCCGCCCCGAATCCTGAGCGGACACAGTGGTCTCGGGACGAGTACACGCCTCTACCCGCCCCCCCTCGCCCCGTCGTCATGACGTCACGTGGGGTAGAGCCCTGAGACACACTGCGGGGGGGCGGGGGCGAGGAGGGGAGGCGGCGGAGCTCCCCGAGCCGGGACAGTCACTCACTCACTGGGCGGTGGGGCCGGGCACAGACAGCGCCGCCCCCCCCCACCCCCGCCCGCCTTGCACGCCCTCGGAAGCGCAGGCTCACCGCGCTGTGCTGGGGGGGCTTCCCGGCACCCCAGCCTCTCGTCCCTCGCCCGCAGCACCTCCGGGCCCCCCCTTACCCTCGAGAGGCACCGGGAGTTGTTTCAGGGGGCCCTCGGGAAATTCCCCGAACCCCTGTGCGAGGAGG
>NW_006769686.1:1893195-1895974 GCF_000442215.2 Lipotes vexillifer | reverse complement strand
CCCCCCCCCCCCCCCCCCCGAGGGCGGTGCCCGGGGGCGCTGCCCCATGGAGCGGGGAGGCGGGCACCGTCTGCTCCCGGAGCCGTGACCCGATTTGGAGCTGTGTGTCGCAGCCGCCCCGACCCCCGCGGATCATGCGCCGTCGCCCCTGGCTCGCCGGTCCCACCGGGCTGTGAGCCCCCCATTCCTGGCCCGTCACGGCCCGCGCGCGATGGGCAGCACCCACCCTTGCCCCTGGCTGCGGCTCCGACCTCGGCCCCAGCCGCGGCCCGCGCTCTGCGCGCTCCTCTTCTTCCTACTGCTGCTGGCTGCCGCCTTGCCCAGGTGAGCCCTCACCTTACGGCCCCGCCCTCCTGGAGAACTGGGACCCTCAGCCACAGGGGCGTCTGAGCTCCTGCTGGGGCAGGGGACCCTGGAAGGAGGGAGGGACGGTGTCGCGGGAAAGTGCTGGTGACCAATGAAAGAGTACTTTCACAGGAGGGGGTTGAACTGGTGACAGAATAAGGGCAGTCCAGGGAGACAGGGCAGTGCCCGGGAGAGTGATGGCTGCTAGAAGGGGAGGTGTGTGTTTAGGGGGAAGCAAATGCCAACCAGAAGTCTCTGCTGTGCTGGGGGAACGCACCCCCCACCCCAGGAGTAAAACTCAAACTGCCCTGCTCCACCTTGCAGATTGCCCCCAAGTGGGGGCAGGGGTTGGGGGCCAAATGAGGGTAGCCCAGGTGGGGTCAGTGAGAGATTGCAGCTAGAAGGGTTCTCTGTGTGTGTGTGTGTGTGTGTGTGTGTGTGTGTGTGTGTGTGTGTACGTGTGTGTCTGTTCATCTGTCTGTGATCGAGTGAGCCCAGCAAGCTGTGTTGTTAACAGCAGTCTGTGTGTGCACATGTGTGTGAACACGAGGGCTCATGTTAAGATGAATACGTGTGTGTACTTGTGAGTGTCTGTGTCTATGTGTATAACTATGTCTGATGAAGTGTGCATGTGGGTAAATGTTCCTGCGTCTGTGTGTCCACCTCATTGTGTGCAGAAGTGTGCCTGCATGAATGTGACTGTCTGAAACATGCCGTTTGGGAGTGGTCTCCCGGAGAACACTGCATATGAGAGCATCTATGCCTGGGGATGTACTTATGAAATACTGTGGGCGCAGGCATACCGGACGTGTGTGCATTTGCACGTAATCTGTGTGGGTGTGCAGCTGGGTGGGTTGTGTTGGAGGGGATGTTGGTGAGAAGGTTCGAGGAAAGGAGAATGTTTAGGGGTATACTGATGGGCTCAACCTTCAAAAGCAGGGGTGGGAACAGAGGAATTATGGCCTTTGGGACAGAGTGTGTATAGTTAGGTGGGGCCCTCCCAGCCCCCAAAAACACTCACCCACCCCACCCCCACCCCACATGCCTGCAGGTCTTCACCCAATGATATTCTGGGCCTCCGCCTCCCCCAGGAGCCCGTGCTCAACGCCAACACAGTGTGCCTGACATTGCCAGGCCTAAGCAAGCAGCAGATGGAGGTGTGTGTGCGCCACCCTGACGTGGCCGCCTCAGCCATCCAGGGCATCCAGATCGCCATCCATGAGTGCCAGCACCAGTTCCGGGACCAGCGCTGGAACTGCTCTAGTCTTGAGACTCGAAACAAGATCCCCTATGAGAGTCCCATCTTCAGCAGAGGTAGCTGCCCTTCACCCTTGACCTTCTGCCCACCCCACTCAGCAGTTCCACTCCAGAACCTATCTGCCAGCCATCCCCTAACCCACTCCCTCAAGCTGGCAACCTCCCCAGGTGCTCATCTGCCAGCCGTGCTGCTCTCCTGCCTCTTTCTGCTCTGGGAAAGTCCATGAGGGTCAGACTAATCAGGTAGATGTGGCTCCAGGTTGGGCTGTGTGGGATGAGGGCAGCAGGTTTCATGCCTGAGAACTGAACTCCTGGGTTTTCCTGCCCTGAGACTGACACTGTATATCTCCGGCCCAGGAAATATCCGTATCTGTTGCCTGCCTCAATTTACCCTCTACCTAGTAAACACCATGTAGAATGGAAGCCTGTGATAAAGTACCCAGAATCAACATGAATATGGGTCAGGGACTTTTGCCAAATGGTGTAGTTGAGGGAAGCCTGGGCAGGTAAAACTGTATTTCTGCAGAAGCTCTTCCCGGTGGGGTTACACCACCAGCCTCTGTGTCATCCTTGCCACCCCTGAAAATCCTCTCTAAATCAGAGGCACTGGGTGTGTGCCTGCCTCCTGCCCAGCAGGCCTGACGGCTCTGCCAGTTCCTCTTCCCCTCACAGCTCAGAGAAGCTGCAGCCCACTATCTGTCCCCCTCCCTGGACTTCTGGGTGACCCAGGGTCTACCCTCACAATCCCTTGAGTGGCTTGGGCTGGAGGTGACGGGTGGTTTTGTCACTCATTTCCACTCACACCCACCTCCTGCCCTGATATCTTAGACTTTGACTCAGGTCTTTTGGGAAAGATGGGGGTCCTGTCTCCTGGATGGGCCTAGCTGGGTATCTCTCTCTCCCCTCAGCTGCTTGAGTGGGACAGTGTGGGGACCTGGCTCCTTGCGACTTGTACAATTCTCAGGTGACAGCAGAGGAGGAGGGGTCCCCCTGTACCCTGTGGCCTTGGGGCCCAGAGGCTTCCGGGAGAGTCAGACTCTAATGTACCCGAACTTCAGAAAGAACTCAGAGTCAGGGGCCTTTCCCTTTCCACCAGGACCCCTCCTTGCATCCCCGGAGCCCCCACGTCAGAGGCCACGGCAGCCTCCCCCAGCCCAGTCCAGCCCCGCCCCCGGCC
>NW_006769686.1:1878546-1892775 GCF_000442215.2 Lipotes vexillifer | reverse complement strand
GCCGGCCCAACTCAGGTCCGGCGCCCCGCCCCGGCCGCCCCCGCTGCCCTCTCGCTCGCGGACACGAAGTGACAGGCCACTGCATCTCTCCTGACCCGGCCGGGCCGGGCCAGCGCTCGCCGCCGCCGCGCGCCCGAGCCCACTCGCTCCCCGAAGTCCGGTTCTCTTTCCAGCGCTCGGCCCCGAGCTTTTTCCAGGTTCTGCTCACTGGGGGCTCGGGCAGGCATTGAGGTTCTCACCCCTGCCACTTGGGGTGAGGCGAGGCTAGCTCTTCATCCCTCCTCCTGGCCTCGGTGTCCCCTCTTTCCACTCTGGTCCTCCTGTCCCCTCTAGACTCTAAGGAGTCCCTATTGCTTCGCCCGGGTGAGGCCTGTTCCGGCTGGTGGAGGACACGGGGGCTTTGAAGCTTGAGGGCGAGCTCGGAGCGGTGGAACCCCGCGGGGTTGGCGCGGTGCCAGGTGCTCCGGGGTTCACCTGCAGTTTAATAAGCGGGAGGTGAGCTGGGGGGACGGGTGTGGGGAGAGGTGAGGTGTGGATGCGGGAGACTTGCCACGGCTAGCCGGCGCGGGGCGGCGCCCAGCGCTGGGAGGGGACGGGACAGTGGCTCCTGGGCTCCCGCGGGGAGGCTGGCCTCCTTCCTTTGGCCTCGGAACACCGTCCTACCTCTGTGGTTTCTGCCCCCCGCCCCCCACATTGCAACACCTCATTTCTACCTCTCATTCCTTGGAGGGGACTCTGGGCTTCTGGAAAGAAATTTCCACTCCTTCCACCTCCCACCTCCAGGGGCCACCATTGCCGTGTCTCCCTCACTCCACACTTGTGGAATCATTTCTTTGGTCCATCTTGGCCCATCACCTCAAGGACTAGCTAAATTTGAATCCTGTGGGGCCCGTCTTGGTGGTAACCAGCCCCTGGACTGGATCCTTCCCCCTGTCTCCCTTATTTTCAAGCCACAGATTGTCCATCATGGGGTCAGGTGACCCCAGTTTCCCCCACGTGGACTATCAGGATGCCCACCCCTCTTCTGACCCAAGCTGCCAGTGGGGTTCTCTTAAAGGTGCACTCTGCCATGTTTAAAATTCAGAGACTGCTAGAAGGAGGTGGTCCCCCAGGTCTTCCACCTGAATGCTGTTACTGTCATCTAATTGTCCTGACACCTTCCCTGAGATGGGCTGGGCTGAAGGGATGGAGTTCTGATGTAAGAGGGAGGGGGAAGGGTTCTTGAGCACCTAGAGTGGGTTCTTGGGAAGCAGGACATACAATAGGGCTTTACCCAACCAAGGAGAGGGATGTGAGGGTGCTGGACCCTGGGAGTTGGGGCACAGAGAGAGGGGACTCCAGCGGGGCTAGAAAGAGTCCTAAATAATCTGTGAGAGGACCCCCAGCCCCGGCGCAGCTATGACCTAAGTGCCGAGGGCAGTGGTATCCCCAGCTTTCTGTTCTGAGGATCCACAGGGTTGGTGCCTAGATGGGTGAGATGCTGGACAAACATCAGCTACAGGGGAGCTCTTCATTGTGGGGACTAGAGAACCCCTCCATCTCTTACTCAGGATGTGGGGACCAGAGGGACATTTGAGGAAGGGGCTACTTTGGGCTGGGCTTGGGCACTGGAGTGAGAGGGGATGAGAGGACAGGGAGAGGCTTGGTGGAGGGGAGTGAGTAGCTTCACACAGCGGGTACTGGAGCACTCATGAAGTTTGGGTACTGCCCTCTCTAAGGCCCAGGCCCATTCAGAATGGATGGAAAGAGGGGGCTTGCGGCTTTGCAGTAAGCCGGGCTCCCAGCCCAGGGGAACCCAGCAATTTGAGAGTCCATCCTCTTCTCTCCAAGGCTCTGGCTCTTTCATCTCCCACCTCCCTTTTACATTTATCTTCGGGGAGTCTTTGTTTTATGCCTAGGTCTCCAGGCTTGGGGTATGTGGTGGTACTCAGATGGGGAGACTGAGGCACAGGCAATTGTATCCCAGGATTACTTAAGGTCCTATTATTCTAGTGGCACCCAATAAATTAGCCAAAACATATTAAGTACTTCCTGTGTGCTTGGCACTGTTCTAAAGCACTTTATCTGTACTGTAGTATCCTCAAACAATCCCCACGCAGTAGGTCCTATCATTATCTTCATTTCCAAAGAAGCTAAGAGAGGTTGGGTAACTTGCCATTAGTCACACAGCTTGTATGTGAGCTGTAGAGCCAGGACTCAAATGCAGGCCAGCTGTCTTTAGAGATTGCCCTCAACCCCCTGCATACTGCCTCCCAAGCTACAAGGCCACCACGATCTCCTACCGTGTGCCCAGAGGTGAACTGGTGCAATGGAGGAGTAATCCAAGAAATGGAACTGATATGCGCACGCATGCGCACACAACACACACACAAACACCTACCCGTGTTTGTGCAAACATGTGGCTACATTCAGTGTCACCCCTAAGTGTTCCCACGTGCACAGAACCCTCTCTCTCCCCAGCCCAGGCACATGAGCATGCACAGATTATCTGTGCACAGATTATTTGCACAGAGGGAATGGAGACCAGACCTCTCCCCCCTCCTCCCTCTTTGACTTGAATGGGCAGGGCTCAAGCTTCTCTAATCCCTCCTAGTTCCCACTGGCTCCTGAATCCTCTCTTCCACACTTCCCTGCCCTCCAAACCTCCTCCCCCAGCCCCTTCCTGGCCGTTGGCTTCTTCCTGTAGCAGCAGCTGACTCCACTTAGATGCTGGCAGTCCCTGTCCCAGATCAAAGGCAGGGCGGCTAATTGTGTGTCTTAACGAGCCCCCCACCCCCAGTGCTCCGGGCAGCCCAGCTGGCCAAGGCCCCTCCCCTCTCCCTCTCCAGCTGGCCAGATGGCACAGTGCCTGCATCTGCCCCAGACAGTCGGGGCCAGGACCGAAACTGGGGCCCTGAATAGGAGCTGGGGGCAGACCCAATGGGCTGGACTTCTCTGAGGCCTGAATGCTTGGATCAGAGGATGACCACACAAGCCCTGCCCAGTCACTCCTTCAGTGGCTGTGACAGCTGCCAGAGGCCATTGGGATGGTGTCTTTGGCTGCCTGGGGTAGGTAGGGGTGTTCTCTGTAGGCTGTGGGCTTCCTCCAGATTCCTCTAGGCCTGCCCTTGAATGTAACAGAGCCTGGAAAATGGTGTTTGGGTTGGCCCAGCACATTCCCCCTGGACCAGCATCTTGCTGTTTCCTGGTGCCATGCATAGACAGGGCCATAGGACTGGGAAATGGGCTACCTGGATTTCTTACTCAGCAGCTTGTCTTCCCCAGAGCCAATGTCCTTCAGCAGAAGGTGGCCAGGCCTGCTGGGAGAGCTGGGGCTGTGTCCAGTTCCATAACTCCTGCGACCTCGGGCATCTCTCCTGGTTGGCTCTCTGGGATCAGTGAGGCCTCCAAGTCCTCCCAGTCTTTGAAACTGATGTAGAAGGACCCAATTTTGTTTTGTTTTGTTTTGTTTTTCTGAATCTCTGGCCTCTACCAAGCCATCAGCCTCCAGATGGGTTCTGGGCTTCCCCCACAGTTGTCTATGGCACAGGTGGATTCTTCTCCTATTGTGGGAGCTGTTGTTACCCTTAGTTTCTCCCACTGCTTGAACTCTCTCAGGTTCAGAGACTGGTCAGTGACTGGTACCAGAACCTGCCCCTCGCCGGTCCTTTCTCAGATGCAGAATAAGGAAGAAGCAACTTGCAGGTCTCAGAGCCCGACCCTCCTCTGCAAGTAGGCCTCCCCCTGCCCCAGGCCCAGAGGATGGCTCAGGCTTGGGAACACCAAGGAGGAAAGCAGTGTAGACAAGTCCTGGACTCCTGAGAGTGGCTCATCAGGGAGTCTTTGCACCCCTAAGCATCTCAGGAAGGCATCTACCTTAGCTAACCCGTTCCTTCTCAGTGTTCAACACCACTGTATGCTTAACCCTGAGCAGGCAGTGGGCTCACCTCCAGCATCCTTCAAACAACCTCTTCAGCTGACCTCGACCGACCACAAGCAGGTGGCTGGGCTATGCCCTTTTCTGAGGAGACTGTCTGGGATGTCCAGACAGGCAAAGGGGAAATTCTGCTGCCTCTTTTGTTTGCCTCTCCCATCTGGCCATCAGATAGTGTTCTTTGATGGGCCTAAGGGGGTGGCTGCAGGCAGGAAATCTTGGGGCTGGAAACTTTAGGACACCTTCTCCTCCTACTTACCCTTCTGCCCATTAACATCTCCTGGGGCCCTGAATTCCATCACTGGTAATTTTTTTTAGGTTAAAATTTGCCTTCTTCCTGCAGGCTTATCTTAAAATTGCAGATATCACATGAGAGGTAGTAGCTTAAGTCCCTGATGGTTAAAAAAAAAAATTAATGTTTCCTAGATACTTTCTGTCCAACAGGAGAGATGTAGTCACACTTCTGAGCTTGCTAAGGGTGAAGCAAGGGAAAGGAGTTCAAGACGGAGGGCTGTGGGAGAGACCTCCCCCATTCCATCGTGTGCAGAACTTCCGGTGTGATTTCTGCCCCTCTTTGAATCTATGCCCTTGTACCAGACTTTCCCCCAACACTGGGCCTCTACTTCCTCTCAGTATGGTGAGAAGGTTGGGCAGGGAGGGCAGAGGGATGGGATGTGGAGGCTCCTCAAAGGCTGTTTCCTGCGTCTCTCTGTGCAGGTTTCCGAGAGAGTGCCTACGCCTACGCCATCTCGGCAGCTGGCGTGGTACACGCAGTATCCAACGCCTGCGCCCTGGGCAAGCTGAGGGCATGTGGCTGCGACGCGTCCCGGCGCGGGGACGAGGAGGCCTTCCGTCGGAAGTTGCACCGCCTGCAGCTGGAAGCGCTGCAGCGCGGTAAGGGCCTGAGCCACGGAGTTCCCGAGCACCCTGCCCTGCCTCCTGCCAGCCCAGGCCTGCAGGACTCCTGGGAGTGGGGCGGCTGCAGCCCCGACGTGGGTTTCGGAGAGCGCTTCTCTAAAGACTTTCTGGACTCCCGGGAGCCTCACAGAGACATCCATGCACGCATGAGGCTCCACAACAACCGAGTGGGGAGGCAGGTGAGAACCCCATCCCTCTGGGCCTGCTCCAGACCCCTCTGCCTAGGGCCCCTCCCCTACCCCAGGCTTATGTCTCCTCTGGGGACCACACCACTCTCCCTAATTCAGCAACTTTCTCATTGCCCCCTCCTAATTCAGTCATCAGATGTGTTTTGGATAACTACTGTGTGCCAGGCTCTGGACTAGGCCTGGGAATATGGGGATAAAACAACCCCTGCCCTGGGATAGCTCCCCTTCCACTGAGCAGCCTGCTTCTCCCATCTCCTGCTGTGAGTAGTGGGGAGAGCTCTGGGCTGCAGTCAGGACCTCAGAGTCTAGGCCCGGCTTTGTAAGTCTGTCTCTCCCCCTGTAAAATGAGAAGGTTGAACTGCATCATCCATAAGGCTCCCCAGCACAAATGTTCCATGATTCGGTGCTTTCCTATGCTGGGACCCCCCTCCTCTCCCAGGCTTTCTGTGCAGAATGAGGGATTCCTGCAAAGGGAGATCCCTAGGGGCCACTGTGGTACTGTGTTATGTTGTCGTCCTCCTTTCTCTCCCCCACCCCCCAGTGTTCATACTACCTGAAAGGTCATTTATTTAAGAGAGAGAGAGAAGAAGAGAAGGAAGGAAGGGAGGGAGGAGGGAGGGAGGAAAGAAAGAAAGGGGAAGTAATTATATCCTGCATTTAATTTATTGAGCGCTTACTCTGTGTCAGGCACTGCCTGGAGCATTTCACTACATCCTATTTCACCCTTACACCTAACCATGAGGGTTCTATTATTAGCCTCATGTTCAGATATGGAAAGTGAGGCACAGATAGACTAAGAAGCTTGACTAAGGTGATGCAACAAGTGAGAAAGTGGCAGAGGCAGGATTCATCCCCAGGCAGTTGAGCCCTGAGCCCTTTTGTTCTATAGTGTAGTCTACACTAAGTTGCATCTCTGGCCCTCACGGTGGCTCAGCACCCTCTTTTCCTGGCTATTCCACCCCCGTCCCTTCTCTTGGCCCTGCCCAGCCTGCTCAGGCCTTGTTTCTGGCTTCCGCTCACTCTAGCTGGCACTTTCTCCATCTCACTCCCCTTTCTCCTGGCTTCTCAGCCCAGGCCAGTTCACCTTCTTCCACAAGGACTGGAGCTGATTCAGCTCTTCTGTCATGACCGAGAGGTGATGTAAACTGAGGCATACCCACCCTCAGGTCACGTCCAGCTCCCACCCAGTCCTGTCCAGTCCGTGCAGCTCTTTTCCCAAGCTTTGATACTATCCTAGCCCATACCAACAGTGCCTCCTCCTCCTTGTTAAACTGGTTAATTAATGGCTGCTGCCTGTGGGAAGCAGATGTTCTGGAGCTGTTGGCCAGGGGAGGCATTGGGCTGCTTTCCACGTGGTGCTGACACCACAGGCTGCACATACAAGCTGCAGAGCCCTTTAAGACTTGGAGGAACGGGGTCCCTCTCTTATGGCCCTACTGCCCACGTTTGGGGGACCCAGATCATTATTTGGAGTGGGGGGGCAGTGGGGGGAAGAGGATGTGGCCAATTTCCTCTGGGGTTTCTGGTGAGGATAATGTGAAGGCGCTTTTTGGGAGGAGGCTCAGGAGAGCAGTCTGAGAGCTGGGCAGGGGCTGGGTAGGTTGTATTCCTGTAACTAGCTCCTTTGGAGGCCTGGGAAACTCTCTCCACTTTCATTGCCCTGGAGGTCTGGCTCTTTGGGTTCCCTTTGGTTCTGTGTTCAGGTAGGGCCTTTGGTCCCTGTTGGTGCTCACTGTTTCCTAGGAGGAATGGTGGCACTCAGCACTGGGCAGAATAAATGCCAGCTAGGAGAATGGGCGAATGGGCGAATGGGCGAATGGGAGGGGGTGGGGGGGAGGGGGAGGAGGGGGCGACTCCCCAGCCCCTGGCCCCTCTCCTTAGGCTCCCTGAAAAGTGCTGCAGGGCCCAGAGGAGTTAAGGTGCTTTTTCAGACTCCCCACAGCCTCCGCTCACTGCCTGGAGTGAGGCCAGAGGCTTTGGGGCTGGGATGTAGTGGAGCCAGCACACCCCTGCTCCTGGTCCTGAGGGTTGGAAGGAGAGGGAATTTCCCTGAGGATCTGGGATCCCACCTCAGGAAGCAAGAGCCTAGAGCCCCAAGGGCCCCCCCTGCAGCTGCTGGGAAAGGCGGGGGTGGGGGGAGAGGAGGGGAAGCAGGAAGGAGGGAATTCCCCCAGGGTCTGGCCGGGTGGGAGGTGGATGCGAGAGCAGCAGAAAGGTAGGCAGAACTCTTCTCGTGGCCGCCTGGTTTAGGAGCTGTGCCACCCACCCACCCACTTGGGGCCTCAGCTTTTTTGCCTCCGTTCAATGGGGGTTGGTTTCCAGAGCCTCTGAGAGTCTCGAGGGCCGGTGTCTGCGACGGGAGGAGGCCAGTGGGGCTGGCCTCGGGCGTCACCCCTCCCCGTGCCTCCCTCTGCAGGCGGTGATGGAGAATATGCGGCGGAAGTGCAAGTGCCACGGCACGTCAGGCAGCTGCCAGCTCAAGACGTGCTGGCAGGTGACGCCGGAGTTCCGCGCTGTAGGGGCACTGCTACGTAGCCGCTTCCACCGCGCCACGCTCATCCGGCCGCACAACCGCAACGGCGGCCAGCTGGAGCCGGGCCCCGCGGGGCCACCCTCGCCAGCCCCGGACATTCCGGGGCCTCGGCGCCGCGCCGGCACCGCCGACCTGGTCTACTTCGAGAAGTCGCCCGACTTCTGCGAGCGCGAACCGCGCCTGGACTCGGCGGGCACCGTGGGCCGCCTGTGCAACAAGAGCAGCGCGGGCCCTGACGGCTGTGGCAGCATGTGCTGCGGCCGCGGCCACAACATCCTACGCCAGACGCGCAGCGAGCGCTGTCACTGCCGCTTCCACTGGTGCTGCTTCGTGGTCTGCGAAGAGTGCCGCATCACCGAGTGGGTCAGCGTGTGCAAGTGAGCGGACGGCTCGCCTCTCTGCGCCTGGTCCTCTGCGGCTTGCGATGTTGGCCGGGCAGCGTCGCCTTGGTTCCTGGGAGTGGAGGATGGACCACAAAATCTTACAGGAACCTCCCAGCTCTGAGGTCGTCAAGACTGCAATCACGGGACAGTTCAGGCCCGCTCAGACCCCCTGCTCACTTCTGTGGCCTCCAGGACCGGTTTGCCTCCCGGGTCTCTGACCCAAGCTCAGACAGTTCCGTCAGGCTGGCGGTTGCCCTACACTCTAGGGCAGTGTCAGCCAGGCATCCTCTGGGCCTGCCTCCTTTTATCTCTTCACCCCTACCCCTGGAGGGGGAGGGAATGATTGGAAGCTGATGGGGAGGGGGAGGAGGATTAAAAAGAAGAAATGGACATCACTGAGCTGAAGTGACTCTGCGGAGGCCTCAGACACCTTCCCCCACTGGCCTCTGTCCCTCATCATTCATTTAACAAATATTTATTTTTGCACTCTTTGTGGCCTGGCACTCTGTGGGGGACGAGAGGTGCTGGGGATACAGATGTGAATACGAGATACAAGACCTGCTCTCTTGGAGTTTACATTCGGGCTGGGGAAGATGAACGGTAAACAAGAAAACACACAAACAAGGTCATTTCAGACAATGCTATGTGCTGTGAAGAAAATAAAGCAAAGTGCTGGATGTAGAGTGATTTGTGGGGAGTGGGGCCCCTCTAGATAAAGCTACTGGTTGGGGAAGACCTCATGCTGAGACTGCATGAGGAGGAGAGCCATGCACAAATCGAGGGTAAAAGGGCTTTTCAGGCAGAGGCCATGTGAATGCAAAAGCTCTGAGGACAGAAAGATCTCAGGAGGAGCAGCAAAGACGCCAGTGTGATTGGAGTGAAGAAATCAAGGGACAGATTAACAGCAGAGGAGCTGCTGGAGGGGGGTGGGGGATGGGGAATGGTCACATTATGCATCCTTCCAGGCCAAGGTAAGGGATTTTATGTAAGAGGAATGGGAACCTTCAGAGGGGCTTAGGCAGGCAAATGTCATGGTCTGATTCCCACACTGCTTGCTGTCTGGGGAACTGAAAGGCAGGGGACAAGTTGACAGCAGGCCACCAGTTAGGAGACTACAGCCATCTTCCAAACCAGAGATGAGGCCTGGGCTAGATGGAGGCAGTGGGGAAGTTGGCAAGGGGCTGGATCAGGAGCCCTGGATGCCAGAGCTCTAGCTGTCCACCTTGTGCCTGAGCCCTCTGCCACAAGCCAGGACGAGTGTCGGCCAGTAGCACCCGTCGGCAGAGACAGGAGGCACTCTGAGAGGAGTAATCCTGGGCAAGACCCAGCTCAACCCAGCCAGCCCAGCGCCCCAGGGAGCAGGTGGGGCTAGGAGGTGCGGCCTGGAGAAGGAGAAGGGTGGCAGGGGAGGCGGGGTATGTAAGTCTGGGGGTGGGGGGATATCCTTCCTGGGTCTATTGTGCCCCCAGATCCCCAGCTCAGGATGTCCCTTGGCAGGTCAGCCAGCCCCCCTTCCATACCCCCATAAGAACGCTGCTAAGCTGGCAGCCTGGGTCCAGATCTGATGTTTTTCTGGAACAGACCCTCAAGGAGGAGGCAGTGGAGAGGGAGGTGGGGGTCAAGTTCTCAGGGAAAGAACACTTCACCAACTTCATCCAGGCCTCCTGCTGCTCACAGTGGAGAGTACTGCTGCCTGCCTCAGTTCAGCCCCGAGTGGCACCCTTCTCGATGAACCAACCAAGGATGAAGTCTTGTTCCTTTTCCCAGTTGCCAGCCTACCTGCATCCCCATACTTCCCTGGCCCTGACCCATATCACCCTACCCCTGGGTAGGGGTGAGAAGGTAAGGAGGCTCTCATGGTGATGCCCACCTGCAGGCCCACCACCTGCGAGATTTGCTCTCACGCGCTTGCCCTCAGCTCCCTTCCCTCGAACTCCTGCATCCCAGCAGCTCTCAGACATGACTAAGGCAGCAGGACATTTCACATGCTCAGTTCTGCTGCCTCTGTAGAGGACAGGGTTTCTCTCCCTATCCCCCTAAAGACAGTACCACAGGCAGGCGGGTGAGAGTCCCCCAGGAGGAGGGGTGGGCAGGAGCAGCCAGACACACCTGCTTCATTCCTTTCCTCTTGTTCACCCAGGAGAAAGCTTTGGGGGCTGGGTTCGCTGCCTCCTCCCTCCCTCCCATTCAGGGTAGGAGGGAAGGGAGGGGCAATGAAGGTCTGGGGGGGTACTCCCACCCCCTGCCCAGTCCCCAGCAGTGTCCACTACAGCGTTAGCTGTGGCTTCAGCCTCCTCTGCCTTCCAGGCTTTAAGAGGACAGAGTTGGGGGAGGAGAGACTGAAGATGAGAGACACAGGATGAGGGTTGGGATAATGAGGTAGGAGCTGTAACACTGCAGAGCGTGCTGCCTCTAGAGGGAGGGGTGGGCCGTGGGGTGGGACAGGGGACTGGACACCAGGCTGTGGGGGGACATATCCCAGTCAAGTCAAATCATGGTGATCTGATACATGCTAGGTTTACCTGTAAAGGGAGAGAGGAAAAGTTGGAGAAGGAAAAAATAGGGTGTTGCCCACCCCCATCCTTTTTGTGGGCCTGAAGCTGACTAGAGTCTGGACCAAAGCTGAACCCCACATTTGAAAAGGGGTGTATGGGATTTGGTTGACCCTAAAGGGAGATATGGAGGTGATAAGGGGTGGGAGAATGGGGCCCAAGAGGCACTGGGTTTATGCACTCTGGCTACGAGTGAGGCAGAAATCAATGTGCTGGTTGGAAATAGGGGAAATGGGCTGAAATAAAGTGGGACGGTGGAAGTAAATAGGAGGAAGAACTTGCCAAGAGCTAGGAGAGGACCAAGGTTCAGATCTGGAAATAAGAAGAGAGGGTGGACCAGACTTCACTCAGAGCGGGAGGAAGCCATCCCCTCCCCCAGCACCTTTCACCTTGATGGACATTGGGCCAACTCCTTGCAGGAGGAAAAAAATAGCGTGGAGCCTGGATGGTCCCAAAGGGAAGAAGGGAGGGAAGTAAGAGAGAATGAGGTGGTGGATAGATCAGCAGGCAGTGGTGGGTTAAGGGTCAGGGAGAGGCAGCCAGACTGGGGTGGGGATCAGAACCCAGGCATCCTGCTTTTTTGTCACCCAAGGTCCCAGGGTCAGAAAGAAGAGGAAGGGAGAGGCAAAGGTAGAGGCCTCGGCAGCTGTAGGAGGGCCAGGTGGGTGAGAAACGAGGTCAGGGGCATCCCGGCCCTCGCTCGCCTTCCTCCGAATTAATGCGCCCCCAGCTAGCCCCCGGCAGGGGGCCTTCCACGTTGGAGCTTGGCCAGGCCCTAGTCGCGGCCTCCCTCCAGCCCTCCCACCCCCCCTTCTCATGTGGTTGCCGGCAGCTGCCTGCGGTCGCCCCAACTCCTGCGCTCAAGGCACGGGGACTTTCCAACAGGGGAAAAAATGACTTAATGAGAGTGGGAGCGGGGGGCGGGAGGGACAGGTCCCTGTAATCACCGCTCTGCTGTGGGGCCTGCGCGCCTCCGGGCCCTTCCCTGGCTTCCTGCTGCCAGCGCCCCCCTCGGGCTCTGCGGGGGGAGGGGGACGGGCTGGCACAGGGGATCCCTTTTCAAGTTCCAGGCTCTTTGGGGCCCTCCGGCTGCCTTTGTTCCCTAGGCTTGCCGTGCGTGGAAGCTGAGACGCCCCGTGATCCCTCTCTGGACTTTGTCCTTGAAGTTGGGGGGTGGCAGTCCTTCCCAGGAGCCACGGTCCTCTGCTGGTGGATTAGAGGGGTGCGGGATCTTGGAGAGCCCTTTGCCACTTCGCGGCTGCGCACTTCCAAACGCCTCCGGTTGCTGTGGCAACCAGGGCAGTTGAGGTGTGTCCGCAGGGCTGGGAGGCGCCCAACCCACCCCCCTTTTCTCGCAGCCCTCCGGGCCAGGCCGGGCCGCTGCGGTGCGCGGGGGTGGGGGTGTGCCGTTACCATGGCAAGGGTGCGCTAGGAGGGCAAATTCTTCCCCAGGGTGGGAGCGCCCCGGGGATACGAGAAGGGGGGTGATGGGGGCGGCAGAAAGGGGAGGCGAGAGGGTCAGAACGAGGGAGGAGTCTCGGACAAGGCGCTCCAGGGCTTCTGGTGTTGGGATAGGGAGTTTGGAATCTGCCCCCGCCACCCCTAGATCTCCGGAGATGTCCCGGTCCTCCCCCCTCACTCTCGCTGGGGTTCAAGCCCCTAAATCCCGTTTCTGGGGAAGGGATCCGAACTACCGACCCCGAAGGTCTTTGGGCTTCCTCCGAGGTCTGGTTCGCCGAGCTAAGTGTCCATCCCCTCCCCCCGCAAGCGAAGCTGCATCCCAGACTGCGACCTGAAGCCCTGCAATTAAGCCCCTCGCCCTCCCCTGCGCCGCCCGCGGGTCCTCCGCCAGGCAGGGCCTGCACCGCCAATTACAGCATGCGCGCAGCAGCTGATTACACCGGAGTCCAGGAAGCGGCCGGGGTGGGGACCTCAGCAGGTCCAGGCGGCGGAGTCCCTGGGGTAGTCCCCGGCCAGGGGTCCTTCACTGGAGCTTCGGGCTGCGGCCCTCTAGCCCAAAGTCTCCGCTCCAGACAATACGGGGAGGAGGGTCTACTCGGTGCTCAGTCCTGCGCTGCCTCAGTTCCTCCCTCCTCGAATGCACACTGCACCCAGGGCAGAAAGAGCGCAGGGAGGATGTGTGTGTGTGTGTACGCAAGAGTTCAAAGCCCTAAAGGCCGTGTCTCTTTCCCGCCGCAGACGGTCGCGTCTGTCTCTTCTGGCCCAATGTCCCGCCCGGTGGACCCGGCTCTGTCGTGCTGAGCTAGCCCCAGGGCGGCTGACAGCCGGTATCGCACTTTTCTGGGAATCGGAAAACGGCGCCCCCGCTGGGCAAGAGGCTCCCGCACTTCTACCCCACAATGCAAGGCAGTCCGGGAGCCTGCGGGGCAGCGACGTGGGGTATTCTGCCACCACCTTTGCCCCCTGCCATCCCTTCTTCCCTCTCCCCTCGCCCACCGGTCTGCAGTGGCTAGGGTAGAGCTCAAGTCTCCCGTGGTCCAGCTTCCCACATCTTGCCGGCAGCTGGGACCCGCCCACTTCGAACTGCTGTGGACCCAGCGCCCTCTGTTGGTGCGGAGCCGCGGCGCACCAGCTTTCCGGCCTGGATCTCCAGCTGCCGCCGCCGGTCTGGGGTATCGCTCCAGTTCCAAGGATTTGGGGTTCCACCCATTTGGCGCCCCTTGCCGTTGGGTACACCCCACCCTCTGCCTCACGTCGCTCCCAAATCCGACTTTTTAGGCCCTTTGCTCTTCGCCGGCCGCGGCCTCTCTGACTCTCTTTCCTCGGTCTTTGCGTGCTCAAAACCTTGTCCGGCGACCTAGCTGTCCCCCAACCTCCCATCCTCTCTAGTCGTCGAGGCTTCGAGGGCAAGTACTGAGGTGCGATCTCTTGGAGCCCAACGTGAAAGTCCGCAAATAGGAACATGATTACATAAATCGCCGCCCATCTGTTCAATGGGATTCCTCGCAGTGCCCTTAAAAATGAGGTGGTTTGAAGTATATTTAGGGACTGAGACTGAGTGTTTGCTCTTTATGGGGGGGGGGGCGTGTGTGTGCAAGATACAAAATAGCACAGGGAAGGATCCCTCCTTTATCGCAACAAAAATTATAGATGTCATTTGCATTTTTAAAGTCTAAAGTAGGCAGTAAAACGCTAACAGAAATCATTTTTTGGATGATGGAATTATAGGTGGTTTACAATTTGTCTCTATTTTATCTACATTTTTCGTTTATCTATAATGAACATGTAATACTTCGGCACAATAAAAATTCCATATCCAGAAAAAAAAATTCCATATCCAGAATATTTTTGCCCAAAACGTGAGAATCGAATTACATCATTAGAATACATTAAATTTTAAAAAGAACCCTTTTAAAAGTAGGAATTAGGGAGACCTCCTGACAAGAGCTAATATAGGGAAAGCAGGCTTCCAACCTCTGAACTTCAGGGCCTAGGGAACTGAGAAGTTGTTAGAAGGGTCCTCAAATCCACATGCATATCCAGTATTGTTGCGAATGGAATCGCTGATTTATTGTACTGCATGTGTATAAAGATGCTGTCATGATTAACAATATAGAAAATAATTTTAATACCTTTTTCTCAGTCTTGATCCTCTTTGGTCTCTTTGCAGCACTACACTTCATTAAATGTCCTCCCCTTAGACATGTTTAATCCTTTAGTCCATGTGTTTGTTGTTGCCCTGCCTAGTTCTCCTCTCATTCTCCACTACCTCAGGGATTCC
>NW_006769686.1:1845911-1878536 GCF_000442215.2 Lipotes vexillifer | reverse complement strand
TTCCTTGTCTTTTTTCTTTTTATTTGGTGTAATAGAAAAGTTACAACAATAGTACAAAGAACTTTCCCCTTCCCTGAACTTGAGAATAAATTGCCTACACAATGCCTCATCACCCCTAATACTTTAATGTATATACTTTAGTGTATATTTTTCTACATAACCTAATACAATGCTCACAATCAGGAAATTAACATTGATACATTAATACTGTCTAACTCCCAGACCTTACTGAACTTTCATCAATTGGCCTAATGATGAAAAGATCCAGTCCAGAATTATTCATTGCATTTAGTTGTCATGTCTTTCCAGTCTCCTTCAGTCTGAGACAGTTCCTAAGATTTCCTTTACTTTTATGACCAGGATGATTTAGAAGGCTACAGACCTATTACATTGTAGAATGTCCCTCAACTTGGGTTTATCTGTTGTTTCCTCATGATTAGATTCAGGCTATACAACTTTATGCAACAATATTACAGATGTGAGTGTTTCACTCATTGCTTCATTATTTATTCTGATGCTTAGAATTTTCCAGACCCGGCCAGCTGCCAGGCTGGCTTCTGTCACCACAATTCTTTGAGTACTTCCTTACTTTCTGGTACAACAAGACGTTCAGGGCTCATCTTGTACTTTCTCTGCTCAAGTCCTGTAATCAGCCATTTCTCCAAGGGACTTTGTTTCTTTTAGTAGAGAGAATGGTATTTAGAAATCAAGATCTGGGTGCCAGGTGTGCTCATTGTTCTTGGGATATCACTGCTTCCAGGCCTTTTATGGAGAGTGCTAGGAAATTTGTGTATGATTAAACACACATCATCTATCTATCTATCATTTATCAAAGTATGTAGAAAACCATGTGTTCACACAATGCCTTCAATTCCCATCCAACACTATAGGATTTATTCTAATTTTCTCCCTTTTTATTTGTGTAACTTCCTTCTCCCTTCTTGTTGGAGTAATCCCTTTGTAAGTAACATGCTCCTGACTGCTGCTGCCGCCCCCTCCACTCCCCTTGCAGACATCCTCTTCTCGCATCTTGGCCTTGATAACCTATGACAGCCCAATGTCCCCTCTGCCCCCACATGGATGCTTCCCTTTGTTAGCCCCACATCATGGCTTTTCAGCCAGAAAAACTAGTTCAGAAAGGCAGGCAGGCAGGAAGGCTGGAAACAATTTTACTCTCTTGAGGTTTAGATATAATTCTCAATCTTTCCTATTCAGTAAATGCCAAATGATCTTCCTGTTGAAAACTCTGGAGGCACTGGACTCCTTTATTTCTCTGACACCTCACGTCCAACCCATCAGCAGATCTTGCTGGTTCTCCTTCAGTTTATATCTAGAGTTTGGTCACATGTCATCTCCTCCGTCATTGCCATCATGGTGCAAGAGACCCTAGCTTCTTGCCTTGACTGACTGCAATTATCTCTTAGTTGATCTCCCTGCTTCTGCCCTTACAAACTACCAGTATACTCTATACACAGCAACCAGAGTGATCCTTTTGAAGTATTAATCATGCAGTGCACCTCCTCTGCTCAAAATTGTCCAGGGCTTCCCTGGTGGCGCAGTGGTTGAGAGTCCACCTGCCGAGGCAGGGGACACGGGTTCGTGCCCTGGTCCAGGAGGATCCCACATGCCGCGGAGCGGCTGGGCCCGTGAGCCATGGCTGCTGAGCCTGCGCGTCCAGAGCCTGTGCTCCGCCACAATGGGAGAGGCCACAACAGAGAGAGGCCTGCATAACGTAAAAAAAAAAAATTGTCCAAACTCTTCCTATTTCACTCAGAACAAGAGCCAAAGTACTTATAACGACAGGGACCTACAAGATCTTCTCCCTACCACCTGCACCTCTACTTCTGCCCTCCTTCTACTCTGCCCTCATCCATTTTGCTTTAGCCACACTGACCTCCTAGAAGTTCTTTGAACAAAACAAATCGTCTAACCTCAGTGTCTTTGCACTCGTTATTCTCTCTGCCTGAAATATGTTTCCCCTAGAAAACTACATGGATGTTGCCCCCCTGCATTCAGGACTTGACTCAAACATCTCTTTCCAAGAGGGGCCTTGGGCTTCCCTGGTGGTGCAGTGGTTGAGAGTCCGCCTGCTGATGCAGGGGCCACGGGTTCGTGCCCCGGTCCGGGAGGATCCCACATGCCGCGGAGCGGCTGGGTCTGTGAGCCATGGCCGCTGAGCCTGCGCGTCCGGAGCCTGTGCTCCGCAACGGGAGAGGCCACAACAGTGAGAGGCCCGCGTACCACACACAAAAAAAACAAAAATAAAACCTCAAAAACCAAGAGGGGCCTTTACAGAGCACCCTATCTAAAAGAGCAGAACTTCTCTTACCTTTACCTTCCTTTATTTTTCTTCAGAGTATACATCACATATTTGATGTATTTGTGTATTTGTTTACTGTCTGCCTCTATGCTCTATAATGGAAATTCTGTGAGAGCTGGGACTCTCTATCTCTCCCCCCTCCACTCGCTTTCTATGGCAAGAATGGTACTGAGTACACAGTAGGCACTCAATAGGTGTAAGTGAATGAATGAATTAAATGTCTTTGCGAATGACTACCAATCTGTCTTTAGGCCCAGTCTTCCTTTGTAGGATCTTTTCTGAAGTTCTGGCTGCCAGCTAAACATGTTTTGCCATGTGTCTGTGGCACCACAAACTAAAGCTTTATCAAGGCAGTTTCATGATCTCATGTATGTATTTGTTAATATAAGGAATGAAATTTTGTTTTGTTCACTGCTGTCTTCTTAGCGCCTAGAACAGTGCCTGACTGACATAGAGGAGGCACTCAGTGTTTGTTGAATGAATGAATGAATGATTTCCCCCTCCAACTAGTTCTCCCTGGCTTGCTTCTTCTCTTTGTAACATCATCATTTTCCTAGTTACTAAGGCTCAAAACTCCTGTCAACTTGGACTTTTCCCTCTCCTTTCTTTTCCATATTCCATGAGTGGCCAAAACCTGCCCATTCACTCACTTCATCGGCACTGTCAATATCATAGTTCATCACACACCTCAGATGTCACAACGGCCTCCCAACTGGCCTCCGCAATCTATCTCTATCAGATTTTTCAATTTTTCTCTCCCCTAAAGTGCTCTGATCATGTCATGTCCTCTGGCTGAAGTTTTCAATGGGTCTTTGTACCAAATAGGGCTCTTAATTGCAAACAGTAGAAATGGACTCTGGTTCACTTAGGTAGAAGAGGAATTTACTGGAATGATATCAGGCAGCTCACAGAATTGACAGGAAGCCTCAAGAATCAGGCTCAGGAAATAGGCAGGAATCAAGAGAAGCTAGGCAGCCAGAACCTTATTCAGGTCTTGCTCAGGAGCAGCCTGATTAGGGGGCTGCATCCTCTGGGCTCTGGGCTGTCTCTCACAAGGCCACCACCACCCTGAGACCTGACTGGTGCTGCCTCGAATCATAAACAGTCATCTGCTTCCTGGGGTCACTTGCCGAAGATTCAGAGTCCTGAGTAGGATCATCAATTTGGCACACTGTTGAGGTCATAGTTCTGTGACCTTCCTGCCAGGGGTCAAGGGATGTCTCATTAAGACATCCACTAAGGATGATACTCCAACACAGGAAGGAGGCTCAGATGCTGGGCAGCCTAAGAACCCAGTGTGTACCCATATACGGGTTCCTGAGCATGTCACTGAAGCTCTCCACCATCTGCCACAAAGCATCACCGCTAGTTTTTTCTCCCTTGCACAACATGTTCCACTGAAGCAGGATTACATGCAGTCCCCTGAGCTGATCCTTCCTGCCTCAGCCCCTTGTAGCAACTGATCTCCAAAGATGGTTCCTATTGAACCACTCTTCCTGATATTCACACCTAAGTATTGTCTCCTGCCCTTGAATCTGGGATGGCCTGTGATTCATCTTCATGGATAGCATGCTGTGGAAGTGACACTGCATGACTCCCAAAGACAGGGCATAAGAAGTCTTGCAGAGGTTTCCCTGGTGGTGCAGTGGTTAAGAATCCGCCTGCCAGTGCAAGGGACACGGGTTCGAGCCCTGGTCCGGGAAGACCCCACATGCCACGGAGCAACTAAGCCCGTGTGCCACAACTACTGAGCCTGTGCTCTACAGCCCGTGAGCCACAACTACTGAGACCGCGTGCTGCAACTACTGAAGCCTGCGCGCCTAGAGCCCGTGCTCTGCAACAAGAGAAGCCACCTCAATGAGAAGCCCGTGCACTGCAACGAAGAATAGCCCCCGCTCACCACAACTAGAGAAAGTCTGTGTGCAGCAACAAAGACCCAACGCAGCCAAAAAAAAAAAAAGGAGTCTTGCAGCTTCTGCCTCTGCCTCTTGGAATATTTACTCTAGGGGAAGCCAGTCACCATGTATGAGGTCCATTTACTCTGAGACAACCATGCTATGAGGAAATCTAAGCAAGCACATGCAAAGGCTGTGGGGTGAGAGAAATTCCTGGCTAGTCCCCATCTGTTTCAGCTAATTCAGATGAGATACCAGACATGTGATTTTAAAAAGCCACTTTGGATATCCAGCACAGTTGAGCCTTCAGATGACTCCAGCCCCAACCTCCACCTGACTGCAGTTGCATAAGAGACCCCAAGCGAGAACTGCCCAGCTGAGTGTCCCATAGGACTGTGAAGATAATAATAAATTGTTATTTTAAGCCACTAAAATTGGGGATGGTTTGTTCCACAATAATAGAGAATCAAAACAGCCCCTTTGTGGTACATGTTTTGCTCTCTCTGGAATGTTCCCCTACTCTCCTATCCTACCCATGTACCACTCATATCTGCATTTGTCAAAAACCTTCTGCTTAGTGTGGCTCAGGGCAGAGGAAAGAGCCATGCTTTGGGGGGCAAACTATGGGTTGAGAGGGGTTGAATCTTAATTTAGTCTCACTATCCCTGTGACCTTGCACAAAATAATTTCTCTGGATCTCAATTTCTGCATCTGCCATATGGAAATAAAAACACATGTCTCCTGGAATTCTTCTGAGTACTAGATAGAAAATATGTAAAATATCTATGCAACTTGTCCATTTCAGTCTCATTGAATAGAGGTCTTCTGGAGATACCCAGCTTTCTAGACCTGCATCAAATGGCACTCCCAAAGTCTAATTCTCGTCACTTGCAAACTATACGGTTTTGGACAAATCCTTTAAACTTCTTTAAGCCTTACCCTCCTCATTTGTAACATGGGTTTGATGATAATATCTGTGTAATGGGGCTTCTTGCCTGGGCTAGGGACTGGGCTGTCTCATGGTATTAGGCAACACTGCCCCCTTGAGACAGAACACCCAGAACCCTTAAGCCAGGTCCCTTAACCTATATGACATTTGGAAGAGAACGAAACCATGCCCACAATTTGGGTTTCGGGATGAACAGACATGTTTAGTGGGCCAGGGACTGTGGTGGACCCCATACCACAGGGAAGAACAGCAGAAGCTCCGAGAGCGTATCACCCTGAGTGAGAAAGGGGTTTCAGTGGAGGTGGGGGGAAAGGGTGCATCGAACAGAGAAGAGGGAAGACTGTTATTTGGAATGGTGTGAGGCTGGATACGACCATCTTGTGGCTCAGTGCATCCCCAACTCCCACTCTTCCAGGGCCTTTCTTGTGAAGGAAAGATCTGGGGTATAATGGCAAAGACAGGGACTACCAGGGGCACACATATCTCTACCACTGGAACCCTTTTGAGAAGGAGCAGCAGCAGAATATCATTTTCTACCTCAGAGAGGGAGAGGCATGCCAGGAGGTCATGGGCACAGGGGTCCACTATATGATTTCAGTGGCATCCTGTGCAGAAACAGGGAAAACTAATTTCTGCTGGAAGGCAGAATCGTGGTGACCCCTGCAGGGGAAGAAGTGACTAGAAGGAAACATGAGGGGGATTCTGAGAGCTGGCAATGTTTTGCTTCTTCGTCAAGGGGCTGGTTACACCAGCATGCTCATTTTATAACAACCTGAGTGTGGGCTTCGCTGGTGGCGCAGCGGTTGAGAGTCTGCCTGCCGATGCAGGGGACGCGGGTTCGTGCCCCGGTCAGGGAAGATCCCACATGCCGCGGAGCGGCTGTGCCCGTGAGCCATGGCCACTGAGCCTGCACGTCTGGAGCCTGTGCTCCGCAATGGGAGAGGCCACAACAGTGAGAGGCCCGTGTACCGCAAAACAAAAAACAAACAAACAAGAAACTTGAGTGCACTTAAGATTTGTGTGCTTTTCTGTATCTTACTTCAATAACAAGTTAAAACACACACACACACCTGTGTGGAAGATAAGCAGTCATTTCCCACTTCAAGCCCTTTCAAGTGCAGCCACATCAGCTAAGGGGGTAAGAGATTAGTGAGCTGGAGCCAAGGACTGCCTGGTACCTGGCCAGACTTATTTCATTTCTCCCTCCATGCATTCACTCTTTCACTTATGGTTTATTTATTATCTCCTAAACATTGAACACTGTACAACATGTAAGGGGATAAAAAGAATTATTAATAGCAGTAGCTTCCACCTATTGAGTGCTTACTTTGGAGTAGGCCCTGAACACACAGACCACTCACAATAATCCCATGAAGTACCATTACCCGCATCTATCAGTGAAAGAGCCTCAGAAAGGTTAACCAAGTTGCTCAAGGTCACATAGCAAGGAAGTGTCTAGATTTTCGTATGAACCTGAGTCCGTGTGAACCCAAAGCTGGGACACTTTTCACTGAGCTACGCTCTCCTCTAGGAATCTAGGGGGAGGAGTGATCTGTTCACAAATTGTTCTGCTACGAGGCTTTAGAGCTGGAGTCAGACTGGGTTCAAATTTTGGTCGCATCCTTTTCTGTGACCCTCGGCCGGTTCCTTCACTTTTAAGCCTCAGTTTCCCCATCTGTATAGTGAGGGTAAAAATCACATTCTAGTGAACGCCTAGAACAGGCAGTCATTAATATTTTTGCAAAACTCGACCTGGGCCACAGTCAGGCATGGGCACGGGGTGGAAGGCGAATCCCTGACGCCCGTTATCTGAACCATTAGGGCCCGGTGGACTTAAGTGAGCCGGTGGGCCTTTAAAGACGCGTTCGTGCTGGTAGAAAACGGGCCGGGCGAAGAGCCTGCCTCCCAAAGGACACCCCAAAAGGGTCACCGCCTACAGACCTACGAGGTCGCCTATCCGGGTCGGCTCGGCCGGCGAGAAGAAGCAATATCGCGAGACCTGGCGGGACTAACGGGTTTCCAGGCCGGAAGTGAGGAGGCGGGCCCGAGGGAGTGCGCTCCTTTTGAAACCTGCGGGAGGGGAGAGTGGGTAGGAGGTCGCTGTCCCTTCTGGGGATCGGTCGAGCGCCGCAGGATCGGTACGTTAGGTCAGCGGAGACCTCGGCGTGGGATTAGGCCGGGAGTGGCCACAGCTTCGTTCATTGGGCAGCTACCCGGGGCCGGCCACGCTCCGTGAGCCACTGTGAGGAAGCCCCTTCTTGTCTCCCCAGATCTCAGCCCGGGCCGCTGCACCTCCCTCCAAATGTGGATAAAGTTCCCACCCTTTGGCTCAGCCTTTTAAGGAGCCTTTGTGACAGCAGAGGTGGTTTGGTTTGCTCTGACACTAACCAAACTTCACTTTCTGGACGCCCACTTACCCAGGCCCCGTCTATGGCCATGGAAGGGATCGTAGCAACGTGTTTACAAGATAATGTTTTTATAAAATTAGCAAAACTAAGATATTTTAACCCACATCTGTTAAGACAGCTGCCCCTTTCCACTGGGACTTTCCTATCTGGGAGCCCTGAAGTAGCTAGGGCATCGTGGGGCATTTTTAAGTAGAGGGTCTTCCCGTGAGTAGGGCTTGAGTGTGTGTACTTGGCCTGCCCTTGGGTTCTGGGTTGTGCAGAGTTCAGAGGAGTTATCTTTACTGAGAGGCCCAGTAAAGACAAAAGGGGAAAAGTTGTGTTTCTGAAGTGTCTCCAAATCTCCGATGGTGGCAGCCCTCATCCACCCCTGCCAGCGATGAAAGAAGGCCAGGATCTGGTGAGAGAGAACCATCGGAAGAACTGTAGCCATGGGTCCTCCCTCTGTGTCAGGGTAAGTTTGGAATTCTTGAACAGAAACAGAATCAGCTGGTGAACCGGCTGTGAGTGAATATGCATGCAAACATGTCTTTTGTTGTTTCTCAAGCCAAGTATATTTTTGGTCTGTTTCCCTGGAGACTGGAATAGGGAGAGGCTTTACCAAGTGTAGTATAATTTTGCTGACTCCACTTCCCTTCCAATTCCCCAAATTAGTCATCCTGTCTCTTCACCTGGATTGATTTTGTCCAAGGTCACTAACTTCTTTGTTGCTAAATCTAACTTTTCAGTCTTAATCTTAATTGACTCTCCTTTGCTACCAAGGCTCTTTTCAAATGTAAGTCCTATCCACCTCCACTTAAAATCTTTCAGGGGCTCCCCTTTGCTTTTAGGATAAGACCCAAATCTCCAACCTGCATGGTCAGACCCAGTCCTCTCCAGTATCGTCCCAGTCACACACACTGATCTTTCATTTCTCCAATGAGCCATGCTCTTTTCCTGATACAAAACTTTTGCACGTGTTCCTTCACCCATTTTATATGTGCCTCAGTTTATCTGTTAACACCTCAAAAACTGTGGAACAGTAAATTTCTGTTACTTAAGCCACTCAATTTATGGTACTTTGTTATGGCAGCTTTAGGAAACTAATACACTCACCAACACTTGTTATTTTCCATTTTAAAAATTACTATCATAACCATCCTTTTGGGTGTGAAGTGGTATCTCATTATGGTTTTGGTTTGCATTTCCTTAATGCAAGTGATTTTGAACTTACTTTCACATGCTTATTAGCCATTTGTATATCTTCTTTGGTTAAGTGTCTATTCACATCTTCTCTTCGTTTTTCAGCTGGATTATTTGTCTTTTTGTTATTGAGTTTTAGGAGTTCTTCTATATCTAGAAAGAAAGAGTCCTTTATCCTTCATACATTTTGCCAGCATTTTCTCCTCTGCTCAGGTGGTCTTTTCACTTTCTTGTTGGTGTTCTTTGAAGCACAAAAGTTTTTAATTTTGATGAAGTCCAATTTATCTATTTTTTCTTTTGTTGCTGTGCCTTTGGTATTTCATCTTCCATCTTGAACTAGCTCAAATGTTTCTTTCACAGGGAAGATACCATTCCTCTGATGTATGCTCTCAAAAAACCATCTTTTTAATTACAAATTTATTGGAGAGATTTATTTGATTGTCTTTTCCTCTAGACTGTAAACTCCAGGAGAGTAGGGTCTGAGTCTGCTTTCTCTCTTCCCATTTTGACCCCAGCAGAGTGCCTGCTATGTAGCAGGTGCTCAGAGTTGTTGAATAGACTTGACTCTATGGACCATTCCCTGAAATGGAATGAAGAGTGAAACACTCTTCATGTGGTCTTGATAACATCCACTCTCCTGTTCTCCTACATCTTGGCTGCTCCTAGGGCTATTCTGCTGGTTCTTCTTCCTTTACCCATTCTGTGGTCACAGGCCCTCCTCTCTTCTCACCCTCCACACTCTCTTTGCCTCTGCTCCCAAGTCTTTAATTACAGGTTGAAAGCTAATGACTCTCAAGTCTGTTTCCTACCTAGATGGTTCTCCTCAGCTGCAAACCTGCGTGTCCCACTGAAAAAAAATGTGTATGCTTTTTGTTGAGTGGAGTGTTCTATAAATGTCAATTAGGTCTAGTTTGTTGATAGTGCTCTTCATATCTTCTATATCCTTATGAATTTCTGTTAACTTGTTCTGTAAATTATTGGCAAAGGGATATTGGAATCTGAGTATAATTGTGGATTACTCCTTACAGTTCTATCAGTTTTTGCATTGTGAATATCAGAGCTCTGTTTTTAGGTGCATAAACACTTAGGATTGTTATGTTCTTTTGATGACTTGACCCTTTTATCATTATAAATTACCTTCTTTATTCTTGGTTATGTTTTTTCTCTGAAATCTACTTTGATATTATTATAGCCACTCTGGCTTTCTTTTAGTGCCAGCATGGTATGTCTTTTTCTATACTTTTACCTATTCACGTCTTTATATTTAAAGTGTATTTATTTTAGGAGGCACATAGTTGGGTCTTTTTCTTTTGTAATCCAAACTGACAATCTCTCTCATTTAATTAATTCAGTTACATTTAATGTGATTTTTAATATGGTTAGGTTGGTTATCACCTTGCTTGCTGTTGTTTTCTATTTGTCCTATCTGTTCTTTGTTCCCTTTTCCTCCTTTTCTGCCGTCTTTTGGATTGAGTACTTTTTTAATTCCACTTTATTTGCTTCATTGGTTTTTTAGCTATAATTCTTTGTTTTTTTAGTGGCTGTGTAGGGTTTATATTATACATCTTAAACTTACCACAGTCTATGTCTTCAAGTTCACTAATCTTTTCTTCTGCAGTCTAATCTGTCACTAATTCCTTTCAGTGTATTATTCATCTCACACATTGTACTTTCATCTCTAGATGATTGATTTAGTTCTTTTAAAAACTATCTTCCATGTGTCTACTCTATTTCTGAACATATGGAGTTGTAGGTATAATACCTGTTTTGATGCCCTTGTCTGCTAATCCTAACATCTGTCTCAGTTGTAGGTTGGTTCAATTGACTGATTTTTCTCCTCCTTACAGGTGGTATTTTTCTGCTTCTTTGTAAGTCAGCTAATCTTTGATGGGGTGCCAAACATTGTGAATTTTACTTTGTTGGGTACTGTCTTATTTTCTATTCATTTGTGTTTGAACTTTGTTCTGGGATACAATTAAGTTACTTGTGAACAATTTGATTCTTTTAATTCTTGTTTTAAGTTGGGCCATAAAGGAAATCTCAGCATATTTTACAGGATTGAAATCTCTGCAAATTAGGCTAGAAGTCCATAATAAAAAATAACGACTTCCAGTTTCTGGGCTTAGAAGTCACTACTCTGTCCTAACAACAAATAAAAAGCTGAAAAAAACTGAAAAGTCAACAACTCTTCTTAGATCTGTAAGAGAAGTGAGGTCACAGGGCAAACCACTGTCGCCCAAATTGGAAGGACCAATGCAGAGAATCACAGCTTACTGTAGCAGAAGACCACAAGCTGAAACTTCTGCAGGAACCAGTGCTGGGGTAGGAAACCTGAACTGTAGTTGATGAATTGCTGGAGGCTCAGTATAGACAATTCTAAGAGTTAAAAACTCCAAGGGGACTCATTCATTGAGAGGCCTCCACCTTTTTTATGAGTATTACCTACTGTAGTTCTACCAGGTTCTCAAGTGAATCATGAGAAAAATCCCCCTGTGCTTCTGGCAGGGGAGGGGGAAAAGGAAGCATTTTGAAATATACCAGAACATTCTGTTCTTTTTAACAAGGTCTGTCCTCAGGAGAAACTATTTAACCAGAGCTCAGAGCCCTAACCTGCTGGGGTTTTATCAGAGCCTAACTGACCTGAGGGAAGGCTGGCTCTAGCCTTCCAATTGTGAGAAAGGAAATACTGAACTCCAGCCCCCGTCTAGCCATTCTGTCCCACCTAAGAGGGTAAAGGAGAATGAGAAGCATGTGTGAAGATCACAATCCAGAGTCACAGACTCACTAAAAGACTGAGACCTAATCATAGGACTGTAAAATACTTTCCCTCCCCCTATACCTTACACCGTATTACTAAAGGCTATTTACAACAGTTTCTTTTACCTAGTACATCATGCCTGACAACCAAGAAAAAAATCAAAAGTCATATTAAAAGACAAAAAATACAGTTCGAAGACACAGAGCAAGCATCAGAACTAGACTCAGATATGGCAGGGATGTTGGAATTATCAGGCTGGGAATTAAAAACAACTATGATTAGTATGCTAGGAGCGAAGAGAGAGAAGGAAAATGACATAGCAGCAACTTGGATATACATAAAGAAAGGAACAGCACTGGAGAAGGAATAAGGATAGGTAAAATAAAAACTTTTATTTTTTAAATTTTCAGTTGATCTATCAGATAACAATTTGTTTAAAATAATAATAGCAACAATTACTTGACTATATATATATTCTTATGCATGCTTATAAAAAAGTGAAATGAATGTCAGCAATGATAAAGGGATCAGAGGGAGGAATTAGGATGATTTTGTTACTATACAGTATTCACACTACCTGTGAAGTGATATAATGTTATTTGATAGTGGTCTTGGATTAGCTGTAAATGTATATTACAAACTCTAGGGCAACCACTGAAAAAAAAGTATTATAAAAAGTATAGTTGATATACTAAGAAAGGAGAGAAAATGGAATCATAAAATGCTCAAAACCCCAAAAGGCAGAAAAATAGTGGAAGACAAAAAGTAGGGACAAAGAATAAGGCTGACAAATAGAAAACAGTAACATATCATAAATATTAACCCAACTATATCAATAGTAATCATTTTGGACATCAAAGCTCTAAATGCACCAATTAAAAACCAGATGGTCAGGGTAGATAAAAAAACAAGAGCCAACTATATGTTGTCTACAAGATACACACTTTAAATACAAAGACACGTATAAATTAAAAGTAAATGGATGGAGAAAGATGTACCATGCTAACAATAACCGAAAGAAAGTAGGGGGACTTCCCTGGTGGCACAGTGGTTAAGAATCAGCTTGCCATTGCAGGGGACATGGGTTCGATCCCTGGTCTGGGAAGATCCCACATGCCACAGAGCAGCTAAGCCTGTTGTGCGCCAGAACTACTGAGCCTGCGTTCTAGAGCCCGTGAGCCACAACAACTGAAGCCCCCGTGCCTAGAGCCCATGCTCCACAGCAAGAGAAGCCACTGCAACGAGAAGCCTGTGCACTGCAAGGAAGAGTAGCCCCCGCTCGCCACAACTAGAGAAAGCCTGTGCGCAGCAACAAAGACCCAACACAGCCAAAAATAAATAAATAAAAAATAAATAAATTCATAAAAAACACAAACCAAAATGAAACAGCTTGAGCACTAGTTGCTTAAAAACAAAACCTAAAAACAAAAAAAGAAAGAAAGTAGGAATAGCTACATTAATTTCAGATAGAGCAGACTTCAGAGCAGAGAAGGTTATCAGGGATAAAGAGGGGTATTACATAATGATAAAGGAGTCAGTTCTCTAAGAAGACATAATAATCCTTAATGTGTATGCACCTAACAACAGAGTGTCAAAATACATGAGGCAGGAACTGGTAGAACTGCAAGGAAAAGAAGATGAATCCACTATTATGGTTAGAGACTTCTACCCCTCTATTGGAAATGGATTGATCAAGCAGGCAGAAAAATCAGTAAGGATACAGTTGAACTCAACAACACCATCAAATAACTGGATATAATGGACATCTCATGGACTTCGTCATCCAACAGTAGCACAAGGCACATTCTTCTCAAGCTCACATGGAACATTCACTAAGATAGACCACATTCTGGGCCATAAAATACACCTTAACGAATTTAAAAGAATAGAAATCATACAATGGAATTAAACTAGAAATCAATAACAGAAAGAGAGTTGGAAAATCCCCAAATACTTGAAGATTAAACAACACACTTTTAAATAACACACGGGTCATAAAAGAAATCTCAGAATAGCCAATACAGTCTTGAAGAAGAGTGTGAAGTTGGAGGACTGACACTCCCCAGCTTCAAGACCTACTGTAAAGCTACAGCAATCAAGACAATGTGGTAGCAGTGATAGGACAGACAGATAGATCAATGGAACAGAATGGACAGAGCTGATATAGACCCACGTCAATGCAGTCAGCTGATCTTTGACAAAAGAGCAAGAGCAGTACGATGGAGAAAAGACAGTCTTTCAGCAAATGGTGCTGGAGCAACTGGACAGTCCATGTGCTAAAAAGAATGAGTCTAGACAAAGACCTTCCACCTTCACAAAAGTTAACTCAAAATGGGTCACAGACTGTTTTTTGTTTCTTTTCTATCTTTTTCTTGCCTTCTTTTGTATTGATCAGTTTTTGTTTTTTTTTTTGAGGTACGCGGGCCTCTTACTGTTGTGGCCTCTCCCGTTGCGGAGCACAGGCTCCGGATGCGCAGGCTCAGCGGCCATGGCTCACAGGCCCAGCCGCTCTGCGGCATGTGGGATCTTCCCAGACCGGACCGGGGCACAAACCCGTGTCCCCTGCATCGGCAGGCGGACTCTCAACCACTGCGCCACCAGGGAAGCCCCTGATCAGTACTTTTTTATTATTCTGTTTCCTTCCTCTATAACTTGTTAGTTACACATTTACTGTTATTATTATTATTATTATTTTGTTACCCTAGATATTACAGCATACATCCTTAACTTAACAGAGTCTCCTTTAAATTAGTACTTTTACCTTTCTCTAGACAATTCAAGGACCTTACAACACTTTAATTCTGTTTAGCACCCTCCTGGCTTTCATACTATTGTTCATTCTAATATATTGTAAACCTCACAATAGATGACATTTATTGTTCTGAGCAGTCATTATTCAATGAAATTTACCTACAAATTTACCCTTTTTTCTGCTTTTCATTCTTTCTACATTTCCCTTCTCTCTGGTAACTTGGTTCTCGAGGTCCTGGTTGCCTTGGTTGTTCTTTGATGTCATCAAACAGCTATGGTTTGTGTTTTATCTATAGCTTTAATATTTGTTTTCAGTGAGAGAGTTATTCTGGTACTAGCTACTTCATCATAGCCTGAAACAGAGTTTCTTTCCTGGGTTCTTAATCTCTCCCTCACTTCTAGCTCTTTCTGCTTAGTGTAAAAAATCATGTATTCACAATTCCCTAAAACAACCAGCCATTTCAGATTTCTGTGCCTTTGTTTATGCTGTTCCTTCTGCCTCTCCTCAACATCCTCCTTGTTTTTATGCCTAAAAGTCCCTTTAGGTCTCAGCTCATATTGACAAGTTTTCTGGGACCCTACCTCCACCCTTGCATCTTGGGTGAACCTCTGTTGTATCAGTTATCACATTGTGCTATAACTTACAGAGGATACTTTAGGGATTCCCGCACATAGTACAGTGCTTAGTACAGTACAAGACATTTTTTGAATGAATGAATGACAAGCATATCCTTCAGGTGATCATTCTCAAATCTTGTGCTAGTTAGGCTCCTCTGATTGCAAGGGATGGAGACACCCTCCCCACTATAGATTTATTCTGATGATATCACTTTATTCTAATATCATCTACATCATCTACATGTGGCAAGAAGTTCAATAAATACTTTATAAGAAACCAAGAACAGTTAATCCTTATGTAGCCTGGGGCATAATTTGAGAACTAGAAGGTGATTTAGAACCTTAAGTAAACTTGTGACTGGGTCACAAGGGTTATCATGCCCACAACATCATAAGTGCTTCAGTTCCCTGCCATCATGGGGATTCAGCTTGTTTCTTTCTTTGATTCTCCTACTCTTCCTGCTGGCAGCCAACCCCTCAACCTCTTCTCTGAATATCATTTGCTTGTTCATTGATTTTGCTTACTCATAGCTTCTGCTTCTTTGTGGCCTCAAAACCTCTGCACTTGCCCCCTCTTTTTGTGTTCACTCAGTTTCTCAGCCTGTCATCAACTTCCGACTTCTGCATCTCAGTTTCAGCTCCACAAGAGAGTGATCTGATTGGTTGTTTAGACAGTGTCAATTCTCTTGGCAAAGCTCTTAGGCCAGGTCACATCATGGCCATCATTCTTTCATTTATTTGCCTATTTAACAAATGTGCACAGGCCACTGGCTCACTTCTAGATAATCTATCATAAGGTAGGTGCCCAATCCTGGGCTAATAGCTGTGGTTGGGGTAGAGTGGAGGACAAAGTCATAAAGTGGTAAGAGTGTGGAGATCTGTATTTAAGAAACTGTCTTAGGAAGGGGCTGTGGCCACACCATGCATTCTAAGCCTTGGCCAGTTCAGGAAACAAATTCCAGCAAGGCTTTTAAAAATAATTAAAAATTGAGAACCCTGGTGCTGAGCGAACGGTATCTTATGTTCTGGTGAGTAAGAGCGTCTTTTGTTTGAGATATGAGTACTGAAGGTGACAGAGTTAGTTTGGGGGATGGGAAACAGAGTTCACTTTAAGATGAAAACTAAAGACTTGATTTGTTTTCTGGCCTCTGGTGAGTGGTTGTCCCACCTTTGCTGCAGGAACACCTATAAAGTCAAGATTCCCTAAGAAATTCTGTCCCCTAAAACCATGAGATACGTCTTGGTCTGGAAGATGTTCTGAGGAAAGAAGCTTAGAATGTTTGATTTTGGATTAAATGCACAGTTCAAAAATTTTTAAAAACTGATCCACAGATTCATTGTTGAAATGATCCTCCTGGATGCTGAATAGTATCAGCCAAAAATGGGGATTTGATATTGACATGTTCTTTCCTATGAACAGATCCAGCTTACTTCCTCCCACCTTTCTTCCCTCCCTCCCTCCTTTCTTTCCTTCCTTCTTTTCCTCCTCCCTCCCTCCCTCCTTTCCTTCCTTCCTTCCTTCCTCTTTCAAATGTTTTCCATTTTTCAAAAAATCAAGAAATACATCACATACACTTAAATGTATTACATGAATATATGTCGTTTAAAGTTTAATCATCCAATGAACATTCATGTACCCACTATTTAGGTTAAGAAACAGAACATTCTGAGGGTTCCATATGCTCCCTGTGGACCCTTCCACAATTACATCCCCCTTCGTCCTCCACAGAGACAACCTCTGCCTGTCTTCTGTGTTAGTTCTATCTTCTAGTCTCTATAATTATCCTTATAATTTCTAATACCTTGGTATTCCTCTACCATATATTGTTTTGTTTCATAAAACAGTAATATGCACAAAACTGGATTAATAAGGACAGTGTATCATTGCCTCTTTAGGTGAAGGTCCTCAGGAGAAGGTGAAACGATGACCTCTGGGTCAGAGGTGACCTCATATTCACTGAAAGTTTACAGGGCAAAGTCACAAGTGAGTCTATGGGAAATAGGACTCATCAAAATTGGCCTACATGGCAGGGTGAAGTATCAGACAGATACTGGACATCAGGCAGGATATGGTCAGGAAGAGTGGGCGGCTCTGTATTCTGTGATTTGAAGTTCCTATGGCCTACTTGCAGCTCTCAGGAATGGGTCAGAGCAAAACATTTTTGTGAGAGTGAAATAAATATCTTCAAACAATGCAGGCAGGAGGGCATCAAGGGAAGAGCAGGGACTTCATCCACACACGGTCAAGACAAGCCTCCTGGTGATGCTCCAAACGCCAGAACCAGCTAAAGGTTATAGTCAACCAGAAGGGCTGTGGGAATGAGCCCCTCAAAAAGAAGAGATGGAAAGCCTTCATCTGTGACGCTGCTGCTGCTGGTGATGGTGACCATGGTAGATGAATGCTCACTCTGAGCCCTGCATGGTGCTAAGCAGTGTCCATTTTTGTCTCCACAGAGGTAGATATTAATATAATGCTTGTTGTCCAAATGAAGAGATTGAGCATCTGAGAGTTTCTTTTTTTTTTTCTTTTTTTTTTTTTATAATTTTTTTTAACATCTTTATTGGGGTATAATTGCTTTACAATGGTGTGTTAGTTTCTGCTTTATAACAGAGTGAATCAGTTATACATATACTTATATTCCCATATCTCTTCCCTCTTTGTCTGAGAGTTTCTTAATTAAGAAACTGGCCCAGCGTCACATAGCTGGTAAATTGCTCCAGATGTTTTCCAGGGATCAAGGCCACGTTATCTGCTGGGAGAGAGATGAAGAGACTAGCACAGGTGGTGAACTGATGGGAGCACGCTTGAGTTAGTGGCGGTAATAATAAAAATAGGGGCATTCTCTGGTGGTCCAGTGGTTAGAACTCAGTGCTTTCACTGCCAAGGGCCCGGGTTCAATCCCTGGTCGGGGAACTAAAATCCCACAAGCTGTGTGGCCAAAAAAAAAGAAGCATTTACTGGATGTGCACTAAGTACCTGACATAGTTCTAAGCACTTTTACATGCATTAATTTGAGGTGAAATAATACCCAGATACACAGAACTGGCACATGAGGCCCCAAGCTTGAGGCTTTTGGAAAACCTAGAAATACCCTCTGGCCACATCAAACCGGTAAAAAAATCCTAGCTGTACTGTAGATGTTTCTTCTGATCAGAGGTGTCCATTTATTCAAAATTTATTTATGAAATGCCTCTCGTCTCCCAGGTACTGTTTTAGACACTGAGGACATAGCAGAGAATGGAACAGGCTCAAGGAGAAGAGGAAAGTTCAGAAACATAAAAGGAAATAAAGAAATATTCAGAAGCATCTGAATTTTTGACCCTCTGATCAACACCACCAGAAAAGGAAAAAGAGAAGTGCTATTACATTTGCTGCTGGTGCTACAAAACTGTGCCCTCACCTCATTTCAGTGCAGCAAGCTTTACTGGGAACTATTAATGTGCCAGGCACCATGTGCGGAGGCGCTGGCCCAGAGATGAAGATGAGGTTTCTGTCCTTGGGAAGCGCAGTGTGGGAGACAGACAGGTAGGCGGATAATTACATTACAGATGATTCGTGCTATGATTGAGGTGTGAACAAAATTCTGTAGGAGCAGAGAAGAGTGAATGATTCTGCCTGGGGGTGTCAGGTAATGTTTAATGGAGGAGAAGGCATCTTAACTGGGCCTGAGGGAGGCTAGGAGATGGCCAGGTGGAGATGGAGAGAAAAGACATCTAGGGAAGAGTCATTTGTGGACAGAATGATGAAGTTACAGTGCTAAGTTCTGAAATATGGACTGCACATGGACAGCCTGGATCCCTCAGACAATGGTGGGGTGGGGTAGTCCACAGGGTTAATGATTTATTGAAAAGGAGGATTGAGGTTTGTGTTGCTACCAGTTCAAATAACTGAGTTGATAAGCAACCCACTGACTGTTTCTCTGCAGAAACCGTTCAGGCGTCCACCATAGTTTTCCCACTCTATGTTTAAGCTAAAGTATCAAATAGACTTAAAGCACTGTTGTACATATTTGGGGAGGGCACTGTAGGTTGGTACAGCCCACATGAAAAGCAGATTGTCAATATCTATAAAATTACAAATGCTGCATATGTCTTGTGACCAAGCAGTTTCACTTCTAGGAATTTATCTTCAGATGCACTCACTGGCACATGAAATAACTTATGCACGAGTATCCATCGCATCTTGTTTGTTATAGCAAAAGACTGAATACAAATTAACTGTTCATCAAGAGGGGACTGGTTAGATAAATTATGGTATCTCTTTAAAATGGGATACTATTCAGTTTAAAAAGAAAACAAAGAATAAGGTAGCTCTTTATAATCCTGTTTGGAATGATACATTGTCAAATAAAAAAAAGCAAGGGGCAGACCATTTATATAAAATGGGGATGGAGAGAATTCAGGTCTTCCATGGAGTGTTCCAGTGGTTGAATTAAAGAACCGTGGGCTGCCCTGCCTCCAGACTCCTTGTGATAGGTGACAAGAAAGGTCAGCTGAGAAGGAGTCTTCTGTGACTTGCAGCCAAAAGCATACAGACACAAACCTGAGGTCTGCAGAGGTCTTTGTGTTTGGACCAGGAATAATGCAGAAGAGGGAGTTAAATCTTTGACTTGCAGAAATTCTTCAGTTGACTCCATGTTTACTCCAGTGGGCATCCCCAAGTGCTTCTTCCCTCTGAGTATCCTGAGCTCTGTATCTCAGAGCAGCCAGTCATTCACATGATGCAGCTGTGGGGATTTCTGTGCAGAGATGCAATCTGGCAGAATTCAGCTTGCCTTCTTTTAAAATACAACCTCATCAAAGCAAGAACGCTAAAAGCCTGATAGAATCTATTTGTAGTCAGGGGCAAGAGGGCGATACACTGGATGCTAGAATCAAACCTATAGCCATTCTCCGCCCACAGGAGGACCCAGATAATCCTGACCTGCCATAGTGACTATAGAGCTGAGAAGTCTCTGGATCAAGCTTCATGTGGTCTGAGAACTTGTCCACACAGCTGAAACTGTCCTGTTAGTATCTTCCAGGCAATTTTGAGGACTCACTGTCACTCACTTATCTATTCTTTGAAGAAAGTTATTTGTCCCTGGCACTCTGCTAGGTACTAGAGATACAACAGTGAGCAAAACTGAAATGGCCTTGCCTTTATTGACTTACAGTCTAGAGGAGGAGATGGCAATTAGTTGAATAATTATCAAATAGGTGTACAATTACAGCTGAGCTAAGTATTGTAAAGGAAGTGTTCATGGTGGATAAGAGTGGTTAAGAAAGATACCTATATTAGAATGGGATCAGAGAAGGCCTGCCTGAGGAAATGACACTTGAGCTGACATCTGAAGAATGAGTGAGAGTTAATTAGGTGATGTCGGAGAAAAGCATTCCAGCAGAAGGAATAGTTCCTGCAAAGGCTCTGGGGTTGGGGGTATCATAGAACACTCGAGGAATTGGAGGAAGGCCAGTGTGGTTGGAGGGCAGAGAGTGAGGGGGTATGCTGGGAGGTGAGGCTGAAGCCTGGAAAGGCAAAACCAAGAGACATGTAAAGTATTTTTGTAAGAGCGATGGAAAACCATTTGTAGTGCAGAGTGTTAGTTGTTCCCCAATATCCATTTTCCTCTCTGTTCCTTTAGTATTCAAATCCCAGAGTTTTGGTTACCCAGTTAAAGACTATTTTCCAGACTCCTTTGCATATAGATTTGCCCATGTGACCAAGTTCTGACCAGTGGGTTGTGAGCAGAAGGACAGGCTTCCGTTTGCTCCTATTTTCTTCTCACTGGCTGGTGTACAGACATGATGGTCTGGGCTGGAGGAGTCATCCTAGACCATGAGGTGGAAGCCATATGCCGAGGATGGCAAAGCAACAAAATAGAGGGAAACTGGCTCCCCAGCACCATGGAGCAGCCCTAGCAGCCCCAGACTGTTAAACTCAGACCCTACATTGACAAGTTAATAAATTTCTAACCTGTGTAAACTACATTTTTTGGTCTTTATCATAGAAGTTACGCCTATATTCTTAGTGACTGTTACAGACTGAATGTTTGTGCCCCCTCAAAGTTCATATGGTGAAATCCTAACCCCCAGTGGTATTAGGAGGTGGGACCTTTGGGAGGTGATCAGGTCATGAGGGTGGAGCTCTCATGAATGGGATTAGTGTCTTTATAAAAGAGGCTCCAGAGAGCTCTCTTGCCCCTTCTATCACGTGAGGACACAGTGAGCAGACGGTCATCTGTGATCTAGGAAGGGGGCTTGCAGCAGACACCGAATCTGCCAGCACCTTGATTTTGGACTTCCCAGCCTCCAGAACTGTGAGAAATAAATGTTTGTTATTTAAGCCACCAGTCTATGGTATTTTTGTTATGGCAGCCTGAAAGGACTAAGACATGATACACCACTGAAGTGTTCTAGGTGACAGAATCAGATTTCCCTTTTGAAATGGTCACTCTGGCTGCTGTGTGGAAGGTAAAAGCAGTGAGAACAGTCAGAAGCTATCGCAGCCCCCATCAAGGAGGCTGGTATCTTGGACCTGCAAAGTAGCTACGAAGATTGGACCGGACTCCATTAGAACACCTTTCGAAAGGTGTAGTGGAAAGAGCATGGACTCTGGCCTCAGGGAGAGCTAAGTTCTGCTCCTGGATCCACTACTCTGTAGCTGTGACCTTGGGCAAGTTACTTAGCATCTTTGAGTCTCATCTATAAATTCAAATTGAGGTTCTTTTTAGGGGCTGTATGGTTAAGTTTAAGATGGCCTTCAGAACTGAACTGCAGCATCAGCTCTTCCCTGGGTCTCCAGCTTGCCAACCTACCCCCAGAGACTTTGGACTTGCCAGTCTCCATAATCACTCTTTCCTTAAGATCAATGAGCCAGTTCCTTAAGATAAAGCCCCCCTCCCAACTAGCTAGCTATCTACACATCCTATTAGTTTTGTTTCTCTGGAGAACCCTAATAAACCATAATCCCTCTTTCCTTAAGATAAATGAGCCAGTTCCTTAAGATAAATCCCCCCTCCCAACTATCTATCTATCTACACATCCTATTAGTTTTGTTTCTCTGGAGAACCCTAATAAAGGAATAAACTTTCTATTGGTTTATAATATACATACAGCACAGTGCACAAATATGAAGGGCACAGCTCAATGAATTTGTACAAAGTTCACACAATCAACCACTATCCACAAGAAGATATAAAACATTGGAATTCCAAGATATAAAACATTGGAATTCTGTGAAACATTGTGGCATATTGTTTTAGATAGCAAAACTAAAAACACATGGATAATGTTTACAACAAAATTAGGTGGTAAGGTATCCCCACGAAGCCCAAAATACAAGTGGGTGAGGACAAGGCAGCAAGACGGAATTGGCAACTGTGCAGAAGAAAGCAGAGGGAATTAGTGGCTTCTTATGAAACAGAACAGGAGGGACATAAAAATAACTGGTAGGTATTCATGCGTTAATTTGAGAAAGCAGAAACTGGGCGGGGTTTTATCTAATTCAATCATGGGTGAGTGCAAACAGCCTACAGGAAGGTCTGAAATCTAGCCCTTGTGAACTCCCAAGACGGCCATCAGTCAGGGCTCTCTGCCAGGACAGGAGCCCGTGCTGAGAAGAAAGTACTTGGAGAAGAATCAAAATTGGGCAGGATAGGTACAACAAAGTTACAGACAAGACAAGGCCCAGACAAGAATGGGGAAGGGAGTAGAGCCAGGAAATCTGAGAAAGCATGCTGCCACATTTTTTATTACTACATGAAAATAACATAAAAAGGAACTCTCTGAAGTTAGAAGACTCACTCTGACCCATGTTTCCCTCTAAAGATTCAGGATAATTAATTTCATGTAAAAATAAACAACAGAAAAGTACTGAGTCCAAATCAATTACAAAGTTATAAGAAAATAAGCAGAACCTACAGGCAAAGAAAGCATGTCAGAAAGACATGCCCACAGGGCAGATAAAAACTGACCTTAACTATTTAGAAAGAAGATAAAAGATGTTTAAAATAATACAAGACATAAAAGGACAAGGTAAATCAAGTTAGAGATGGTCTGAAATGAGATGGCAGAACTCAGAAAAGAATTAGAAATGAACGAAAAGTAATTTCAGAAGGAAAGGCTAAATTGTAAAAACACTAGAGTGAAGTAACACAGCAGATAACGCCTTAAGAGAAATAGAAGGTGAAAAGGAAGAAGACATTAGAAATTGACATGAAATTTTAAAAGAGATGAAAAGGACTCAAAGAAAAAGAAAATTCCAAATATTGAAAATAGGTGAGTAAGACTTAACACACAGTAAATAGAAATCTCTGAGGAAGAAAATCTAGGCAAGGAAACAGAATGGATACCATGGGAAGGCCAGCCCTCAGGAAGGAACTGAGGCCTTCTGCCAACAGCCACTTGAATGAGCTTGGGTGTGGGTCTTCCAGCCCCAGTCAGTGACTGCAGTCCCCTCTTTGTAATCTTCATTCTAACTTCATGAGAGACCCTGAACCAGAATGACCCAGCTAAGCCATTCCTAAATTCCTGATCTCAGAAGCTGGGAGATAATGTGTCATTTCAAGCCACTACACTTCGGAGTGATTTTTTTTTTTTTTTAATGCAGCAAAGGATAACTAATGGAATGGGCATTAGGATAGCTTCCAGTTGGGGCTATTTCAGTGTCCCTGCTAAGCACATCCTAGTATATGCCTTATGGTGAATATATATGCATTTCTGTAGGTTATAAACCTAGGAGTGAAAATGCTGGGTCACAGGATATACATATGTAAAGCTTCAGTAGGTACTGCAAAAGTGTTTTCCACAGTGCTCATATCAATTTACACTCTCACCAGCAGTGTATAAGAGTCCCTGTTGCTCATATTCTTACCAACACTTGCTATTTTCTGTCTGTTTATATTTTAGTCATTTTGATGGGTTGTAGTGGAATCTCACTGTGGTTTTAATTTACATTTTTCCTAGTGTCTGATGAGGTTTAGCACCTTTTCAAAAGCTTCATGGCCATTTAGACTTTACATTTGTAAAACACCTGTTCAAGTCTTCTGCCCATTTAAAAAATTGAGTTGTCTGTCTTTTCCTGATTGATTTATTATTTTTATAGTTCTGAGATTCATTTTATATTCTGTAACCAGTCCTTTGGCAGATGTATAATATTTCTTCTCCCACTCCCTGGGTTTCCTTTTCACTCTCTCAATGATGACATTTTTTTCATTTTTTTAACAAATTTATTTATTTATTTTTGGCTGCGTTGGGTCTTTGTTGCTGCACGCGGGCGGTGTGCAGTCTTCTCATTGCGGTGGTTTCTCATTGTGGAGCACAGGCTCTAGGTGCGGGGGCTTCAGTAGTTGCGGTACACAGGCTCAGTAGTTGTGGCACACAGGCTTAGTTGCTCCGCGGCATGTGGGATCTTCCCGGACCAGGGCTGGAACCTGTGTCCCCTGCATTGGCAGGCAGATTCTTAACCACTGCGCCACCAGGGAAGTCCCTCAATGATGACTTTTGATAAACAGAAGTTCTTTTTAAAAATATTTATTTATTTATTTATTTATGGCTGCATTGGGTCTTCGTTGCTGTGTGCAAGCTTGCTTGCTTTTTTTTTTTTTTTCTTTTGCGGTACGCGGGCCTCTCACTGTTGCGGCCTCTCCCGTTGCAAAGCACAGGCTCTGGATGCGCAGGCTCAGCGGCCATGGCTCACGGGCCCAGCCGCTCCGCAGCACGTGGGATCTTCCCGGACCGGGGCACGAACCCGTGTCCCCTGCATCGGCAGGCGGACTCTCAACCACTGCGCCACCAGGGAAGCCCGCAAGCTTTCTTTAGTTGCAGCGAGTGGTGGCCACTGTTTGTTGCGGTGTGCAGGCTTCTCATTGCGGTGGCTTCTTCTGTTGCAGAGCACGGGCTCTAGGTGCACGGGCTTCAGTAGTTATGGCTTGCAGGCTCTAGAGCGCAGGTCAGTAGTCGTGGCGCACGGGCTTAGTTCCTCCGTGGCATGTGGGATCTTCCCGGACCAGGGCTCGAACCCATGTCCCGTGGCTCGAACCCATGTCCCCTGCATTGGCAGGTGGATTCTTAACCACTGTGCCACCAGGGAAGCCTCTAAACAGAAGCTCTTAATTTTAGTGTAGTCCAGTTTATCAATCACTTTTCATATGGTTAGTTATTTAAAATTTTATGTCCTATTTACAAAATATTTGCCTACTCTAAGTCATGAAAACATTTTCATAAGTTATCATCAAGAAGCTCTATTCAGCCTATGATCCATTTAGAATTGATTTTTGTGTATGGTGTGAGGTAAAGATTAAGATTTACAATTGCTCCAGCACCATTTATTGAAAAAAAAAAATCATTTCCCCAGGGTATTATAACTATCATAAATCAGGTGACCATACATTTAGGGATCTGTTCGTGGAGTTTGCTCTATTTGTCTATCCTTGCCCCAATACCACGCTGTTTTAGTTATTATAGATTTATAATAAGTTTTGATATCTGGTTACCTGGTACATAAGCTTTCCAACTTCTTTTTCTTCAGTATTGTCTTTGCTGTTTTGGCTGTTTGATTTCCATATAAATTTTAGAGTCAGCCTGTCAATTTCCATTGAAACATCTACAGGGATTTTGATTGGGATTGCATTCAATCTCTTGATAAATTTGGGGGAAATGGATACACTATTGAGTCTTACAATCCATTAGTATGTTTTTTCTCTGTTTAGGTTTTCTTTAATTTTTCTCACTAATGTTTCCTAGTTTTGCGTGTAGAATCTTGAATATTTTTCATTAGATTTATTCCTAGGTGTTTGATGCTTTTTGATGCTGTGTTAAATGACATCATTTAAAAATTTTCAATTCTAATTGTTATTGCTTATATGTAGAAATACACTTGATTTTTAAATATTGACCCTTATATCTAGTGACCTTGATAAATTCTTTTGTTAGTTTTGTACATTCTTCTTTTTTTTTTTTGCAGTATGCGGGCCTCTCACTGTTGTGGCCTCTCCCGTTGCGGAGCACAGGCTCCGGACGCGCAGGCTCAGCGGCTGTGGCTTACGGGCCCAGCCGCTCCGCGGCATGTGGGATCTTCCTGGACCAGGGCACGAACCCGTTTCCCCTGCATGGGCAGGTGGACTCTCAGCCACTGCGCCACCAGGGAAGCCCTGTACATTCTTCTTTTTACTTTCTTCACACACAGTCTTGTAGTCTCTAAATAAGAAAGTTTTCTATCCATCTTTATACATTTTATTTCTTTTCAGCTCAGATCTCCAGTATAATGTTGAATAGAAGTAATGATAATGACATTCTTGTCTTGGTCTTAATATCAGGAGAAAATCTTACAATATTTCACTAGTAATTATAATACCTGATGTGGTGGTGGCCGTGCACAGTGTCGGATCTGATCCTGTGAGAAGGGCATCTGCATAGGAGAGTGACCTGGCCTGGGGCATAGGAGCCTGAATGGGGTGAGAAGGACATCCCAGCAGAAGGGTAGTACAGTACAGGGTGTCAGAGCCCAGGAAGACTAAGGAGGACATGTTAGGCAGCCTGGTGTGGTGTGTTGGTGCCACAACACAGGGAGGAAGATGTCCATGCATGGTAAAAGGTGTTAGACCCCAGGAGGGGTAAGGAGAGCTTTTACATAAGGGATGGCCTGGCACGGGGTATCAGAACCCAAGTGGAGTTAGAAGGACATTTATGGAAGGTTTGCAGAGAAGGAAAAGTGGAGGTGACAGGAGATTGGTAACATACAAAGGGATGGATACAGTTGGGAAATACATTGAGGAAAATGGGAACCAGGTTTCTTACTGTTAGAGAAAGGTTATAAATATGAAAAGAGGTACATATGAAAAGAGGTACAACTACAATGAATGCTGGAAGGTGAGATTAGAATTGGAGGTATTAGTGTGAATTTAAAGTTTTCAATGTACAATGTACAATGTACAGATTGATATAGGTGTGTGTGTGTGTGTGTGTGTGTGTGTGTGTGTACACGTGCATATATTTCTTAGCTCTGTCCATTAAGAAGATCTAGGAGTAGCCCCACCCTAATAGCAATGAGTATATCTAGCATCCAGATCTTGGTTCCTAAATGCCTTTCTTTGCTAAAAGGAACCAGAGCTCCTTGGAGAAATGGTTTATTCCAGTCCTGAGGCAGGAAAAGTACAAGATAAGCCTAGAATTTCTTGTTGTGCCAGAAAATAAAGAAGTGCTCAAATGATAATATCCATTCTGTCAAAGGAACATAGAAACTAGCTTGAAGGGGCTCCCACTGGCCAAATCTGGGACAATTTGGACATGGAAATAAATGACAATTTTAACACACTGAATGAAATAGGAATCCATGAATCCATATGATATAAATAAATTAATTCAGAATTTCATGACGAATGGGATATTTATGTAGTCTCAAAGTACGTTGCCAAGGGAGGAAGAGTAACCTGCCAGCAGAGATGCTGGTGGATATAATATCTTAATCAAAGAATCAAGATTAAAATAACAGTAAAGAGACATAACAGTTAAAAGCAATGTGGGATCCTGGGTTAGTTTCTGAAGCTGAGAAAGGACCTTAGTGGGACAATTGGCTGAGATTTGAGTAAGATGTGTAGATTAGATTATTTGGTAGTAATCCATCCATCCGTGTTAATACTGATTTTGATGGTTGCATTGTGGCTAGGAAATGTACACCAAAATATTCGTGGGTGATGAGGCATTGTATTACTCTCAAACAGGAGAAGAAAAAACATTCTTTGCACTGTATGAAAAAAAAGGTAACTACAGTTATTCTGGACTTGGGAGAGTGTTTATCTGGAGTCCTGATACGTGAAGTAGGGAGGGCAACACCACTTCCAGGAGGAGTAAAATCTTACCCAGAATGAGTGCTTTTATTGTAATTTGCGCAGGTTCCAACTGTGAATTCCTTGAGGGTGGGGCCTATATCTTATTTAAAGGGGCAGGGGTAGATATTGTGGGGCCTGAAGGTTGTATGATCTCAGAGCCCTTCTTAAGAAAAAGATTATAAAATTATGAGTATAACATTAGGCAGAAAAGTGAGTATTTATTTAGAATGAGAATATAAATCATAACAAGTTATAAATTCTAAAAACTGACAAATACCACTGATATCACAAAATCCAGAAAAATATATTTTTTTTTGTTAGTTAACTGCTTGATAGATCCCTCTGTAATACTTTTGTATCACATTTCTTGGCTGCATACTCTGTGATCACATCTTTATATGACAACAGTTTTATAATATCAGTGTCTAAGAGAGAATGGAAAGATAATTTAGTCTTTCCTCTAGCATGGGTGATCATATAATTAAAAAAAATTATTCATAGGGCTTCCCTGGCGGCGCAGTGGTTGAGAGTCGGCTTGCCGATGCAGGGGACACGGGTTCGTGCCCCGGTCCGGGAAGATCCCACATGCTGCGGAGCGGCTGGGTCCGTGAGCCATGGCCGCTGAGGCTGCGTGTCTGGAGCCTGTGCTCTGCAACGGGAGAGGCCACAACAGTGAGAGGCCCGTGTACTGCAAAAAGAAATTTAAAAAAATAAAAAATTCATAGCTTTAAAAAGTTCATTTTGGCTTCAAAACTCATTGATAATGTCATGTCAGTTTTTTGGGGGTTTTTAAATTTTATTTTTATTTATTTATTTATTTATTTGGTTGCGTTGGGTCTTCGTTCCTGAACACAGGCTTTCTCTAGTTGCGTTGAGCCAGGGCTACTCTTTGTTGTTGTGCACAGGCTTCTCATTACAGTGGTTTCTCTTGTTGTGAAGCTCGGGCTTTAGGCACGCCAGTTTCAGTAGTTGTGGCACGTGGGCTCAGTAGTTGTGGCTCGTGGGCCCTAGAGCGCAGGCTCAGTAGCTGTGGCGCACGGGCCTAGTTGCTCTGCGGCATGTGGGATATTCCCGGACCAGGGATTGAACCTGTGTCCCCTGCATTGACAGGCAGATTCTTAGCCACTGTGCCACCAGGGAAGTCCCTGCGTGTCAGTTTTTAAGATTGTTATCTAATTTGGAAAAACTGCTACTAAGTTTCTTTCATATATGATTTGTACGATTTCAGGGCATAACCAAATATATTCCTAACAAGAGAGAACTTCCATTTTTGTCTCTGTGAGGACTGAATTCTCCATGTACAATTTTCCACACCTGATAATTGGAAGAATCTTCCACAGATAAGCCTCTGGCTCCCCACATTTCAAACCTTATCTTCCTTACTCATTCACTTCTGGTGCTAGGTGCTGTAGGACATGTCCATTCCGCAATATAACCTCTGACCTCACATTGCATCATGATGCCGGGTCCACTGGCATAGTGAGTGGGCACTAGTCATAGTTCTGGAAGACACTCTTACACTAGGATGTGAGATAGTTAATAGTTAGCTATACATAGAAACGCCTGCAGATACACAACTACAGCCCACTATATGGGTTGAATGGCTCTTCCTTCCGCTGCCCTGCCACCCAAAGATAGATCCATACCCTAACCTGTAGAACCTGCAAATGTGACCTTATTTGGTAATAGGACCTTGTGAATATAATTAAGGATCTCAAGATGAAGTCATCTTGGATTTTGCGTGGGCCCTAAATCCAATGGCAGGTGTCCTTCTAAGAGAAAAGCAGAGGGAAACTTAAGAGACACAGAGGAGAAGGTGATGTGAAGATAGAGGCGGAGATTGGAGTGATGTTTCTACAAACCAAGGAACGCCAATGATTGACACAGTCATCAGAAGCTAGGAGAGAGGCATGGAATAGATTCTCCCTCAGAGCCTTTGGAAGGAACCCAACCTGCCAACACCTGGATTCTGGACTATGAGAGAGAAGTTTCTATTGTTTTAACCCACCAAGTTTGTGGTGTTTTGTTACAGCAGCCCCAGGAAACTAATACAGCCACTAAATCCAAATTAAGTATTATCCGAATTTTAGCTTGATCCCAGAAACTTTCATAGCAATTCAACACCCTCTGCATAAAGGAACAGGTAACAGAGGGGAAGTTGGAGTGGTAACAGCAGTCTTAACCAATTTTGGTTAAAATATCAGTTTTTCAAATTTTACAAAGATCGTATAACTCTCTGAATACATTAGTAGGGCCCCTCCCAGGACGTTGGAAGGGGTCTGGCCAAGTGAGAGTCCCTGAAGCTTAGAAATAATAAATTTCACAGACCGGCTACCTCTGTGTAGGAGGCGGTGTAGTGTTACAAAGACAAGCACTGGAGCCAGATGGCCTGGGTTCAAATCCCCTTTTCACAACTATCTGGCTGTTGACTTCAGACACGTTACTTAAACTTTCTGTGCCCCAATTTCTTCCTCTGTAAAATATGAATGATAAAAGCAATATCTACTTCATAAGGTTATTGACCGGGTCAAGTGATATAATGCATATAAAGTGCATGGTACATGTAACACACATAGAACAGTACATACTCCTTGGTAAGTACTCAATACACATTAGCCATTTTATGATTTACTAGGCAAGCCATTGTATTAAGCATTGGGGTGTAAAGACAAATGAGAAATGGTCCTTGGTTTCAAGAAGCGCATCATCTATAGGGGAAATAGATTATAAAACGGTTATAATACAATGCTTTAAGTGTAATGAAGTGGATGCTATGTCCCAGATGTACGGGAGCACAGAGGGGGATCCTCTGTTCGCAGATCGGGGTCATTCCAGGAAGGTTTCCTGGAGAGGGTGACATCTGAGTTGAATCTGTCCATATGTTTGTATGACAAGATGATTTATTGAGCTATTAATTTTTATATTGTTTTTCCTGAATTCATTCATTGATTCAAATACTTATTGAACACCTACTATTTGCCAGGCACTGTTATAGGCACTGGAAATACTGTAATGAAAAAACATCAAAAAGTCCTGAACTGGGACTTCCCTGGCAGTCCAGCAGTTAAGACTCCGTGCTTCCACTGCAGGGGGCGTAGGTGTGATCACTGTTCGGGGAACTAAGATCCCACATGCCGCACGGTGCAGCCAAAAATTAAAAAAAAAAAAAAGCCTTGAACTTACTTATTTTGAAATGTATTAAAAAATAAGTTGGGGCTTCCCTGGTGGCACAGTGGTTGAGAGTCCGCCTGCCGATGCAGGGGACACGGGTTCGTGCCCCGGTCCGGGAAGATCCCACATGCCGTGGAGCAGCTGGGCCCATGAGCCATGGCCGCTGAGCCTGTGCGTCTGGAGCCTGTGCTCCATAACGGGAGAGGCCACAACAGTGAGAGGCCCACGTACTGCAAAAAAAAAAAAAAAAAAAAAAAAAAAAAAAAGAATTTGGACAGGACACAACTGGCCGATCTTTCCACGCCATGTGGCATTAACTGAGGTCACTCACTGGTGTTTGGCTGGCAGATGGGTTGGTCTGTAGGGTCCAGATTGGTTTAATTCTCAGGTCCAGTGCCTTGGTGGGGATGACTAGACTCATCAAGGCTGGGCTCAGCTGGGACCCTTTTTCTCTCCATATAGTCTCAGGGCTTTTCCATGTAGTCCCTCCAGCAGGGTAGTTGGATTTCTTACATAGTGGCTCAAAGCTCCAAGATCAAATGTTTCAAGAGACAGGACAAAGAAGTTGCCTGTCTTTTTAGGCCTGGCTCCGGAAATGGGCACAGTGGCACTTCTGCCATATTCTATTGGTCAAAGCAGTCATGAAACCCACCCAGATTCAAGGGGTCAGGGAGCAGACACCAGTATACTTTTCAATGAGAGGAGTGTTAAAGAATTTGTGGCCATCTTTAATCTACCACATAGGCCCTTGTAGGTCAGAATAAGGATTTCGGCTTTTACTCTGAATGAGAATGGAGCCATTGGAGTGTTTTAAACAGAGGAGTGACATGATCTGGCCCCTATTTTAACAAGACCACTCTAGGTGCCATTTAGGGGGAGGGAAGAAGTAGGAAGACCAGTTAGAGGGCTATTGCAATAAACCAAGCAAGAGATGATGGTGGCTTGGGCTAAGGTGGTGGTGAAAAGTGGTTGAATTCTGGACATACTTTGAGGGCAGAGTGATCAAGATTTGCTGGTGGATTAGATGTACGTGTGAAATAAAAAGAGGAGTCAAAGATAACTCCAAAGCTTTTGTCCTGAGCAAGTGGTAGACAAGAATTGCTGTTAACAAAGATGGGGATGATAGCAAGAGTTGTTTTTTGTTTTTTGCGGTATGCGGGCCTCTCACTGTTGTGGCCTCTCCCGTTGCGGAGCACAGGCTCCGGACGCACAGGCTCCGGACGCACAGGCTCAGCGGCCATGGCTCACAGGCCCAGCCGCTCCGCGGCATGTGAGATCTTCCCAGACCGGGGCACGAACCCGTGTCCCCTGCATTGGCAGGCGGACTCTCAACCACTGCGCCACCAGGGAAGCCCAAGAGTTGGTTTTTAACATGTTGAGATGCCTATACATCCAAGTGGAGATCTCAAGTAGGTCTGGTGCTTAAGGGAACAATCTAGACTGGAGATAAAAATGTGAATGTCATTAGCGTATGGGTGAATTTCACCTAGAGACTGAATGGAGAGAGAGAAGAGGTCCAAGGACTGAGCCTGGAGCCTCAGACTCCCTCTTTTCCTTCCTTCAATCCCCCTTGGCATCCTTGGCCTCCAAAAAGTTGATGTTTCAGATGTTGCCTCCAGGCCACCTCTCTTCCAGTCTTTTGTGAAAGCCTAAACTCATTGAGAAGATTGTGCTGGGGAAGTGAAAACTGCAGTGGTTTTGAGGAGAGAGAGGCAGGAGCTGGGTGAGGAGAGAGGGTGATGTCTTCTCCTGGTGTCCTTATATGGC
>NW_006769686.1:1839959-1845901 GCF_000442215.2 Lipotes vexillifer | reverse complement strand
GGGAAAGAGAAAAGCTTTCTGTTGTCTCTCCTTATAAGGACACTAACCCCAACATGAGCGCCCCACCCTCATGACCTTATCTACACCTAGTTGTCTCGCAAAGGCCCCATCTCCAAATACCATCACATTGGGGGCTAGGGCTTAACATATGAATTTGGCATGGGAGGGACACAGTTCAGTCCATAGCAGGCTAGTTAGGGTAGACCTCATTAAGACAATGGTTTTTGACCAAATACGAAATAAGATAAGGAAGTCAGCCCAGCCTATAACTAGGAGAATGTTCCAAGAAGAGAAAAACAATCAGTGCAGAGCCAAAGGTGGGAGGCCAGCGTGGTGGGGGCATAGTAAAGGGTGAGGTTGAAGAGATAAAGGCAAAAGGAAAATTACGTTGGGTCTCAGAAGCCACTTTCTTACCTTTCGCACTGGATGAAAATTCTATAGGACAAGGACATTGTCAATTTTGTTCACTGCCTGACATGTAGTGCCACTTGATAAATGTGGCACTTGATAAATGTTAAAATACATAAAATTCATATGTTATTACAATGAGTTATTTCATATAATCTGACAAGATCACAAGTTGGTGAGAATGTGAAGCAATAGGAACTTGCATACATTGCTCATGGTGGGTGTAAATTGGTACAGGCCCTTAGGAGAGCAACTCAGCAATATGTAGCAAAGTTGAAAATGTGAATGCTATTCAATAATCCAGCAATTCCACTGCTGAGCATATTCCTAGGGAAACGATTGCACGTGTGCAGCAGAGACATAAAGTAATATTTATAACATTGTTTGTAATCACAAACAATTGAAAACAACCTACATATCAGTCATCAGGAGGGTAAATAAATAAAATTTACTACACTCATACAGTAAAATATTATGCAGTAACAAAAATCAACATCAACAAGGATAAATCTTACTTTTTAATGTAAAGGAAAAAAATTTTCAGATTAATATAGTATGGTTTCACTTATATAAAGCTAAAGTATCTGAATAGATAGATAGATAGAAAAATAGGTATAGTGATAGGATTCTAAGAGGGCCTCCATGTTCCCCCTTCCCCAAGTTACTCCCATGATTATGTTACATTATATGACAAAGGGGATTTTTACAGATGTACTTGAAGTTACTACTCAGTTGACCTTAAAACAGGGAGAGGGCTTCCCTGGTGGCGCAGTGGTTAAGAATCCGCCTGCCAGTGCAGGGGACACGGGTTCGATCCCTGGTCCGTCCGGGAAGATCCCACATGCCATGGAGCAACTAAGCCCACACGCCACAACTACTGAGCCTGCGCTCTAGAGCCCGCGAGCCACAACTACTGAAGCCCGTGTGCCACAACTACGGAAGCCCGTGCACCTAGAGCCTGTGCTCTGCAATAAGAGAAGCCACCACAATGAGAAGCCTGTGCCCCGCAACAAAGAGTAACCCCCGCTTACTGCAACTAGAGAAAACCCGCGTGCAGCAGCGAAGACCCAGTGCAGCCAAAAATTAAATAAATGAATAAATTAAAAAAAAACAAAAAAACAGGGAGATTATCTAGGTAAGCCTAACTAACCTAATCATAGGAAAACTTTAAAAGCAAGAAGTTTTTTCCAACTGGTCACAGAAATGGGAATAAGAGACATTCCAAGTGTGAGGATTCCATGCATAATTACTGACTTGTGGGTGGCCTCCAAGAGCCAAGAGCAGGGCACAGCTGACAGCTCACAAGGTAACAAGGACCTCAGTTCTACAACCACAAGGAACTTCTGGCAACCTAAATGAGACTGGAAGCAGACTCTTGCCAAGAGCCCCCAGATAGGATCCCTGCCTTTGATTTCAGCCTTGTGAAATTCTAAGCAGAGAACTGAGCCAAGCCCGCCTGACCTACAGAAGCGAGCTAATAATTGGATGTTGTTTCAAGCCTCCAAATGTGTAAGTTTGTGGTAGTTGTTATGTAGCAATAACACACACACATACACATTTGCTTAATCAGGATCCGTATATGTTGTAAGAGAATAAAGAAATATTTGGAAAGATAAACACCAAATTTGGAATACTGGTTATTCTGTTGGGCAGTTGGTGATAGGGAAGAGAAGGCTGTTAGGGAGAAGATAAGAAAATTAAACTGTAGACAATATATTATTATCTAAAGCAGGTATATTGTTTTACTTTTTATACCTTTTTGTGTTTTTCATACATTGCATAACAATTTTAAAGATTCCTGACCCTCAATCACAGCCTGGAAACAGTAGAGATTCTAGACTCTGAGGGGCCCTTTGGGCTTGGACAATGAGTGCCCCCACAGGTATGTGCTAGAGACCTTCTTCTGGTTTCTGAAAATGTCATGTAACCTTTGGGAGGAGGATGGAGTCTTCATAACAACTGAGATTGAATTTCCCTCCACCCTAGAAGAATCAGGCTAGGAGTCAGATTTAATTTAACACCCCACCCCCACCCCCCACAGAAAGAAGAAAGAAAAAGAAAAAAAGAAAGAAAATGTCTTGCTCACCAAATTTGTGTTGAGTGAACAAATGAATGAATGGAAAGATGAATTATGAATGGATGCCCAAGGACTCGAAATCACTATCAAAATTGTGTATTTGGACCATAGAGTAGGACAGGAAAATATTGTCCTATTGCAGAATAACCCATAACTATTTGGAAGAAAATGGCCTCAGAGTTAAGAGAGAGAGAGAGAGATGTGAGCCATGTTGTAACCGAAAACTGTGGTTTGGTTGGAGCTCCAGTCACTCTCCTGAGAGAACTCCCAAGGGCAGGCCAGACAGAAGTCCTGCAGCAGAACCCTGGGGCAGCTTAAATCTCAAACCCACCCCCACCGCAGAGACGCTGTGCTAATGACCCTGATAACAAATGGTTCTGTGTGGCCACAGCTGCCTTGTACACTGGTTGGGGGCAAACTTGATTCAGAAGCATGATGGAGGGTGAAGCATTAAATTTCTTATTTAGCAGAAAGCTGATACCCAAGGAATGCAACCTGGCAGCTGCCCAGAAAGAAGACTTGACAATTATGCAGCCTGTAGGAAAATGGCTTTCTTGTCACAAGGCTTTAACTTTGAGAAAGGGTTACTGGGACTTGATGAAGAACACCAGTCACCAGCTATAGTTTGGACAGGGAGGTTTGAGGAATCCAGCAGGAAATAAGTCTTGGGGTCAGAACCCAGGTTGTGGTCAACAGTGTCTCATCCAGATTCAGTCCTTCACTGACAATCAGATGCGAGAGACCACCCTCCTCAGTCATCAAGACCAAACATGTACGTACTTCTCTGAAGTTACCAACAAATTTCCAGAAGGAAAATGTCCAGGCAGGAAGTTCTAGTCATTGGAGTTTTTTTCCTTGCAAATGTTAGATTTGCTACTCAAATTATCTTAAGATTAGGAAAAAAGTGGGAAAGAGGGGTGTTTATTGGGTCATAGACCTGCATCAGGCCCAGCTGGATCCAGGGGCTAAAATTACATCAGGAGTCTGTCCCTCCATCTGTTGACTGTTTCCCTGTGTATCAGTTCAGATTTCAGATGACCTCCATCCATGTGGGGGCAAGAGAGTCACCGACATCTCAATGCTTTCATCCCACTAGTTTAGCAACCTCAGAGGAAGGAAAGCATCTTATTCTCAATAGTTCTAGTAAAACTCTGAGAACTGAATCTCATTAAGATTGGCTTTGGTTACCAGCCCATCCCTGATCCATTATGACCGGGAAGGTAGACGGTCAGGTACCTAACTATTAAAGAGGCTGTTGGAAGTATCAGGTGAAATCGTGTCTATGGATGTGCTTTGTAGGCTGTAAAGCACAGTACACAGTACAGGTGGTCCTGAGTCTGGCCCTTAGGTACATGGAAAAGACATGCCCATTGCCCCATGTAAACCCCATGAATTGAGAGTGTGGGAGAAGTGGTTTCCCAAAAGCAAATTAGGGTATTCTTACTACAGGGAGGCTGGTTGCTCCTCCGGCAGCTGGTGCTCAACAGAAGAAACAAGTAGGACCCAGCCATCTCCCCGAGTTTTCCTCTTTCTCTTAATGTTTTCATACAGTGATGCCACCTTAAGACTACCCCAAGAAATTATGGTTCCATAGGTCTGAAGTAGGTCCCAGAAATTGTATTTTTACAAAGTTCCTTCAGGTGGTTGTGCGAGGCAGAGTGGTCTAGAAGCTACCAATTAATCTAGCAGACAACCTTCTTACACTTCCCTGCTCCCTACCCAAAATCAAAAGTGAGCATATAGGGGCCTCTAGGTGATAAAATCAGGACTGCTTTTTTACTTAAAGGAGATAAAAATAAGGATTCACCTTATATTTTGAGATCATGGAAAGGAAAGCATAAATTAGTGAATCCGTTACAAACCCTAGCCCCTAATCCTGGACAAATAGGTAAACAGAAGTGGCTCCTATACGACAAAATTCTGGGCTGTAAGCAGGCCCACCAGAGCTCTTCCCACAGGCAGTTACTCATTAACCCTCATGCTCGGAGGGCAGAATCAGTCACTGTGAGCAGGCGGTGGCTGAGGCCTGGCTCTGCCTTGGGAAAGGTGCTTAGCATCATCACAGCTTGGGGTCGGACAGGAAAGGCCATGGACTGGAAGGGACGGAGGAGCTGGACCTCAGTTAAAAATTGATTTTAACCCCCTACCAGTGGTTGCTTAGCTGTGAGAATTCAGGATAAGCTGGAGTTAGATTAGTTGCAAAGGTAGAAGGTGGAGGGGCATGGGTAGGATCACTCAAGTTGTCCAGTTCCATTCTCTGTAGCTGATCATAGGACACTGATCAACTTACTACTGTTTATTATTTTTTTTCATATGTCTCTAATTTCTGTTGTATGTTCTTTGAAGCCTGGAGACCCACCTCATCCTGTTTCCTATTCCCAGCACCTAGCCCAGTACCTTATAGGTGATGGTTTCTCAAATAGTATTTGCTAATATGGATTTTATAATTTTGCAGAATATTTTCTCAAACCTTTTGAAAAGAAAAACTGACCCTACATGGAGCCTCTGGAGCTTTGGAGAGACAGCAGTGTGTGGGATGAGTAGCCAGAGAGCGCCCTCTGAAAGGTGAAGTCAGAATATGGGGCCAGGATGGTGCCTGGCACATAGCAGGTACACAGAGATTCACCAAATTAATGAGGCCCAGAAGGAAGGACAGCTCTAAATTCAGGTCTCAAAAGCCAAACAAAAAGAAATGATAATACAGCCCTGTCCCTTTAATGAAGAATGTTCTAATGAGAAAAGCAAAAACAAAAACATGCTAATGGTACAGGTCAAATAAACTGTTCCTGCTCTGTAAAAATAATGATGACAGTATAATTTTGTAATAACTCGCATTTTCTGAACACCAAGTACCATGCACATGTAATATACAAGCATCGTGGAGCATTGTGAGATTAAATAAAATCTTACAGCAACGCTATGGTGTCCACCTTTATAGACCTCAGGAGAGTTTAGAAACTTGCCAAAGTCCTTCAGCGCATAAGTGGAGGGGCTAGACTTGAACCCAGACCTACAAAACTCTAGAACCCACGTAGGAACGCCCACACTGTTTTTTTTTAAGGTGACAGATATTTTCTGTGCTATTTGTGAATGAGTCAGATCTCTTCCTGGCCCCTCCCTCTGCTAACAAAGGAATCTGGGCCAGTGAGCCCCTCGTTCACTCCCAAAGGAGGAGTGTATTCCAGGGCTCAGCTTCTCTCAGGCGGCAGCTCCCAAACTCCAGGGCCCCTGAGTGATTCCTGTAAGTCAAGATGAGAAAGGCTCTCATGGTCATGGCTAGAGTTTAGGGACCGAGTACCCTGAGGGAGTTGTTGGGGCAAATGAAAGCGGGGCAGAGACAAAGGTTATGGGGATCCAGGGAATATCCGAGCTAGAGTTCTCGAAGGCTCTTCTCTTTCCCCAAGAATCTCCAAGACAGGGTTTTCAAACCTCACTGGGGCCAGCCAGGGCAGAGGGC
>NW_006769686.1:1832092-1839831 GCF_000442215.2 Lipotes vexillifer | reverse complement strand
CCCCAGTCGCAGTGGCAGCTTTCCTGCAGCCACCTGCCTGGTTGAGATGGAAACGCTGATTCCAGCTCCAGCCCCCAGACAGGCTAAGAATATCCTAGAAAAGCAACAGCCACCACCCCCGCCCTCCTTGATCTGCTCCTACATCTGGAGTGCTATGCTGGGCTCCAGCAGGGGCAGGGAAGAGACAGAGATGCTTGTGGCTTGGGGTTGGGGGTGAAAGGGAGGAGGCAAAAAAGGGGCATGATGGGAGCAGAAGAAGAACTGAGAAATAAAGCTATTGGAGGTTATATATATATTGAGAAATAAAGCTGGAAGGATTGGGCAGAGAGAACTGTTCACAGGGGGCAACAAAGCGGGGTGAAAGCAGGAGCCAGAGATATGGGGAGAAAATATCCAGGTATGAGGATGTGGGAGGGCTGGCATCAGTAACCCAGAAGGGAGACCAAGGCTTTATTAAGGAATCAGAGCCTAGGGCAAGGAAAAGGAGCCCCAGGCTCACCCTTGTCCTCCCCTGACCCTTAATCCTGGGCCCTCCAGCTTCTCAGCATTGCTCCCTTCTCTCCCTGTCCCAGAGCACCACCCCCAACTGTGCTTATCAACCCTATTTTCTGTTCTAAAAAATCTATATTTGGGCTCCTCAATTAAGTCCTCCTAGCAAGGGGCCTGCTGGAAAGGGAAAGGTATGAGAACATGGGGGTCTCCTTCCTGGCAGCTAGCAGCAGCACCTCCTTTGTCAAGTTCATCTCTTCTCTCTGCTCAGCCCCTTTCTCCACTCCCCACTGTTGCCTGGGGAGGGATTCTACTCCCTCCACTGCCTCCCCACCCCAGCTCCCCTGGGGTAAGGTCCTCCAGAGAGGGAGGGAGGGCTGGTGCATATCCTCTCCCTTTGTGGGAGTACTGAATCAGGGAAGGGGGACAGCAGGATCCAGGCATTCAGATGCCCAGGCTGAGTCTCTACTCTGGCTGTTTTAAGAATCTACATTATCATCACCCGCTTTGTAGGGGCCCCTTGGAGACATGGGATGCAATGACCTTGAGTTCTAGGACCTCCGGCCTTGATGTTTACTGGGGGGACCCTGGAACTTGGCCATCTTGGGATCCTGTCCTTTGTCTCACCACCTTTCAGAGGCCCCCTAAAGCTTGAAGGGACCTAGGAAGGTTTATGTTGCTGAGAGCCTGAGCACCCCTCCCCTTCATCTCCTGGGTAGAACTGCAGAAGGGCAGGCCTCACATGGATGCTGTGCACACAAGACTGAGCCCATCAGGCAGAAACAGATTAGGGAGAACCAGACAGGGCTGGAGCTACAAAGTGAAACAGATTCTTAGAGAAGATTTTATTTAGAATCAAAATCATAGAACTGGAAGAGGGTTTAGGAATCATTTTTAAGTTCAATCCCAAGATATTATCTTATTTCTTCAATATTCTTTTTTTTTTGTCTGATAATAAAAATATGTAGAATTCCTGCATTTTAGTATGAAGAAAGGGAGGCCCAGAGAGCTGAAATGACTCCCCCAAGTCATACAATTTATAAGCTGTGGACTAAAACTCCTGCCTCCTAGACTGTGACCTCTCAGAAAAAAAGATAAAAACAGCCAATGGGCAGAAGAGTCTGAGCAGCATTGCCTGGGGATGTTCCCTTAAAGATGGGCCTCAACTGGGGAATTCCCTGGCAGTCCCCTATCCTTCCGTAAAGGCTGCCTTCTCATGATGCCTTTCTGGTTTCACTGTGCTTACCCCTCTTGGCCTCCACCCTGGAGAGATATAAACTCCCTCTCTCCTCCCTCAATTCTGTCAGCATTTTTTGTAAAAGAAACGCCATCACTCTTTATGGATTTGTTTTTATTATTTTGTCTGCTTGTCCTTTAAAATTCCATCCATATTCATCTTGCACATCTTTGACTAGGAACTCAGAGCCCAGCTCTTAACTAAGTTGTTATGTAGCAGTTGCTGCTGGCAAGGGAAGAGGTTAGAAAGATTGATGTTAGAAGGGGCATCAGTTCCCTCCCAATCAGTCCAAAAAAGCTTCTTGGAAGAGATGGAATTTCAAGAGCTTGACGAAGGCAGGTTGGTGGTCTGAGGGAGGGGCCTGGCACAGTGATAGGAGCTCAGAGTTTCAAGAGGTATAACCAGACTGGGAGGGTGGTGAGCATGTCAGCCGAAGAGAGAGGGTCTGAGGCAGGGCAAGATGAAGAGTGAGAAGAGGCAGGAAGGTCTTTTAAGGTACCTGGTTTGGGGACCCCGAAGCAGAGGAGGGAACTCTCAATTCTAAGAGGACAACAGGAGGTCACTGCTGGGCCTGGAGTGGGGATACCATGGTGGTGACATCTGTGAGTGCTGCATAGACTCTTGTCCTAAAGGACACCAGCAATAGGCCTTATGTCAGTGAGGGACTCCTGGGATCAGAGCTGGGAGGACCCACGTGCCATTCAGATCCACGTGCCCGGTATCTCTGCCAGTGCACCTCAGTCTCTATGGGGCCTGTCCTTAACTACTGGTGAGCCAACTGTTCCTTGGGTGTCAGATAAAGGCTGACTCAGAAAGCCTTGTAGGAGGAAATAGGGCCAATTACAGAAGCTGAAAAGAGGGAACATTCTTCTGTAACTATAGGGAGAATGAGAGGTTGGGCAGGTCAGCTTGAGCTGTGAGAGAATAAAGATCAGATCTAAGGGAGCAGGAGAGACCCCACTGAGAAAGTACAGATGGGCGCTGAGTCAGGGAGGGGTACAAGCTGGCCTGTGTATGGTGGTGTACGGTGGTAAAGAGGTGGGGAATCAATACAGCTAGACCACAGGCCCCCACAGGGGCAGGCCTGTGGGACAGCTGAGAAGAGCTGGTGCCTCTGATTCTGGAATAGCCTCTCTGGAATGAGCTAGGTACACACATGCATATGTACCAACCCTGACAGCAGTGGATCCTTGGAGGTGTCTTGGTGGTCTCTGAGGAACATGGAGGTGACTCCAGGGCCAATTCTGAGAATTCTGCTGAATCCATAGGCCAAGGCTTCTCTCCCCCATGAAACCCATACCTACCTCCAAGGCCCACTTAAGAAACCAGAAGACCTCCTGTGTTGGGGAGCCAGAGAGGAGGCCAGACTGCCTTCTACAGTCCTACAAGGCAGATAGAACAGCCCAGAACCAGCTAGGCTCAGGAGGTGCAGGTAAGGCCCAGAGAGTACCAAATCCAGGACAAAGGCCTTGTGGGTGCCGAGGAGGAAACAGACAGACCCAGAGAGAAACGGGCAGGATCCAGCCTAATAGCGTGCAGCTGGGAACGGGGACAGCTAGGACCTGAATGGCAGGGAGCATGTAACAATGAAAACCCATCTCAGCCTGGACCCAGGCTGGGCTGGATGTGGGACCAACGCCCATGGGCCTCCCTTCTCACAGGAGGCCCATCCGCTATCTGAGCCTGGGCAGACCAATTTCCAGACTTTTCCCAGGGACCAACCACCCATCATCCACCCAAGTGTGGAATCAGGGGATTTGGGTTGGGGGAGGGGGCAAAGAGCACAAGAGCAGTGGCCCAGGGACCAGAGCTCATGGCCTCTCATCACAGACTCAGCAGCAGAGAGTCAGGTCAGCAAACGGTGGCCTCAGGGACGAATCTGAGCGTCTTGCCACCCCGCAGAGTGAGGACCCCTAAGGAGTCGGTTTGTGACCTTCAGGAAGGCCAGGGCCCAGCCAGCACCCCATCACAGGCAGAACAAGAATGTGCCTGCTGCAGCCCTCCCAGGGGGCCTTGTAGGGGGAATGGAGGGGAGGAGAGCTAAGAGGGAATCGACCGACTGCTAGATTGGACGATCCGGTGCAGTGCGACCCAGCTGGGGCCAGGGCCCCTTGATGAAGGCACTCACTGCTCACGCTGCCCCCCAACACATAATCAAAAGGGGGGAGAGGCTGTTCCCATGGCATCTCTGCTATCGCGATCCAGTGCATCAAAACAAGTTGACCTGGAGGGCTAGGTGGGAGCAGCCCCACCCACTGGCTCTGACCCTGAGGAGGCCCTCGAACCAGCCACCACCTCCTCCTTACCCCTTTCCCTTGAAGGGAAAGGACCAGAGACAGAGTTGGGGGATGGGCGGGACTTGAGATTGGCATGCGAGATTCTATTGGGCAGCGGAGCTGCCGGTTAGGAGGGCAGCTCAGGCGAGGATTGGCTGCGTGAGGCGGGGCGCGGCGCGGCGAAGACGGGGCCCAAGGGGTGGGGCTGACGCTGCAGCTGGCGCAGCTGAGACTCTGAGCAGCCGGCGCCGAGCAGCCGAGCAGCCACCTTCTACCGCCCGTTCCCGCGCCCGGGCCGGGGCTGGGCCCCCACCGCCGGGTCCCCGGGGGCTGCAGCAGCGGGCAGCGGCGCCGCCCGCGGTTCCCGCCGGGGCCCGGGCGCCGGCCCCGCTCTGCAGGATGGGCACGGTGCTGTCTCTTTCCCCCGCCTCTTCGGCCAAGGGCCGGAGGCCCGGCGGGCTGCCCGAGGAGAAGAAGAAGGCGCCGCCCTCGGGAGACGAGGCGCTGGGGGGATACGGGGCGCCGCCAGTAGGCAAGGGCAGTAAAGGCGAGAGCCGGCTCAAGCGGCCGTCCGTGCTCATCTCGGCGCTCACCTGGAAGCGTCTGGTGGCCGCGTCTGCCAAGAAGAAGAAAGGCAGCAAGAAGGTGACGCCCAAGCCGGCGTCCACCGGCGCCGACTCCCTGGTCCAGCAACGCAACCGCGAGAACCTTCTCCGCAAGGGTCGGGACCCCCCCGACGGCGGCGGCGCCGCCAAGCCCCTGGCGGTGCCCGTGCCCACCGTGCCCGCGGCCGCCGCCACCTGCGAGCCGCCGTCGGGGGGCAGCGCCGTCGCCCCACCTCCAGGCTCCGGCGGAGGGAAACCGCCGCCGCCGCCGCCCCCAGCCCCGCAGGCGGCGCCGCCGGTACCTGGCGGCTCGCCGCGGCGGGTCATCGTGCAGGCGTCTACTGGAGAGCTGCTGCGCTGCCTGGGCGACTTCGTGTGCCGACGCTGCTACCGTCTCAAGGAGCTAAGCCCAGGCGAGCTGGTGGGCTGGTTCCGCGGAGTGGACCGCTCGCTGCTGCTGCAGGGCTGGCAAGACCAGGCCTTCATTACGCCCGCCAACCTGGTGTTCGTGTACCTGCTGTGCCGCGAGTCGCTGCGCGGGGATGAGCTGGCGTCGGCCGCCGAGCTGCAGGCTGCCTTCCTCACCTGCCTCTACCTCGCCTACTCCTACATGGGCAACGAGATCTCGTACCCGCTCAAGCCCTTCCTCGTGGAGCCCGACAAGGAGCGCTTCTGGCAACGCTGCCTGCGCCTCATCCAGCGGCTCAGTCCGCAGATGCTGCGGCTCAACGCCGACCCCCACTTCTTCACGCAGGTCTTCCAAGACCTCAAGAACGAGGGCGAGGCCGCTGCCGGCGCCGGGGGTCCTCCCAGCGGGGGAGCGCCCGCGGCCTCCTCCTCCTCGGCCGCCAGGGACAGCTGCGCGACTGGAGCCAAGCACTGGACTATGCACCTGGACCGCTAGGGATACCCAAGGGCTGCGCCCCCCCCCCCGCCCCAACCCCTGACACACACTCGGAGCCCCCGGGACCATCAAGACGCCGCCGCTGTTACCACCGCTCCGCGCCGTGGCCGGAGGAGGAGCCGCCCCTGTCCCAAAGGGGAAGGTGGAGGCCAGGATGCCAGAGGCCGCGGCGTCTGGATTTGCTGGCCGCAGGGTGGGGGTGGGGGATGAGCGCGGGAGGGAAACCCCCAACCTCACACTTTCTGTCTGTCTGCGCCCCCATCTCTCCAATTCTACCCGGGTCTCCCCCTTCCCTTCTCTGTGTGTCTGTAAGTCCATCTCCCTCGGATTTGTCCATTTCTTCATCTCCTTCCTGTATTTTCACCTTCCCTCCTTCCTTCACCTTCTGCCTTCCCAACTTCCGCCTTGCCTTTCCATTTTCCATTCTTTGGGTGTGTATTTCCGTCTCCATCTTACCCCCTACCTATCTCTCATTGCCCCGTTTATCTTTCTGCACCTGTGGCCCCATCTCCCCTTCTTTTCTTTTTCCTCGCTCCTGGCATGTGTCACCATCTTCCCTCCTGTCTACCTTCCCCCCTCCGCCTGTGTTAGCTTGCATTTCTTCCTCCAACTGAGCCCCCGTACTCTCTTCCCCAGACCAAAGGGAATATTAGTTCTTAATTTGGATCGGCTGAGGTACTGCGAGAAACTGCAGCCCCAGGAGCCCAGACAACCACCAGGATGGTCCTTCGCCCCACCCCCAACCACCTCTCCCTACCTTTTCCAACGTGTTGCATGCCGGGAGATGGTGGGAGGGGGATGCCAGCTTCAGGAGACTGAGGTTTGGGGAAAAAATGAACCTAGGAGGTCACCCTGGCGGCGGCGGCGCCTCAGCCGAAGGGTGGGAGGAGACAGAAAACTCTTCTTACTCTGAGGGAGGGGCACCCCTCTTCCTTATCCTTAGGTGTTTTTGTTTCCCCCTCCACCCCCACTCCTTTTAATTTATTTGGTTGTTTCCGGAGGGGGGGGGAGGGGCGGGTTGGGCCGGGAGCTGTCTGAGGTGCTGATCTGAGGCCGGACCAGGATTCTCCCGGGAGGGTACCAGGGACTGGGTTGGGCCTGGTGCCGTGTCCAAGGTGCCAATGATGCGGGCCGACGGTGCGGGCCGCATTGTCTGTCTGTCCTTCTGTCCGGGAGAGAACTATAAAGCGCTGGAAGCGCCTGCAGATGTTTTTGCGCCAGCCTTTTTTTGGGCCCTGGGAGGGAGGGAGCGGGAGTGGAACTGTCACAGGCAGGGCAGGAGGCCCCCCATGGGTCTAGTGCGGAAGGTCGAGTCCCTGAGAACTGCTACTGTCTTCCTCCTCCCCACAATGGCTTCCATTTTACAGAGAGTAAAGTGAGGGAGCCACAGAATGGGGCCTGGTGGTGAAGCTGAATTCCTGCTCCCCTGTCCCCCCCAACCCCCGCCTTCGTCTTTTCTGACCTACCTACTCATTAATACCCAGGCCATTTAGGGAATAAGTGATGAGGACGTCAGAAGCTGTTCCCCTTTTACAGAGTGGCTCATTGAGGCAGCACCAGCTACTTGTTGTTGCTGCTTTTCTCTTCCTCCTCCATCTCTCCCTGACATTCATCCTGTCAAGAGTCCAGTCAGGCCTAAGTCTGTCTTCACCACTCTCAGGTGGGGCCTGAATGCCAAACTTAGCCCCATACGCTTCCGCCCACCCATAGGGCTGCTTCCAAGGCCGTTTCAGTCACACGCCCACCCAGGGCAGCTTTGGGAGGTCCAATCCTGTTTGAGATTCAGCCCTGGCCCTTTATCCCCAGGGAGGCTAGTACACAGGCAGCCCGGAAGATAGGAGCCATTCTTTGGGGTTGAAAGAAGAAAAATAAGCTATTTGGCCTGAAATTCCTCTTTGGTCCCCATTGCCTTCTTAACCACATAGCTAAGCGCCCCATTCACTATTTCATTGGCCCAAGGAGGCCTGGCTCCATTGGAGCGCTGGCGTCTCTGACCCTGGTCTCCACGGAGACGTCCGAAGGATTCAGAGAGAAGCGGGCTAGACCCGCCAAAAAAAAGGTCCTGGTTCGCTGTCCCTGGTACTGACGGGTGCGCTCGGGCTGGGTGAGGGCTTGCAGGGGCAGGAGGATTTGCAGACTCGGCCTCAATTAGGTTTTCCGGATAATTTGGGAGTAGGGTGTGATCCATTTCTGGTGGCAGGTTACGGGAGTCTGGGCCAGGAACCCAG
>NW_006769686.1:1829044-1831365 GCF_000442215.2 Lipotes vexillifer | reverse complement strand
CCCACCCCACCCCCCCACCCCCGCCCACGGCCTGGAGCCGGAAATCCCCAGTCCAGATTTGTGAATCGAGTTCCCGGGGGGAGGTGGGGAGAGCTGGCGGAAGGGAAGGCGGGAGCAGCCGCCCATTGGCTGGAATTTGGCGCAGTCAGCGCGGTGCCGTCATCTTTCTAGGTTTGGGAGGAGAGAGGGCGGAGCACTCGGGTCACCCCGAGGCTGTCGCCATAGTAACCAGGCTGAGCGGGCGGGGCCCCTTTTCCACTCTCTCACCTCTGGCGGGGCGGTTGGGGAGGAGAGCAATCCTGGTCCGCCTTATTTGGAACTAGTTAGCGAGACTATTTGGTTGGGATTTCTATGTTAGAAGAGCCTAATGGGGATGGGAAAGAGACCCGAGAACCTACAGAGACCCCCAAACATCCTGCCCTTGGAGGGAGGGGCCTGTAGATTCTGCCCCTGAATGCATATACTCAACACCCTTCTGCTACTGCTCTCGCGCACGCACACACACACACACAGACGCGCGCGCGCCTCCAAGAACCTGTGCTCTGGCACTTGGAGAGCTAGAATGAGAAAAAAGCCTCAGTGCGTGATGTCAAATTAAATCGCACTTTCCTTGCCATGGCCCAAGGCATGAAACACTGCCGTAATCCGATTAGGGGGTGAGGGACTGGAGGAGGATCAGCGTGAATACATGGAAGAATTAGCCTCCTGGGTCAAACTTGGTCAAAATCCTGTTTTATCAGGGAGAAGGCAGTCATAAGGAGGAGGACTTAGAACAGTCTTCTGAGGAGGCAAAGTGAGAAGGGAGTAAATGCAAAAACAGAATGCAGTGCCTTCTCTTTATTGTCCAGAAGTGAACCTCTGGGAAAGTGAGTCCAGGCCTAGGAGGGAGGTGGTGAAGAGGGCCCAGAGCTTTAGAGAGGGTCCAGCAGGGATGAGGGAGGGATGGACTGAGGAAAGAATGGAGATGGAGGATAGGAGACAGAAACCCAGCTGGAGCCATGACTCAGCATTTCCTCTCAGCAAAGGGCAGGGGTGACTCTCCCAACACAGGGACAGCAGAGAGGGGAGGGAAGCAGGAAAGCAAATGGGCAGATAAATGGTGATCTGACCATTTGCATGATACATACATTGATATACAACACATTTTAACACAGAAGCAGGTACATATGCATTTATACTGATGAAGTTTCATTCAATCATAGCATGTACACAGCTCCACTTTCCGTCCCTCCCCCACTTCCTGGAGCAGAGGACATTCTGTCCTGAGAGCTATGTTTACCTGTCTCTGGAACCCTGGAATACATTGGCACTTAATGGGAAAGGAGAAATACAAAAAAATCGCAGACATGTGTGTGTGTGTGTGTGTGTGTGTGTGTGTGTGTGTAGTGGTTGTCATGGTAACTGCTTTGCCTGCCAGGCATGGTGCCCAGCAACCAGAGAATCTGGCAGTATCCAAGGGTTCATCCTGTGGCCTCTACCCACTGGGACTCTGCCTCAGGCACCCAGATGGGCATCTCCAGAAGATTTCTACTACAGAGGCTGCCAAAGCAGCCCCTCCGACCATGCCACCATGACCAGGGACATCTGGCAGCCAGGTTTGGGGGCCTGACCTTCTTAATGTGCCCCACTTTAAGTGCTACTCCTGGCCCCTTCATACATCGTAAACAACATTTACCATGAGTGGCCTCAAGACAGCAGGAGTTAACACTTTAAAGACCTTTATTAAGACCATTACCTTTCCTTTCAGCACCTTGCCAGACATCCAACAGGAAGGTCATCTATAGCCACACATGTTAGGTGTGTAATTGAGGGATAAAAAAATAGTTTTAGTTCAGTGTGATGAAAGATTGGGTATAAGATAGATAAACTACAGAGTACAGTCTCAGGATTCAAGTTCCTTTGACCTGAGTTTAATACACTGATGAGGTTTTTAGAAGCAGTCTCTCTTTTTCACTTGCAGGCTGGCTGACTGACGTTTTACTCCAGCACTCAACCTTCCTTTTTTTTCTGGGCATTCAGGTTTAACCTCTTAGTTTCTGGCTTAAAATTCTCCCAATCCAGTTTGGGCCTTCAGGGGGTTTCTTTTCCCCTGGATTCTATTTATTTAGCAATTAGCTGCTCCCAAGGTCTCTCTCTACTTGGCGATACTGCGCACCGTAGTTACTCCCCTTTTACGACTTCCCCCCCACCCCCATTACTTTATACCCCTTGATCATAGTGTCCTGTGACTGATATTTAGCTTCAAGCCCATAAAATATAAAATTTGTCTTTCTGTGTGCATTTTTATATATGACAACCTAAAAGGATGGAGGGGTGTTGAA
>NW_006769686.1:1827944-1829034 GCF_000442215.2 Lipotes vexillifer | reverse complement strand
AGGGAAAGACGTATTTCTTTATAACCTTTCTACATTTTACTCCTTTTAAAAAATAATTTACATATTATCCCAGAAAAACACAGAATATCAAGAAAAGCATAAGAAAGAAGAGTAATGATGGAGGGCTTGCCCTACCAGATATTAAAATTTACTGTAGAGCTAAGGTAGCTAAAACATAAGGCACTGATACAGGAATAGACATATCATTAGAACAGAATAGATAATCCAAAACTAAACTCCAGCATACGTGGGAACTTAATATATGATAAAGGCACCATTTCAAATCCACTGGGAAAAGATGGATTAGTCAGTAAATGGTTTTGGAACAACTGGATAGTCATTTATATGAAGAAAAAAATGTCAATACTTCCTGATTCTTTACCCCCAAATAAGTTCCAAATTGATTAAAAAGACTTAAAGAAAAAAAGCTATAAAAGTGTTAGAAGAGAGAACAATTTGGAAGTATCTATTAGAAATCTAAATGCACATACTTTTCTACTCTGGAATTCCAGTTTCTAGAATTGACCCTAGAGAAATACTTAAACATATAAAGAGACATGATAAAGATTTTTTATTGTATTATTGTTTAGAGAAAGATAAATTGAAATTAACCTAAATATCCACCAATAGGTTAGAAATTTTAAAAACTTTGATACATTCAAATTACTAAATACTACAGTATTCAGTTTAAAAGAGTGGATTGGACTGTATGTATTATACTGACATGAAAGATCTCCAAAACATGTAGTGTCATTAGAAGTTGCATAAAAACACACACAGTATAATATCATTTATGCAAAAGCAAAACAAATCAAATTATAATTTGTGTGTGTGTGTGTGTGTGTATGAATAATAGAAGCTTAAGAAAGATACACATTACTCTTTTTTTTTTTTTTTTCCAGTACGCGGGCCTCTCACTGTTGTGGCCTCTCCCGTTGGGGAGCACAGGCTCTGGAAGCGCAGGCTCAGCAGCCATGGCTCATGGGCCCAGTTGCTCCGCGGCATGTGGGATCTTCCCGGACCGGGGCACGAACCCGTGTCCCCTGCATTGGCAGGCAGACTCTCAACCACTGCGCCACCAGGGAAGCCC
>NW_006769686.1:1817010-1827835 GCF_000442215.2 Lipotes vexillifer | reverse complement strand
TGGCCTCTCCCGTTGTGGAGCACAGGCTCTGGACGCGCAGGCTCAGTGGCCATGGCTCACAGGCCCAGCTGCTCCGCGGAATGTGGGATCTTCCGGGACCGGGGCACGAACCCGTGTCCCCTGCATCGGCAGGCGGACTCTCAACCACTGCGCCACCAGGGAAGACCCACATTACTCTTAAGTGACTTATGGGAAGGAACTGGGATTGACGCTGTCTAGGGAACTTTTGCCTTATCTGTGGCATTTAATTTTTTTACAGTAAAAATGTATTAGTATGTTATCTGCATAATTAGAAAATAGTAATTAGTATGTGACAGTAGTCAAATATTAAATAAAAATACTCGAAGAGTACCTGTATTTTATTATTATTAGTAGTAGTAGTATGGCGTCTTGGGTTGAGTGGAGAACATCTTTTTAGAGATAGAGCTTAAAGAAAAAGATTGATTCATCTGAATCCATTAAAGCTTTTGAATATTAGAGAAATAGAGAAAAAGAACAACCATAAACAAGATTGAAAAACAAATGACAAGATGAGAGAACATATTTGCAACACAATATATTTTCCATAGAAAATTAGTTAAAACTGTGAAGAGAACTTCACACAAAAATGTAAATAATCAATAAACACATAAAAAGATACTTGACTTCACTCTTGACCAAAGAAATTCAAGTCAAAACTGTAGTAGGATATTGCATCTCTTATACCAGCAAAGATTATAAAAATGGAAAATCCCAACCATGATAAAAACATGGGGAAATGTGCACTTTCTCACACTGTTGTAGACATATATGATAGTGGAGTCTTTTTGCAGAGCTACTTGGCTATGGATCAAACTGTGGAAGGCAGTAAGCTCTTAGTCCCAACCACCACATTTCCAGAAATTTGCCCTGAGGAGGTAATTGGGAAAAGACCTGACGCAAGGATACTTATCATGACATTGTTTGTAATAATAAAACTTGGGATGCATCAGTAGGAGATTAAGTAAATTGAGACAAATCAATATTCTTTGGGCTATTATGGACCACTGAAAATGATACACTAGGACTTCCCTGGTGGCGTAGTGGTTGAGAGTCCGCCTGCTGATGCAGGGGACACAGGTTCGTGCCCCGGTCCGGAAAGATCCCTCACGCCGCGGAGCAGCTGGGCTCGTGAGCCATGGCCACGGAGCCTGTGCTCTGCAATGGGAGAGGCCACAACAGTGAGAGGCCCGCGTACCGCAAAAAAAAAATTAAAAAATGATACACTAATCTATATTAAAAATGACCATGACAAAGTGAAAATAGCAGGTTGAAAACAATATAATGTGGTCCCATTTTTGTAAGGAGAGAGAGGTCTTTAAATAGCTGTCCTCTTCCTGTCATTCAGATCTCGGTTTAACAGCCACCTCTTCCTGATGAATTCATCTCAGCCTGCCCCACAGTCACCCTTCGTCACATACCCCTGATGGATTTCTCCACGACATTTGTCCCCACCTGATAATTTTTTGTTATTTATTTTGTATCCTGTCAATAAAAGGCCTATCTTGTTCACTGCTAGATTCCCTGCACCTGGCAGTAAGCAGTCACTATAGATATATACTGAATCTGTGTGTGTGTGTATGTGTATGTGTGTGTGTGTGTGTGTGTGTGCAGCAACACAAACTTTTAGGATGTTTAGTAAAATGTTAATGGTTGTTCTCATTAAGTGGTGGGATTTTATTTTATTTTTTTAATGTTTTTATTGGAGTATAATTGCTTTACCATGATTAGTTTCTTCTTCATAACAAAATGAATCAGTTATACGTATACATATGTTCCCATATCTCTTCCCTCTTGCGTCTCCCTCCCTCCCACCCTCCCTATCCCACCCCTCTAGGTGGTCACAAAGCACTGAGTTGATCTCCCTGTGCTATGCGGCTGCTTCCCACTAGCTATCAATTTTACATTTGGTAGTGTATATATGTCCATATATACACTACCACTCTCTCACTTTGTCCCAGCTTACCCTTCCCCCTCCCTGTGTCCTCAAGTCCATTCTCTAGTAGGTCTGCGTTTTTATCCCCGTCTTGCCCGTAGGTTTTTCATGACCATTTTTTTTCTTAGATTCCATATATATGTGTTTGCATACGGTATTTGTTTTTCTCTTTCTGACTTACTTCACTCTGTATGACAGACTCTAGGCCCATCCACCTCAGTGGTGGGATTTTAAATGATCAGCTTTAATTAATGATCTCTTCTTAATTCTTTTCTGAGCTTTTTAGTTAAGTACAATAAATTAAACTATTGTCATTACCTAAAAAAAAAGAAGGAAAATTGTAAAGAAAGAAAAAGACAAAAAGAAAGAAGGAAAAAAAAATGAAAGGAAGGAGGAATTCCCTGGTGGTCCAGTGGTTAAGACTTGGCTCTTTCATTGCCATGGGCTGGGGTTTGATTCCTGGTGGGGGAACTAAGATCCTGCAATCCTGCAAGCTGCGCAGCACAGCCGAAAAGGAAAAAAGTGAGGCTAGGCAGTGAGTGTCTGGAAAAGCTGGAAAGGGAGAAACACACATCTACAGCCCTGCCCTCCTTTCACATGTCTCCAAAGTCTCTTTACTCCCTTCCCTCTCCTCAAGCTATTTCCAAATCCCTAGGATTTAAGAATGTCCCTTGATGGACAAGGGAAGTGAGACACCTATCTATCCCAGCAGGTGTGTGTGTGTGTGTGTGTGTGTGTGTGTGTGTGTACATGCACAGCACACGTATAGTACATGCACATGGGCACACATATGTATACACTCTTACAAGGACCAAGACCATTTAAAGAATACTTCTCTATCTTTTGCATAACTGCTGAAGAAGACCCATTGTCCCTTATTCAAACAATAAAGCCAGGGGAAATTTTCCTCTTCACACTAACTTATTCGTATTTTTTCTTTAAACAATGAGAATTAGCACGGTGCCTGACACTTAGTAGATCTCAATAAATGGGAAATGGATAAATGAACTAAAATAGTGACAGTTTCCATGTTTGCCTTTGGTTGTCAATAAGTATACAATTAAATATATATCTTTAGGACACAGCCATGGTAACCAGCTCCTCCCAGGTGTTTGCTATTTCTCCTCTCTTTCTGAATGTTCTTGTTTTATGCTGGGTTTGGAGATTAGGATTTGTTTCGTTTTTAAATTTTATTCTGGTACTTTTATAGAGTCTTTATTTCATTCTTTAATTTATTTTGGAATTTATTTTTGTATGTGGTGAGAAGTAGAGATACAAGTATTTTCCCAAAATGAGTAACAGGTTGCACCAACTTTTGAACAGTCCTGCTTTTCTTCCAGTGAATGCCATCTCTATCTTTTATGAAATTTCCACATATACATGGGTCTGTTTCAAGGCTCTACTGGGTTCCATTGGTCTACTTGACTATAGCTGTGACAAACCACATCTTTAATAACCGTAGCTCTGCAGTATGCTCATTGTTCTTTTGCTAAAACTGCCTTGGCTATTTTTAAATACATAGTCCAGAAGAACTTTAAAGCCAAGTCTGTCAGTTTCCATAAAATTCCTTTGTGACTTGGATTGGGACTGTATCACTTTATAGATCAGTTTGGACAGACCTGACATTTTGCAATATTGAGTCATTCCACCCAGGAACATGCTAAGTGTTCCATTTAGTCTGGTCTTCTTTTATGTTCCTTAGTAAAGATTTATAGGTTTTGTTTTTTTTTTTCATTTAGATAGTTCCCATGTTTTTCATTAGGATTACCTGGGAGTATATTTTTATTGCTCTTGTAAATCTGTCATTCCCAATTCTTTTCCTTATTTCTACACAGTTATGGAAAAAACATTAATTTTTTTGTGGTAGCCTTGTGTGTTAACATTAGAATCATTAGTTCTAATTGATTTCCTGTTGAATCTCTTGGATTTTCTAGGTAGGCAGTCATATTGTCTGCAAACTAGGACATTGTGACTTTTTCCTTTTCAATATTTGCATAAGACAGATAACTTTTCTTGTCTTATTGTGTTGACTAGGACCTCCAGTAGAATGTTCAGTGGTAGCAATGATGACAAGGTTAGAAAGGATAAAGAAGACATCCTTGCCTTGTCCCTGACTTATGGGCATGCTTCTCATATTTCACCAGTTGCTTTTTCATCTTTTAAAACTGAATATTCTGTTTTGTGTATACTGCTATATAGTAAGTCATCTCAAATCATTTTTTGAAAGTTGATAAAACTTTAATCAAAATAATTATTCAAATTGTCTGTTCTACGTGAAGCACCAGCTGAGCCATGTGGCCTACAAGGTCCTGGGCATGTGCAATTTGGGGATAGAGGATAGGGTGGCTGAATGTCCCTCTGGGACTCCTTTGTCCTCCTGACATTTAAAGGCAGTGTGATGTGATGTACAGAACAAAAGACTAGGAGTCAGAGGTTTGAGTCCCTACTCTACATTTACTAGCTGTTGCTCTAAGACAGTTATTCAACCTCTCTGAATTTCAGTTTTCTCATCTTTCAGATGGAAACAAGAATCTCAGATTTGTGGTGTCTTATCAAATGGCTATAATAAGAATGACAATATTATTTTTGTTGGGGTAACTACCATTGCTATGGTAGTCAGACTATTAACAAATTTTGACAGAGGGATTAAGGGACCAGACAAAGTCCAGAATGGAGCCCTGAGCTGCTCTGACCAGCTCTGCTGGCCCCTGAGGCAGTAGGGAGCCCTAGAGGTCTGGGCCTCCCATGAGCAATCTGTGACCTGGGTGACATGTGTTTACTCCTTGCTGCCAGGCCTCGGCCCTAGTGGGACCCACGTGCCTCTTTCTGGGATGCCAGCCAGGGGACTTGCTTCAGCTGCTGGTGGTAGATACTTGTGCCAGCCTGGCCCAGCACAGCAGCATTCCTGAGTCTAGGCATTTGGGCCAGGAGACCAGGCGTCTCTTGGGACTCCCCACTCCAGGGATCCCCCTGCCCCAGCAGGGAAGAACAGTTGAACCTGCCTCCTCATCTCACCTGCTTTGTGATGAAGGGTGGAGAAAGGTGCATCTTGGGGGCATGAAGGCATGAAGGCATGAAGAATCTTCAAACTGTGAGGACATGGAGTAGCAGGCACGACATTATGCCAAAGCCTGTACTAACATCCATGCTACAATATGTAGTGGAAATATGCTGAGATTTGCAGCAAATCTGGGCCCTGCTCTTTCCTCATGGTGGGACCTTCAGACATTTTTCCCTCGTCTGTCATACAGGAATTAAAGAGGCTGTTGTATATAGTGAAATCACATATATGGATGTGCTTTGTAAACTGTAAAGCACAGTATACATATAAGGTGGTCCTGAATCTGGCCCTTAGGCACATGGTTACAGACATGGCCAATGGACAGATGTGTGTACAGGATGGACCCTAGAACTTGTCTCTCTGCCTCTGTGTGTCAAAGGTAGAAAACCAAGGGGAAAGAGTTGGAGAATTGGGAAGGTGATCATAGGAAAGGAGAATGAAGCCCAGAGGTTACCATCAGAGCCTGGGACTCTTCCCTACTTTCCCCACTCATCTCCCTGTCTAGTGTAACCCCCAGATCTCTCCATGTTGCAGGATGATAAAGGATAGCCCTGCATGGAGCCTCCCTGACAACTTCTGCTGTGTTGCTAAGTGATTTGGCCTCCTCTTCCAGAAAAAGGAAACTAGGGTCTGGCCTTCCAGCCTCCCTCAGCTACCTCCTCCTCCCCCAACCTCACAGAATCTCAGGGAAGGAGCTCCTCCGACTCACGGAAGGAAAAGTGGGATTCAGTGTTGCGGGATTAGACTGGGGGAGGTGGTTTGAGCTCCCGGGGCAGGTCTCTGTTCTGGGCTGGTCAGTGCTGGGGATATGACATTTTTGGAGCAGTCCTCCAAGCTGGAATCTTTAGGCACATACTCTGCCCTTGCAGCCAACCAACAAGGTGGGTATAATCAGCGTTTCCATTTTATAGATGAGGCCACTGAGGCTCAGAGAGAGTAAGTAGCCTTCTCATTCCTACAGGGAGTAGACAGAGGTTGGGTTTGAATCCATGTCCATCTAGGCTCCCTCTACTCCATCATGCCATCTGAGCTAAATGCAAGGGTCACATTGGCCACAAGACTTCTAAAATGTATTTATCACTGTTATTTGTCTGGAACCCAGGCGAGCACTGGAATTGGGAACCTAGCCTGGGGTTGGGCTGAGATTTGGGGAAATAGTCCTGCCACTTCCTGGGCTTCTCAGAATCTCAGAATCTGCTCATTCCTCCATGAGAGATGATCAAGGGAATAAGGGATGGGGAAGGGAGTGAAAACTGGGCTGCTGGGGTTGAATCACCTTGCTACCATTTAGCAGCACTGTGATTCCAACCAACTTATTTAATATTTTGTGCCTCAGTTTTCCCCATCTATAGAATGGGAATAATACTAGACCCAACTCCAAAAGGTTGTGAGGATTAAATGAATGTAAAGCTCTTTAAATAGTGCCTGACACATAAGTGTTCAATAAGTATTAGCCTTTGTTATTACTTCTAGGACACTTTAATGTATAAAGCTCTTTCACATCCTTAGTGGTTAAGAGAACTCACTGCCTCTGAAATCAGACTGGGTTCAGTTTCTGCTCTGCCCTTTCTCACCATGTGACTTTAGACTTAACCTCTCGATGCCTCAGTTTTCTCATCATAAAATCAGGGAAATCATAATGTCTATATCGGAGGATTGTTGTAAAGATTAAATGTGATTTGAGTATTAGTTATGGTAATGTCTGTTGCTGTTAGAAACCTCCAAATTAAATGTAATAGTCCAATGCATGTGGATGAGGGATTTCTCTCTCTATGATGGATCCTTTCATAATGGAGCTCTGCCATCTCTAAGGAACTAGTCGTCCTCTAAATCCAGGTGGCAGAAAGGGAATAAGAGAGTATGGAGAAGGCACATCCATTTCTAAATGTTTTGGCCTAGGAGCAACACATACTATCATTTTCATTCATATTCTGTTGGCAAAAACAAGGCACATGGCTCCCACCAAGATGCAAGGAGGGCTGGAAAATTAGTCCCTGGCTGGGCAATCACTTTCTAATGACAACTCCACTACATGAAGTGAGGAGCATGCAGCTTGGGGTGGGGAGGGGGGTTGAGCTAGCTGTGTCTGTCGCTTTGAGAAAAATATTAGGATATTATTAAATGTGTTATAGAGTGTGAGAAGTATGTTAAGTGCTATTGCTAATACTATTTTTATTTAATCCACATACTAACCATAGGAAGTAAGCATTACAATTATCCATATTTTAAAGGAGAAAATGAATTCTCTGAGCGGTGTGGCCATATTCCCAAAGTCACACAGCTGGTAACTAGCTGAGATCCTATCATTTTAAATTCAGTACGTTCTCCAGTTACCCCATAAAGAAATGGAGGATGCACTGAGTATAGGAGGCTGGCCCATGTGATGGTTGTGGCCACATAACCAGTCAAGAGGCTGGTTCCTGGTGGGTGACTGGCTTAGAAAAGTAGATGTAACCACTCAAGATCCTTCCCAGGACACGTGGAGGGCATCTGATTGGGACTGGAGGGGAAGAGGCAGGTGCTTGCTTTGTTTGGGGTTGTTTTATTTGTTTGTCTAATAATAGAAAACACTGATATGTGTACAAAGGTACTTATATAATCATGTATTCTTTCAACCCTATGAGGTAGGTTCTGTTATTATCATATCCATTTTATGGATGGAGTAATTGAGGCACAAAGAAGTAAAAGCAAATTGCTCGAAGTCACACGGCTAGTAAGTAACAGAGCCAGCACTTGAACCTAGGATGTCCAGCCCCAGAGCCCTTGCACTTAACCATCATGCCTTTTGTTTACAAAGAAAGGAAAGGAGGAAATAGCAAAGAAGATCCAGTAGGAGAGAATTCTCAGAAATAGAAAAAGTTACAGTCAATGGGACATTGGGCCACTTGCCTCAAGACCCACCATCCCAGGAAAGAGGAGGGTCAGGGGAAAATCTTGCTGACCAAACTGATGTAGGAATTGCCACCAAAGTCAAGTTGTAGTCAGACCCTCAGCCACACCCTAGAGTACAGTGATCTACTCAAAGGTTGTAGGAACACAGTTAGGAAAGTGAAGGCTTGCAAAAGTCAGTGGGGCAACAGAACAGTCTGATTTTTCTTTTTTAAATCAGACAGAGGCACTAACTAACTAAAGACATGCGTAAGACAAGTCATCAATATGTCCATTGTAACCTATCACTTTCTGCTATGACTGGTCAATTGGATGGAGTACGTCTGCGATGGGTAGGCTGCAGGTCACATCCACACAAAGAAGCTTTCCAGGAAGGCCCAGTGAGAGGGGATCTGGTGTGATGGGTGAGGACTTGAGCTCTGGGGTCACAGGCTGAACCAGTCACTTAACTTCTCCAAGCCTCAGTTTCCTCATCTGAAAGTGGAGGTAACCATCCCCACCTGGCAAGGTGTGGTCAAGTCAAAGGAGAGACCACAGGTAAAGTATTAGCATAGGGCAGAGCCTGGCACAGAGTCAGGTTCAGTGAATGGTAGGGCACATTTTTATTATCAGCAGGTCTACTTGATGTGAATTATAAAAAGAGGTTGAGTAACAAGTTAAGTGCATTTCAAAGACACATTGAAGGGAAAATGAAGGCCAGAAAAGCAGAAGGTCTGAGGAAAGCACATCACAGTAAATGCATTTTGATGTCTGTCTATGGTCACATGGGCTTATGTATGAGAAAGAGCTTTGTAAGCCTCGGTGCCCTAGGTGATATCGTTGCTCTGTGGCTGTGCAGGTCTAGGGCAGTGTGTGGGAATGGATGTCCTCACACAGCATGCTAGTTGGACTTCTGATTCCATCTGCGAATTACGGCAAGTGGAGCTTGGTCACAAGGAGCACATGTTACTGGAGGACACACGGGTCTGTGTAATCCCGGGAGGGCGGGGGAGATATCCTACAAACATGGTGACCAAGACCACTTGGGACGATGGAGAAACCACTCCGAGCACTGGGAAAAGGCCTGGTGAGGAACCAGAGGCACAGGTCCTAGAACAAGCCCTGAGACTTTGGCCAAGTTTTTTAACATCTTGGACTTGGTTTACTCATCCTCCGAGTGGATAAAGTAATCCCTGCCCTATCTTCCTCCATGACCCTGGAGGGGATCAATAAAACAATGGATGTGAAAGTGTTTTGTAAACTCTGTAGTGCAAGCACCTGGCCAGGGGGTGGAAAAGTGAGCCATATTTTCACCAATGACATGAGTGAAGAGATAGAGAAAAGGCTCAGACCTTCCGGGAATGAGAGAGGGGCTGGACCCTGGATTGGGAGAGAGAAGCAATGGTGGGATCAATATCTTGGAGAGCCAAGGACCAAGAGGTTAAGGGTCAATGAGGACAGGCCTGGATCATAGGAAGCTGAGTGTGGTAAGAGTGTGGCTTCATCAGGGTTTGGGTGGAGTAGAGTCAACCCAAGACCACAGTAAATGGAATCCCAGAATTATCTGAAGGTTAACTAGCAAGTCAGTTGACAATCTGGGACCAGAGCTCAGGTTTTCCAATGCCCAGTCCTATATATCAGCTTCCCAAATTGGCTCTTCATGCAGGAAAGAACAGAGGGGCAAGGTGGGCTTTAAGGATGTGATATCACAGGTAAGACGACCCCCTAATCTAACAAGACCTCCCCCAGCTTCCCAACGATGTCTAAATCCCTCCTTTACCAACTCACTCACAGGACTTCAAGAGTCTCAAGGTTGAAGTCACCTAGTACACCTCCCCTCTCAACCTCCAAGGAAGGGTCTGCTGAACACTCCAGTGACAAAGAACTCCTCATCATGGTCCATAGCAGAAGGTTCTCCATTAGATCAGGTTGACATATTTGTCTCACTGTAGTTTTCTACCATGTGTCCCAGTATACGCATCCAGGTGCTCTGCCACAGGACATCTCTTTGAATAACTGAGGACAGCTCCCATGCCTCTTTCCCCACTATGATTTTCCAGACCACATCTCCCGTGGTTGGTTTTCCAGCATTGTTCCTCCTCATTTCCCGGGTCCACTATTCTGTCTGTTTGGTCTTCTCCTGAAAGTGTTATCTAACACTGTGTACAATATGCCGGGGGCACAATCATTATAGCAAATGAATCATTTCCTGCATCCTAGGGTGCCATAGCTGCATCAATGTGTCCTCAGATCACAATGTTTTTTTCTGCATTTACCATACAGGCTCCCGTGTAACATTGTGTTAACTAAGACACCACTAATTTACACATAGGCTCTACAGAGCACCACCCTTGCATGTCTCACACTCTAGCCTTTAGAGATCTAAGTACAGGACCTCACACTTCTTGCCAGGAAATTTCACCTTTTTACATTCAACCCACAATTCTTAGCAGCCCAGATCTTTCTGGAACCTGGTTCTGTCTCCCCAGTGTATTCTTTCTCCCTCCCAGCTTCTGCCCCCTGCAAAGAGGCCCTTTGCCTCTCCCTCTAAGTCCCTGAAGCCCTCACCAGGCTGGATTCCTCCCCTGGCCATCTGCTCCTTGGAATACATGATCCCACACCTTCTTACCCCATGAGGTCTAGAGAGCATAACAACGGCATGGACCATGCTCATACCAGAATGTTAAGGGACTAAAGCAGGGTACCATTCAATTCCAAAGGGCACAGAGAAAAGAGGAGATTAAGACAAAGCATTATAAATAGTGGCCTTTGTGTAATGAGACTGTAGGTGACTTTTCCCCATGTTTCATTACATGCTTAGTTCAACTAATATTTCATGGAGCCCTTACTGTGTATTTTCCAAATTTTCTATGCTGAGTGTGTTATTTGGAAAACCAGAAAAAAATAAAGTGAAGATGAAATGAAAAGAGTGAAGACTCTTT
>NW_006769686.1:1813379-1816980 GCF_000442215.2 Lipotes vexillifer | reverse complement strand
TTTCCCTAGGTGGACCTCGATGATTTCATTCCCTTTGGGAAGGGGCATTCAGACCCTCCCTGCACTTAGTTGTCCTGCCTTCCCCCTGCATTTCCCCTTCCGGCCCATGGGGCACAGGGAAATCTCCTCAACTGCCTTGTGGGAACCCAGGCACTCTCCCACCAACTAGCGAGGAACCTTTGGTCCAGGAAGAGATATGGCTCCTGGAAAAGAAACACTAGGACCATGGAGAAGGGGGAGCAAAGGGCTTGTCTTGGTGTGCAGCTCAAAGTTCTGGCTATCACTTCAGGTACCTCCCCCGTGTTGTTTCCACCTAAAGGAACGCGTTCAAGGCAGTTTTCCTGCCAACAGATTTTGTAAAAGGCGCGGAGAAAGCATAAGAGCCATGGTCCCCGGTGGGCACAGTATTCAAAGGGCCTCAGGTGGTGAGGAAAATGGCCCTGCCAGGAGGATGACCCACTTGACCCACTTCCCAGACTTCTCGAGGTCGGACCTGGGGTGCAGGGCTAGGGTTCCCCCCTTTCGCCCTCCTCTCTGAAAGCCAAGTTTGGCCTGAAGTGTCGGGTTCTCAGTTTAGCTGCAAAACCTGGCTCTGGCTTACCCTCCTGAGACCAGCAGAGGGCGCGCGCCGCCCGTGAGAAGGAGGTTGCAGCCGCAAGCCCGGAGGGGAGCGGCAGGCGCAGGAGGGGAGATTCCCTCCTCCTGAAAACGAGGAGGCAGATCCAGAGAAAAGATAGTGCTGGAGATAGAGGGACTGGGTGGGGGGGGAGCGTTTGTGAGTGGGAGTGAGAGAGAAAGTCTGAGTGAAGGTAGGATGGGGTGGAGAGGAGAGGTGGGGAAGGGGATGAAATGGAGGGACTGGGGAAAGATTGAGATGGTGTGACGATGAGACAAGGCGGGGTGGAGGTTGGGAGGAGGTGAGGAACTTGCGTACGGATGGGTGAGATGGGGGAAGGTGGCATGCCGCTGCGCGTTGGGAGGGAAGTTGGGAGGGGGTAGGGTGAAGGGGCAAGTGGAAGGCCGGATGAGGCAGGCTGGGCTCGACTGCCAGGTAGGAGGGGCGCTGCAGCAGGAGCCCATGCACTAGAGGCCCCGCGCTCCCCTCCAGTAGCACCCAAGCCTGCCTGCCCTCATTCTCTCGAGCTTTTCCTTGGCAGGCCTTTCTCCTCAGGTCTGAGCTGGGCGTCTCGCTACCTTTTCCACCACCACCCCCTGCCCCAAGGTTTTGGTGCATCTAAGAACAGAGAGAAGAGGCAGTGGGGAGCTTGGGAGCTTTAATAGGTCTGGAAGGGAATAGAAACACAAGGCAGTCCTGTGGGAAGTTGGGGGCGGGAGGAAGGGGGCCCGGAAGCTACCTAGAAGTGTCAAGGGAGACGCGGCCCTTACCAAGCCCGCTGAGGTGCCAGGGGAGGAGAAGGTGGGCCTCGGCCATACTGGAATCGGGGCAGCTCCGTGGGGGACAAAAAAGAGAGAGAGAGAGAGAGAAAATTTGGAATAAGAGAGGGGTCATAATGGAGGGGCTTCCAGGAGCCAGAGGGAAGTACAGATGGAGGGGAGGAAAAATCAGGGGAGACCCGAGAACCCCTTTCAGGGATCTGAGGTCTAGAAGAAGGTTAGAGGAAACGCAGGCACAGTCCCCCTCCCTCGGGGGTTGCGGGCTGAGGCGGGGGGGGGGGCAAATCCGGTGTTAAAGGAAGATTGAGGCGACTACAGGCCCCTTCCCCCGGAGCTGGGTGCAGCGGGCGGCGTAAAATCTGAGGTTGAAGGAACGGCGGCGGAGGCGCCGGCTCCTCTCCGGGATGTGGATGGGATTGAGCGAGGCTCTGGGCGTCTGGGAGAGGCCACGGGGCATCCGGCCGCCCCGTCTAGTGGTAATGGCCCCCCAGGTGCGAGGCGGCGGCCACCGCGCCGAAGGGCCCGGACGGGGGCTGCAACCCGGGGCTGGGGTAGAGCGCGGCGGTGGCGGCGGCGGCGGCGGCGGGGCCCGGACCCGGCCAGTAGGAGAAGCCGGCGGGCGCGACGCCGGCCGAGGCGGCCATGAGGTTGAGTTTGGAGAGGCCGGGGAAGGGCAGTGGGGCCAGGCTGGGCGGCAGCTTGTAGAGCGCGCCCTCCTGGGCGGCGGCGGCGGCGGCGGCGGCGGCGGCGGCGGCGGCGGCGGCGGCGGCGGCGGCGGCGGCGGCGGCGGCGGCGGCGGCGGCGGCGGCGGCGGCGGCGGCGGCGGCGGCGGCGGCGGCGGCGGCGGCGGCGGCGGCGGCGGCGGCGGCGGCGTGAGCGTGCGCGGGGGGCGGCTGGCAGGCCTGCGCCAGGCCCTGGAAGTCGAAGCGGTAGGCGTAGCGCTTGCCGTGCACCTTGCTCATGATGTTCTTGTCGTAGTAGTAGCGCAGCGCGCGGCTCAGCTTGTCGTAGTTCATGTTGGGCTTGCTCTTGCGCTCGCCCCAGCGCCGCGCCACCTCGTCTGGGTCCGTGAGCTTGAACTCGCCGTGGCCACCCTCCCACGCGATGCAGCCGGCGTTCGCGCGGTCAGCCAGCAGCTCCAGCAGAAACTGCCACAGCTGGATCTGGCCGCTGCCTGTGGGGAAGCGGGGCAGTCAGCCACCGGCGGGATGAAGGAGGCTAGCGGCGGGGAAGAGGTGAGGTGGGAGACGACCTCCCTCCCACCCCCGAGTCGGGGGTGGGGACCGATATCAGGGAGGAAAAGGGCACGTCCAGCTGTGTAACTGGGCACAGCTGGAGCGGCTGGCCAGGGAGGGGCTATCAGCAAAGCCAGTCCCTAGCCAGTACCGCGCTTTTGCACAATGCAAACGAGTCTCCCACTAAGGAGGACGCAACCCCGCGGGCGCACAGCTTTGTGAGAACTGGGGTGAGAAAGGGAAGCATCACCTCCTCTGCGTAGAGGTAGAGGCGCTCCAAGGCACAGCGCTCTCGGAGGTGAGCAAAGGCGGGATGTCAGCCCTTCAGCTTAGTGCTCTTACTCGGTGCAGAGCCTGCACAACCGCACAGGGTAGCCTACATAGGTGGTTAGACTGCCACATCCCAGCTGGACCACGTCCAGAGATCCAGAGGGAAGAAGCAGGCCTGCAGCAGGATCACCCCAGACACCGGACAAGGCATACAGTTGGACCCCCTGCCCGAGGTGGAGACGAGGTGGTGGCTGGCTTCCTCGAGGTACCACATCAGACAAGAATGGGCACAGTGGCTCCCTAAGCATGAGAGGAATGGCAGGCTCTGAAGTCTCCCCACCCTTGCCAGCGTCTGGTGCTGGGGCTACTCCGGTTCGGCCTCTTTTTTCGAAACAGGCGGGATTCCCAGGGTACCAAGGTGTCGCGTAGTTCCCTGGGGGCGTGATGAGCTGCTCTGAGAAGAGGAGAGGAGACCGGGAAGCCTCTCTGCTTGGCTCCCTGCCTCCTCCCATCTTTGGCTAATCTCCAGACTCTTCTGCCCCGTCTGGATTTGGGGGGTTGCTAAAAACGGCCAGGAGGCTTTCCCGGGTAAGTGGGTAGTGAGAGAGAACACCTGCTTCTCTGTCTTGGAGCCTCAATCAGACAGTTGGAGAAAAATCTTGATAGCATTACCCGCCCTCCCCCCCACACACACACCCTTT
>NW_006769686.1:1811204-1813221 GCF_000442215.2 Lipotes vexillifer | reverse complement strand
ACTCTTTCAGAATAAAAGGGATTTTCCTCGAAACTGTCTGATTGTTTTAAATTGAGCCTGCTGAAACTCTTCTTTTTTCAACAACTCGCTCAGGACCCAGATGCTGCCCTCCAACATCATTTTGATCCCAGACCCTCCACACCAGCCCGGTGAGGAGCTGCCTGGCTCCAGGTCAGGAGCGTTGAATTTTAGGGTCAGAAGCAAGGGAAGATTTGGGTAAAAATGTGCATCTGGTACTGAGGGACATAGAGGCTTGGAAGCTCATTCCTGTTGGGTGTTGTGTTCCCTTTTGGATAAAGCAGTTGCCAACCTTGTTTTTCTGGTTACGGTAACTTGGTGAGATCTAGGATACCTACTGGGTGGGGACCTGTGGGGAGGCTTGGCCTGGAAGGCCGGCCAGGTTCGGCTGCCAACATGGCAAAACCAAGGATAATTTAGCCACCGGCAGAGAGTGGGTGGCCAACCTGGGAATCAACTGCAACGGCCCAGAGGACTTGGCTCACAGAGCCTGGCATGGGCAAGTGGGGCAGGTGGGTGCTGGCCCTGGTGCTAATGGTGAGTCGGCCTGGAGTGGCCAGGGAATAATTCTCCGGGTCACCTTGCTGGGCGGTGCCAATGCCTTGGGCTCCTGCTGCCAGCAGGGAAATGACACCAAGCACCTCAGCCCCAGCCCCACAGCAGGAAAAACACTCCCAGCTGGAAAGGGGGTGGGGGCAGGATCTTTGTCTGCCCTGGCCATCGAGTTCAACCCTGGGTCTCAGAAGGTGTAGGAGCCAAAGGCCAAATGAATGTTCCCCCTGCCCCGAGCCTCCCCACAACCATGCCCCAACCCTCTGCTTCCCAAAGCCTAGCATTGCATATCGCTCCCACCCTCTGTTCAGGTGGCAGTGGCGCCTGTCCGTATGCGGTGGGTACCCCGGACCCGATCCACTGTCTTCGCCTCCGCCCGTCCACCCCGCCGGCCAGCTCACCTTTTTGTACTGCGGGGCTCAGCGGCCCCCACCCCGGGCTCTTTCCTTCCTTGAAGAGACCGTCTCCGACGGGATCTGTGGCAGCAGGAGAAAACAATCAGGCGGATCCAGGCGGAGGTTGCCGACTTGCCCGAAAGGGCCCCAGGCCAAGGCTCAAGGGGGAACAGGGGGGTGCCTTGGCTCCCCGGCGCGAGGCTGGGGGCCCGATCCGTCCGGCTCCTCCTCCAGGAGCCTGGCCCGGGCGCGCGCCGCGCGGAGCCCCTCCATAACGCCCAAGTCAGGAAACGCGTCCAGGAAAAAGGAAATCCGCTTTCTGAACGGGCCGGCGGGAGCCTTATAAAGCCGAGCGGGGTTTGTGCCAGCGAGCCGGAGCGCACAGAGCCCACCGGAGAGGAGAGGGCGCCTGGAAAGCTGGGCTGGTGGGAACGCTCGGAGCACGGAGGTGAGGGGCCACGAGGGTGCACGGGAGACTCCCGGCTGACCACAGCCTCCCAACACTGCACGCGCACTGAGTCCCCTGCCACACTGTAGACCTCTGCTCCCCCTGCCAGGCTCTTTCAGCCACTGAGCTGGCGCTCTAGGCTTCCCAGGCTCCCAATCTGCTCACTTCAGGTCCTCTAAACCTCACACTAAAACCCCAAAGCGCTCCATCTGCCTTTAAGGTCTCCCAGTGCCCTAGACTGCTCAGTTCTCGCAGAGATCCGATTCTCTGGACCGCGCCCCCTTCCCTTGGACCGCAGTATCCCCTTTCCAAACCCCAGCCCAGATTTCCTGCCCCGGGCCCTGGTGCCTCCAGCCCCCGGCTGGTCCCTGGTACCTGGCAGGTACATGTTGATCAGCAGGGGCTGGGAGGCGCCGCTCTGTCTCATCGCCGCCAGGGCCTGGGTGGTGGGAGGTGGGGGTGGGGGGGGGGGAGAGGGGGATCGCGTCAGGCTTTGCGCTCCGGGGCACCGATCCCCGCCCGAGGCGACAGCGGGTGACAGGGAGAAGGCGCTGGGTCCGGCAAGGCCTGGCGGGAGGGGGCTGCCCGGGTGGGGCGGGGGGGG
>NW_006769686.1:1806332-1811185 GCF_000442215.2 Lipotes vexillifer | reverse complement strand
GGTCCTGGAGCGATGCTCCCAGCTAGCAGGCTGCTTGGAACCCTCCGGGCCCCCGCGCGGGCAGGGGCCGCAATTTCCGTTTTAATTAAAGAGCTGCAGCCTCGGCCCCCCGGACCCGCCCCCGCCCCTCTTATCGCCCCATCGCAATAAAGTCTCCGACTTGCCGCGCGGCAGCCAAGCGCACCCGGCAGCCCCCCGCACCTCGCAACCCGGGAGACGCGCGGGGGATGGGCCTGGGCCTCGCGCTCTCGCAGGGGTCAGGAGCCCATTTCTTTTCCGCCTCCCTGACTCTGAGCAACCAGGATTGGGGCGGGGTACCCGGCCCCACCTCGGAGCCCCGGGGCCACAACGGGGTGGTGGGCTCCCTCCTTCTCACCCATCCCCCCCCCACCGCTCCACTTTCCTCCCCTCTCCGCGCCCCACCCCCACCCGGGTTCCCGTCTCCAGGCTGCGTTATCTGCATCTCCACTTTTAAATTTCCGCTTCCCTCCCTCTCTCCTGTCGCTGCGCTCCGGGTCGGCAGCCGTTGCTCCCTTTATCTACCCCGCTTCCTCCATCCCCGCTACTCCTCCCTCCTCTCCTCTCCCACTCTCTGCTCTTCCTTGGAGACCCGATCCCCTTCCCTGCCTCCCTCTTGTTTTCCCCGGTTTCCTGCCTTTCCGGGGCTCCCAGGCCTCTGGGCCAGCGCTGGGGCGTCTCCCGCACAACTTTTAGTGGCTTGTCCTTCCTCCACCTTTCTAGGTCTCTCCTTCTACTTCCATCTAGTCCCTCCTCCTCCCATCTCCCTTCTGTCTCCTCTCTACCTCTCCATCCTCTCTTTTTCCCTTCCTTTTCTCATTCGTTTGTTCTCACTAATTTGTGGCAAATGGGTGACTGGTGATCCCCCTTCCATCCCCCCCAACCATTTCTCTTCTATCTTTCCCCATCCCTTGTCATCCCAGCTTACCATCTACCCTCACAACTATTCCCATCCTGATTATCCCAGAGCTAGGCTGCATCTGGCACCTTGCTCTAGCAGGAGTAGAGGAGTTAAAACAGGTGCACTGTACAAGGTCCCCCAACCCAGGGGGAGTGGAAGTAAATACACTCCGAGAAAGGGGCAAAGGGGGGTATTAGCAAAGCTGATGTGGTTCCCTGGTGGCCTGGAGTCTCTGGGTACCTGCGGGGCTTCCTGGCTCTGGAGGGGCACACTAAGGAGGGATGCTGGCTGAAGATGAGTCTCTGGGACAGGAGCCCACCTGCAGCCATGCAGCACCTGGTGACTCCGGTCAGAATTGGTAATCTCAAGGCCTTTCTCTCCCACTGCTTGACTTCAGGAGGTGAGGAGGCCTGGGGCTTCAGGGCACTTGGAGGGAAGTGGGCAAGTTTTCTGCCGGATCCCTGGTCTTGGGTTGCCTGACTGAGGATAGCTGGGAAGTCCAGCTGGGAGAGGGGTTTCTGTGGGGCCTCTTGCATTCTTCACTTGCTGTAACTCCTGGGGTGTTCCTCCTTGCTGGTGGAGGGTACAAAAATCAGAAGGAACCAAGGAGGAGTGTGGGAGGTGAGTCTAGGGGAAAATGTGGGGGATCCCAGGACCCTAGAGGATCCTAAAGGGACAGGGATGGAGGCTTCAGGATGTGCAGGTGGAATCTGGTGGGGGAAAGATGAGAGGTTGGGATGCTCCCTAGGGACAAAACTCAGGGCTTTGAGGGAGCAGAGGGTCTTGAGGGGTCTGGCTGAAGTCTCACTCCCTCTCCTTCAGGCTTTCTTGTCACTTCCCCAGGTAGAAAATGAGGAACAGGAGACCAGAGTTGCAAGAGTGGGGAGGCAGCAAGTTTCACCCACTAATGCTCTGAGTGGAAGGCAGAGGCAGAAGGGAGAGGCGCTTAGAGTGGGCGTCTATCCAGACATCCCAGCTCCGAGCTGATGAAGGATCAACAGCTCAGGCTCTGCCCCCACCCCCACCTCACTGAGGACTCAGGGACTGAGGAGTAGGTGGGGTCTGGGAAGAGTTTGTGAGTGAGGGGCATACCCCTACCTCACCTGGATCTTGGTTGCACCAATGGAAAGGATATGACCTCCTCTGTCCCCTTTGGCCTTTGGCTGAGTGCAGCCAATGAGCAAATCCAGGCAGCTTCCCTGCCATCATCCTCCCACCTGGCTGGATGTGAGCCCCACCGTGTTCTGCAGACCATCAGCCTGCCCAGAATAGAGGGACGGTAGGAAGGTGAAAACACTCCTAGAGGCCTGGCCTCTGCGCACCCCCTCCTTATTTGCTGATGTGGGGAGCAGAGTTCGACCCGTGGGTCTAAGAAAACCTAGAAGGTCCATGCTGGCAAAGGCTGCAACAAATATTAGCTCCCCCAACTCCTTCATTGTACAGGTGGGGACACTGAGACCTAGAGACAGGGCGTACCCTGGCAGGGTCACACTGTCAGTTCCTGAAAGCATCTTGCTGGGTGGTCCTAGTAACCATGGACCTTCCTGGAGGTAGGGCAGCTCAGCTGATGGTAGATACCAGATCTCCCTTTGCCCACTGCCTGCCTGCCCCCAATACAGGCAGTGCAGAGATGGGCTACTGGGCTCTGAGGCCAGTTTGTCTGGGTCTGGGCTCAACTCCAGATCCCCCATTTCCTAGTTGCGTGGCTTTGGGGGAAGTTACATAACCTCTGTACCTTAGTCTCTTCATCTGTAAAATGGGGATTATAGTACCAACCATAGAGAATTATTAGGCTTATATAACACATGCTGAGTGCTCAGACAAAGCTGCATATACTTAGCTGTTGTTACTATTACCATGCCCCCAAGGGGACAGTTAGGAGCCTGTGACCACACAGGAACCCCAGGCTCCTCTGGAGCCCACAAAGGTTTGGGGCTCTGCTGAGGCCTGAGGCTTTTGGCCACAGCTCAGGTCAGCCTCCAGTTAACAGCCTGGATTTGGAATCTGGAGCCCTGTGTTCGGGTCCTGGCTTTGTCACCAATTAAGTGGGTGACCTCATCAAGGCTTCTCCCTCTCAGAGGAGCTGCAGTTTCTTCATTGGTGAAATGGTTGAAGAATGGAAGCTGTTAGGAGGATCAAATGTGACAGGAGCAATGGACTTCAGAACCCATCTAGGTATGAAGCAGAATTCATACCCTACCTTGAACTCTGTCCTTGGTCCCCTGACCCAACCCTGAGATCCATGGGGAGAGTCAGGGAAGGGAGGTCCTATGGTAACTGCCCTAGTTCTTTTCTGAACCACAAGCATTTTCAGGCAGTTCTCCTTGAATCCTCACAACAAACCTGTGAGAGAGACAAGGCAGGACTCAATAGCCCCAGTTTACAGGCGAGGGAACTGAGGCTGGGGGATGCTATGTGACTGAGTCCCGGGTGTTCTGACCTCTGGTCCAGGACTCTTCCCAAGGGAGCAGATGCCTGACTGTGCACAGCTGGGCCCCTGGGAAATGCCCAGGTCCAAATCTGACTTTTCTCCAACATCGCTTTGACTCCCCTGGGCTGGGGCAGTGATCTGGGCCACCCCTCCCCATGGATATGTCCAACAGGGGCTTGAAAACTCAAGCATCCCTGAGAGACAGGATGAAGGGCCTCTCAAGGACCTTGAAGGCCCTGCCTATGTGGGTGAGATTATCATAAACTGAGCCAAAGAGGGAGCTGGAAAGAAGCCACATTGGTGCCACAGACTCTGATGGCTGCTGCCACATTCAACCCCACCGTGGCTGTGGACTTCTACCACCTGCCCCAGAACCCAGGCTCACTGTGGTCAGTGGCTCAGGGGTGGCCTCTCCAGCTCACTAGTCCTCTGAAGAGTGGAGAGGAAGAGGAAGAATGAAGAGGGAGTTTTTGAGACAGCTGAGAGGCAAGGTATGCAAATGCTTTGTACAATAAGTGCTGGAGCTCAATACCACGAGGGATTGTGATTCAAAGGGTTTAGGGCTTGGCTCAGAGAGAGCACATCTCCTCTAGGAGGCAGTGGGACCTCCCAGCAATTACCCCTCTCACACCCTTGCTCCTCTATAAGGCGGAGATTCTACAAAGCTGGGAAATGGGTGCGAGCTTCCCTTAGGCTGGATAGGGAGCCAGGGTGAATGAAGTTAGAGGCTCGAAAAGGTAGGGGTGGGGGTCAGAGAGGAAGCCAGCAGGGCTCCTGCACAGAGTTAAGGAGGTCCTGCCCCGAATGCTGGTGCCTGGCCCAGGGGGTGTGTGAAGGTTGAAATTCAGCTATGAGCCCTGCCGTGGAGCTATGTGCGCCCGAACCAGAGGATGGCAAAGGAACTATCTGGGCTAGCGGTGCCCCTGGTCCAAGCTGATAGGCCTTTACCAAGGAGAGGTGTGGGGCTGGTTGCATTGAACAGGATCCCCAGGATTCTTACCAGCATTTTCATCTTAGACCCATCAGCCACATACATCCTAAGCCAGTGTATGCTCCATAGTCAAGGGTCCTGGAGCCAGAGGGGAGGGGAGGGTTGGCAGAGAAAGACCCTCAGAAGGATAAGGATGGAGATTGCAAAGCAAGACACCAAAAAGGAGGCAAGAGGGGCAGGCAGGTTCAGGAGCCTTTATTGAGGGTCCTCATGGGAGGCGCCAGGGCTGTGGAGCTTAGTGCTGGACTCTCCGAATGGACTGCAGCTGCCCAGTGTGGGCCTGCGTGCCGAATTCACTGTAGTTACGGAACTCCCCGCTGTGGCGGTCCTGCTCCAATACATACTGGTAGCCCCGGTAGCCTGGGTACTGGTAGGCCACCCACCTAGGCCAGTGAAGGCACAGGGGTGGTAAGTAGGCTCTGCCCCCACCCCACCCTTACGTCCTCCACAGCTGGTCCTCCTTTCTCAGCTCCGGATCCCCAGCTCCAAAACCATGGCTCTGTTTTCCCTAC
>NW_006769686.1:1800317-1806197 GCF_000442215.2 Lipotes vexillifer | reverse complement strand
CTGTTTTCCCTACATGGATCTCTCCCTGCCCTGTCCACTGCTCCAGGTCTTCCTAACACCTTCTTCATCTTGTCTCCTATTCCCACCCTCCATTGCCCCCTCACCCATGTTTTCAATCCCTTCCTCTACCCCACGTTGCCCCCCTCACTCATTCTCCTATTACCAGCCCCATCCCTCCCAGTCTGTCTCCATCATCTCACTTCCCCTTGCCTCTCAGTCTCCCATGACCTCACTCCCCCTGTCCCCTAGCCCCCAATGTCTCTCTTTACTGTGTCTCTTAGCACCCCCATCACTTTTCCCCACCGTCCTCCCTGGTCCCCACCATCCTCCCTGGTCCCCACCGTCCTCCCTGGTCCCCACCGTCCTCCCTGGTCCGCACCGTCCTCCCTGGTCCGCACCGTCCTCCCTGGTCCCCACCGTCCTCCCTGGTCCGCACTGTCCTCCCTGGTCCCCACCGTCCTCCCTGGTCCCCACCATCCTCCCTGGTCCGCACCGTCCTCCCTGGTCCCCACCCTCCTCCCTGCTCTTCTTCCCTGTTCCGGTCCCAGGACTCACGCTCCAGAGCTGACTTTGAGGGAACCCACATCCTTGCTGGCCCAGCCCATGGAAGGCAGGGATGGGTAGTCATCGTTGAGTTCAAACTTGCAGCCCTGGAAGTTTTCCCCCTCAAACAGTGTCACACGGCTGTCACTGTGGTTCTGAGGCACAAGGAGGTAGGGGTGGACAAGTCAGGCCCTCCAAAGGGGATACATTCTCAGCCCGACTCCCCCAACACTCTGCCCAGCATAAGCTGTAAAGACACAGGGTCCATAAACACACCCAGAGTTCACTCCATCAGCTCCATATCAGTCTGGGAAGCTGGGATGCTCAGAGGTCCCCAGCCTGGTCCCTTCTATGGCTTTGGATTGAGGTGGTGAGACTGAGGGGGGTGTTCCCAGAGACACTTCCAGGTCAGGGATAGAGAGCATCTTTTTTTTTTTTTTTTTTTTTTGCGGTACGCGGGCCTCTCACTGTTGTGGCCTCTCCCATTGCGAAGCACAGGCTCCGGACGCACGCGCTGGCTCAGCGGCCATGGCTCACAGGCCCAGCCGCTCCGCGGAATGTGGGGTCTTCCCGGACCAGGGCACGAACCCATGTCCCCTGCATCGGCAGGCGGACTCTCAACCACTGCGCCACCAGGGAAGCCCTAGAGAGCATTTTTTGACATGGACATGTTTTGCAGGAGGAAAATCAGAGGTCCTGAGGGAAATCTGGTCCACTAAGCAAGACAGTTTCCCTAAGGAAGCATTGACTATCAACCCCCTGCCCAGCACCCTGGGCATAGCCTCTCATAGGGTAGGACCCAGAGAAGGGTGGAGAGCAAAGTCAGAACGTACAGGCCCGGGGCATCAGTGTTTGTTGAGTCTGGGCTCCCATTGTCCCAGGGCCTTCCCCCTGCAGGGCTCCTTGGCCTCCTGGGATGGAGAAACTGGGCTGAGTCAGCACCTGCTTTCTGTCCTCCACCACACAGCCCCAGGCCTCACCAGTAGGGTAGATAAATCGGCAGAAATGGGAAGTGAGATCTTCCCCTCCAGTGTATTTGATTCATTACCAACCCCTTCCCCCCAAACACACACACTGAGACTAACCCCTTCTCAGCCTTGATCCCTGATTGAGTTCTATTCTCATGTTAACCTTTGTCACCAGAGTCAAATCACTTTGCCCTCTGAGCCCCATGAGGTTAAGAGCAGTCACCCCACCTCACAGTGCTGTGTGACAGCAGAAGCGCTCACTGACATGTGCGGACATGTGGACGACTGGGTGTGAGGAACGGGGCTCAAGACTGGCACGGTCTCGGGGCTGTCCGTGGTGCTGATTTCCGATGCCTGGCTTAGGCCCACGTTCCAAAATTTCTGAGACCTCTCTGGTTCTGGGAAGTAATGCCACTCCTACCCATCTAGAAGTTGTGTTTACACCCCCCGTACAGTGAGTGGACGGTCTTTCCAGGTGCTGTGGTGGGGCCAGGGCCTGGAGCTAGGAGCTAGGATGCAGAGGAGGAGGGGGAGGGTTGTGCTCACCGCACAGAGCACTGGCCGGAAGGACAGCAGCCGGTCGCTGTGGTGGCCGCCACTGCCGCTCCAGGCACTCCAGCGGGGATAGTCACCTTTCTCCAGAATGAACTGCTGTCCTTGGAAGTCGGGGTACTCAAAGGCCACCCAACTGGGGAAAGATAATGGAAGCTGCGAGGCATCTGCCCCAGCCTCATTCATTCCTCCCCCTCCCCCTTGCTTGCTACAGAACCGATCTTTGTCTCCACCCAAGGCCTTTCCCTTAACACACCCATCACAAGGCAACCCAGCCCCTCTAGAGGCTAAAGACCCTAAGCCGGCTGCTATCTGGGGTTTGAGGGGTCCAGGCTTCCAGCTCAGGGCCCCCAGGCTGGAAGGAATTTTCCGGTCTACGAAGATCACCCGACCAAGCACTCCTACCGCAAGGATTTTGGCCCCTGCAAAGGTAGGTGTAGGAACCCCCCTAACCTGCGGTAGCAAACTGTGATAGCAACAAACTGCAATAGATCAGGGGCCTCAGCTTTCTTGAGGGCCCCAGTCTAGGAGACCAGGGTGGGGCGAGCGGAAGGGATTTGGCTTCTTTTGCTAAACGAAGCTTAGAGCCATCTAACTTTGGAAGGGACAGAATTACACTGGGAACCCCTTCAGGGTTCAGGCTGGCCCCACGGAGTCCCGCAAAGGGTCGCTTCTCGCCTTTATCCCTTTAGCTCACACGAGGATACAATCTTTCTCATGATTTGTTTTGGGGCAGGTGGGGAGTTTTGAGGAAGCCTAGATATGTTCCATGTTGCTGGGTCTCTCTCAGCCAGGGCTTACATACAGTCTGGGGAATGGAGGACTGGGAGCCGAGGACCCCGTCTCGGAGCTTGCGCCAGGGGAGCCTGGCGCCCCCCAACCCAGCGCAGCCGCGCCGGGGCATCACTCACGCGCCATTTTCCACCTTGACCGAGCGCACCCGGCGCAGGCCTACGCGCTCGCCGATGTTGGTGCAGTCGCTCAGCAGCCGGCTGCGGCGGCCCTGGAAGTCCTCCTCATCCCAAAGCGTGAGGCTGGCGGGCGCTGGGCCCTGCGCGGGGCCGCTGCTCATGCCGCTGCAGACAGGGACGGGACCAAGCGCTCAGCGTCTCGAGAGCCCACTCCCCGCCCAGGCCCGCCCAACCCCGCCCAACCCCGATGGGAGGTGAAGGACCGCGGGCTGGACCCTGGCTGCTAGCGGCTTTTCCCCAGCTCGCCCTCCCCGGCCCGAAGAGACTGCGCCGCAGCACCGAGTATTCGCCGGGTGGGTGAGCGCGGTACTGACGGAAGCGGAGAGGCTGCGCGCGAGCTGGGCGTGCGGGGCTTTATACCAGGCCTTGCCCCCTCTCCGCACCCTCTCCCGCTGGGGTGGGGGGGAGCTGAGTCAGCGGGCAAGCTGCGGTCAGCTCTGGTGTCCCCGGGGGAGCCGCGGCTTCTCCCGCAACCGCTGACCTGGCCCCAGCCCTCGGGGATTACAATAGAAAGTGCTGAGACACATGTTCGGCACTCGCCACAGCCGAGGCTGACTCCGCTTTTTCTTTTTGGGGGGCCTGAGCCAGGCCGAGACCTTCAGGGATAGAGGTACCAGGCCACCCGCCACCCCGCTAAAGCCGCGCTTTCCTGGCTCGAGATGCGGAAGTTCTTCCCAGCGTCTTAACTCCTTTTCTTTAGAGGTCGAGGCCTCTCTTTGGGGCGACGCTAGGGAGGAAGTAGACAAGGCTCCCCATAAGAGACTTTCCTCACGACCCTCAGCCCTCTTTTCCCTGGAGGGTGGGCCATCGCGGCCCGTTTCTTCCCAAGATCGAGTCCCCGGACCCGGTGCTGAGCTCCCGAAGTTTTCTTGCGCGGAGATGCTGAGAAGAGGCGATGACCAGGACTCGCCGCAAGGCGGCGCTGAGTGTAGGAAACGTAAAACGCCCAAGGGAAGGCACGGATTTGCAAAGCGTTCAGGGAGTGGCTCGCTACCGCCCAAAAAAGAACCTCTCAGCTTCAGCGCGGCCGGAACCGTGGCGCTCCCAGCCACCAGACAGAGCTCCCAGTTTTGGGGCCTCCGGCCACGACGTCAGCCCGAGATCTAGCAGCTGATTATTGAGCGCCTAGTTCGGGCCATACCCTCTACTCAGAGCTTTTACGTGCGTGATCTCAGCTAATTGTAGCACCGACCAGTTGAGGCAGGCGGTGTTATTGCCTTGCATTTCACAGATGATCCTGCGGCCCAGAAGGGTACCGGAAGGCAGTCGGGGAGGTGTCACAGCTGAGAAGCGGCCCAGTTGGGGTGTGAACCTGGGTTTCTGTTTTCACTATAGGTCTTAGGCTCTTACCTCCAATCCCACTGCCTTGTACGGTGGGGGGAGGGCAGAAGGTAGGGTGTGGGGAGGGAGAAATTTAGGGGAAAAGGCTTGGGGCCCCAGGGAAGTTCTAGGGAGGAAATTTCCTCACAACTTGCAACAGAATTTCCTAGCCATCATGGCTGTCAACCACAAAGGCTTCTGGCAAAATTGTGAGTGTTCCTTAATGGAGGGGGTATTCCAGCAGAAGCGGAGGGGTGAGTAAGAAGGGAACTAATATTTTGTTGTTCCCATGAACCAAGTGCTCCTCTTTTAGACTCAACAGTCCAAAGTGGTAGGTTTCGGTGAACAGATGTGGAAATTGAGGCTTGAGAGGTACAGGGCCTTTTCCAAGTCCACATGGCTAGCTAGTGCCGGAGCAAGATTAGAATTTAGACCTTTTGACTCCAAAGACAGTGCTCTTGCCACCCAAACTCCTGTGACTAAAAGGGCTCACAGGCCAGATGCAGCGGCCCCAAATCCAAAAGTCTAGTTATGCTGGCTTCTATGCTTTCTCCCAACTGCCAAGCTCACTCCAGCCTCAGAGCCTTTGCATTTGTTGCTCCTGTTACCTGGAGCGTCTTAGTCTCGAGATCTTGGCATATGCTGGCTCCTTTTTTTTTTTTACCACCTGGATGATGCTGTTCCTGGTATTTACTGTCCATCACATCACCCTATTTTCTTTATAGCATTTATTACTCTGTAAAGTTGTCTTTTTCATCTTTTGTGTATGGCTGTACTGTTTCCTTTTGTACTAGACTGTAAGCTCCATTTAAAGGGGCAGGGGCTGTGTCAGTCTCGTTTTCAGTTGTTATCCTCCAACCTAGCACAGTGCTGGACACATAGGAGGTGCTCAATAAAACTTCTCGAATGAGTGAGTGAACAGGGTGGTCAGGTTGGGCCAAATGTCCATGGGGGGAGGCGTGCAGAGGAAATTCTCTAGTGAGAGTGGTGGGTGACGGTTTGCCCATCCCACCGACTCCCCACCCCTGAATAGGCACTGGGGGAAATTAGAGTCTCCCTTGAGTCTCACTTTTCACTGGTGAGTAATTGCTGTCAAGGATCACAACGTGTGTGAAGGTGAATGCCAAAAGTACAAGGCCCTATAACATAGAGAGTAAAGCCCAGTTTGGAGGTTTTAAGAGCAGGGACAGCCACAACCAGGTTCGACTGCAGATGTGGTCAGAACCATGCGCAGTCCCCTGACTCCCTATGCTAGAGGGGGTTTGGACAAATAGGGTATAATTTTCCCCAAACCCAAAAAGGGGAAATACAAGCTATCGAGGGAGGCAATAAACAGTCCTGGGCTGTTCGTGACCCGGCAGTTTGTCTCGGTTTCACAAGTTAGGGCTATAGCAGCGGTGAGAAGTGAGGGACCGAATCTCTTCCCTTCCTTCTCTCTTCCTCCCCCATCTCTATCCAGCAATTCTAGATTCGGCCACCAGGGGGGGCGCGCGGGCCGCTCTGGGTAGAACGCCGGAGCGGTGGGG
>NW_006769686.1:1796591-1800307 GCF_000442215.2 Lipotes vexillifer | reverse complement strand
GGGGGGGAAAGGAAGGGGGAGTTGATCTGAGGCTGAGGTCGGGAGGGGCGCCCGTGGCGAGTGCGTCAGGCTGTGCGTCTGCGCTGGTCAGTGACGCGGTCACCCAGTCTAGTCCCGAGGGTGCGGGGGTGGCTGTCAGAGGGTGGACGCTGTGTTTTCGGGAGCTAGTGCTGGGAGGGCAGTTTCCGTGTTGGTGGGACCACCGTATTCCACAGGAGGGGTGTGTGTGTGTGTGTGTGTGTGTGTGTGTGTGTGTGTGTGTGTGTGTGTGTGTGTGTGAATTAGAACAGCCATCCCTCCTCTCCTAGTCCTATATTCTGATCTTGGCTCTGCACTAAGTAGCTGTGTGGCACTAGCTAGCTTCTCCCCTCCTCTGACTCAGTTCCCTCATCGGGAAAATGGTGTGTAGGTCCCACTGCCAACACAGGATAGTCCATGGCTTTCAGTTCTACCTGTCTTCACCAGCTCTCTCAGAAATGGGCACACCCACCGACACTGCCAATAGCCAGTTACCCAGATCTCTAGACTCTCTCAGGCTCCCCACATCCCTCCAGACCCCTCCCTGGCTCTGGGCCTCATAATCATCAAGAAAGGGAAGAATGAGCCACTGGGGGGAAGGGGCTGTCACGCAGCCCTTACAGGTGTGCTAGAATGGGGCTCCGAGATCCCTGTCCCTTTTCTGTACTATGGACCCCCTTCTGGCCTCCTTTCTCTACCAGGCTGGTCCACCTCCAGCCCCCCTTCCATCCCCCAGCAGCTGGTCCTGTTTGTTTTCCCAGATCAGTTGTGCTCAGAGCTTCCTGAAGGATGGATGCACAGGTGGCTTTGTTTGCCGGCTCAGCACCCTCACCCCTTCCTTCTCCACATCCACAGCCTCAGCCTCCGGGCATGGGGAAGGGGGAGGAGTTAGACAAAAAAACAAGTGTCCCCAGGTCTACACATCCAAGAGACCTCACTCAAGATCTCGCAGGGAATCTCATTACCCGAAGAGAAGTCCCCACCCCCACCCCACCCCCCGTCCAGTGCTTCATCTCATATAGGGACCTTTGGTCGCACTTGAGAATCCTCAGGACCCACCCCCCATGATTCTGCCAAAGCACCCATCCCATAAGGCACACTAATATCCCACAGAGAAGACCTCAGACTCAGCCCTGTGTTCTCAGTGAGGCCCTGTATCCCACTCAGATCTCCATCCCATATGGGGAAATGTAGATCTGACAAAGAAACCCTTAAACCCAATCCTGGACTCTCATCCAGGTCTCCATCCCAGGTAGAATCCCCAGAGAAGTGACGTCTCCCTCGTATAGGACCCCATCCCTCGAACAGCCCGACTTCACAGTACTGATGGACAGCTTAGAGGGTCTCAGTGGCCAAAGTCTTCTCCTCAAGTCGGCCTGCTCCCACCCCTTTCCCTCATTTCACTGGGAAATCAGCCAGGGCTTTGGTGACTGAAGATGCAAATTCTGTGAATGTGGTGCCTTCCCCCACCCTGTACCATCACCAGCCCCTCCTTTGCAGCCCTGCTCCTCCACTCCCCACCCCCACCCCAGCTCCTGGGAGCCAGGAACAGCAGTGAGCACCTTCCCTGGGGCTGTGAGGTCTGGTCTCCTGGGAGACAGAGATAACGCGGGTGAGAGACTAGCTCAGCTCAGGCTGGGTCCGACAGCTGGGCCTGAAAGAGGTGGGTCCTGACGGGGTGAGAGCCCCACCCACACAGACTCATTGTCATGTCCCTCTATCAACAGAGCCCCTCTTCTCTGCCCCTCAGTGGGGATGGAGAACTGGCCCCCATCCAGGGAGATGGGAGGCAGCTTTCACCACCACCCACTCACCCAGGCACAAAGCCACAGGGCTTGCACAGGGCGGCAGGGAGAGGGCACACATGTGCACAGGTTCACATGGACGGAACCCACATGCATCACATGTGAACAGTCTCCTTCTATGATTCAGTAGACACCTCAGTGGTCAAACTCATTTATGGGCAGACATTTGTTCACTCACTTATTCCTTAAATATTTAATAAAATGTACTATGTGCCAGGCACCGTGGTGGGTGCCTGGTGTACTTTCATGTGCACACAACCCACTCCATGGTTGCCCTCAGTCACCCACTCAAGATCATACAGGCACTGAAGGGTTAAGAGTGTGGGCTCTGGAGTCACACTGCTGCCTGGGTTCAAATCCAAGCTCCACTACTTATAAGCTGGATGAGCTTGTACTCCACTACTCAGATTTTCCCCCTGAAAAATGGGAATGATAATCTTTAAAACTGTTGTAAAGATTTAAATGCCTGTAAAACCCAGAACTAGCCTGCAGTAGGCATCAAATAAATGTTCGCTGTTACAGTTGTGGTTATAACTGGCTTTGCTGCCTAGTTCTTCCTATCCCCCTGGGGCTGGGCTGGGTTGTAGGGAGGAGTCGGGTAGCAGGCACAGCAGCATCCCCTGTCCCGAGCAGCCAGCCTAGCACTCAGGTTGGGGAGCCTTCCTGCTTCACTCCATCAGAGTGGCTCTACTGATGAGCTCCGTTGGGGAGGGTCGGGGGGTATCCCAATTTCCTTTGTTTTTGTTCAAATCTCTGCTGTCTGGGTGGAGCCAGAGACCTGACTTCTGGTCCTGGTGCTTTTCCTGGCTCCATATGTGGCCTTGGGCAGGTCATTCTCCATCTTGGGGCCACAGTTTTGTACCTGAAAACTAAGCTAATTGCTGATCCTGGAAGGGCCTCCCAGCCCTGACTCTTGTGATCCTGTGATGCCTAGGGAAGGGAAGGCTCCCTTCCCTCCCCACCGAGCCTCTGCCTGCACTCTGACTCCCCACTCCCCACTTTTCTCACACACACCTGGCCTAGCCCGAATGAGGGGGCGAGTTGCCACTGTCGTCATGGGGACTAATCTCTGAGAAGGTCAGTGAGGCTCTGCTTCTGCCTCGGCTGGATTGGGGATTAGCGCCTGTGTGCAAGCCCTCCCACCCACCCCCCCCACCCCCGGTGCCTCCACTCCCAGGTCTCCACACTCTTACATAGACCCTGGGCAGCCTCCACACCCAGAAGTCCCACGGCTGGGCCAGAATCAGCAGGTGGGTAGTGGGGCCAGGGCAGCTGCCACAGCTGTCTGTCCAGTTGTGGCCAAGAGAGAAAGCGGGAGAGATGGAGTCAGATCCATGCCCCTCACTACTCACATGGCCTGAGCTTTGTCCCTCTGCACCTTCTGCCCTTTAATGGGGAGAGATGGGTCTCCCAAGATAGGGGTATCACCTCTACTTCCAGCCCTGGCTCACGTTTGCAGGTCACATAGAAGCCACCTCTTTCTCCTTTGTTGTGGTTAATTTCTCCATCCCGATGTGGGGTAGGATGGAGGCTGTTTTCACATAGCCTCCTGCTTCCCCCTCACACGCTGTCTCTTCCATCCTTGGTTACCCTGACCTCTGACCCAGCATCTTCAAATCCCATCTCTCTGGAGTGTACATCCCTTGTTATCTCACACTGCCTCTGTGTATCTCTGGTCTCTCTCTAGCTCTCACTTTCACAGTCCGGGGTTGGGGGGGCGGTGTCTGCAGCCTCTCTGGACCCTGAAATCTTCCACACCCTCTGGGCTGCACCCTCTGCCTGTCCGTCTGTGCTTCTGCTTGTCTGCTTGGACTCTCCACTCTCGTGCTCATCCTCCCCGCTCCATTTCTCATGGGCAGATCCCCGGTCCCCCTATGGCCACAGCCACACTCC
>NW_006769686.1:1796197-1796567 GCF_000442215.2 Lipotes vexillifer | reverse complement strand
CCCCCCCCCCCCCCCCCTCAGGGTGCTGACAGGGATGACAGGAAGCAGGCTCCGGCTTTGAGCAGGAAGGGGGAGGGGGTGGGGGCCGCCTCGAACACCAGCTGCTGAGCACCCCCCTCCCCAAGCCCTGCACCTGCAGGGCTGCCTGGCGCCTGGAGACTCCGCCCCTGGCCAGGCAGGGGAGGATGGACCTGGAGGAGAGGCCAGATCCTCGGCCAGGTCCAGGAAATGCGGGTCTAGGGGATGGGGTGGGGTGGAGGTCTGGGGAAATTGCCGCCCCCCGCAGCGGGGGAAGAGGCAGTGGCTGTCACAAGGGCAGACCCCAGCCCACTGGTGGCCTCATTCTTCTCACCCCCACCCCCAGGACTGC
>NW_006769686.1:1789978-1796187 GCF_000442215.2 Lipotes vexillifer | reverse complement strand
GGAGGCATTCTTCCCTCCCCCCCCCACAGGTCTGCTGTGTGTGTGTGTGTGTGTGTGTGTGTGTGTGTGTGTGTGTGTGTGTTGGGGGGGCGGTCATTCCAAGGGGAGACCTTTTTGTTGTGCAGCCCCAGAATCTGGAATCCTAGCCAGAGGGGGAGTGCTCTAGCCACCTTCCATGTTTGGGGAAGGGGAGAGGAAGCCCTCAGAGACACAGGGAAGATGTGCCAGCACCAGGGCCAGGCGAATCAATCACTGCCAGGCTGGGAGGCCAGGATAGGGGCTGCACACACCCAGCCTGGGACCCATGGACTTCCCCTCGCCCTCATGGCCCAGGCTGCTGCACGGAGATCCAGCCTGCAGTCCACCCTCTCCCCAGACCTGCCTGGGATCCGTCAGAGCCATCTCATCCCCTCCCCCTCCCTTTCTCTGTGCCAAGGACTCAGCAGATCCTGTGGAGCCTGCGGGTAGCTGGGTGAGGGGTGGCAGTGGAGTGGGGGGAAAGTGGAGGGGGAAAGCCAGCACCCCCAGGAACATCCAAATTGGAGTCAGAAAGGACCAGTGACTCCTGACCCTCATTCCCATCTCCCTGGGGACTGCCTCTGCCTGGGTGTGTGGGGTACAGTCCCTCCCCATAAAGCTTCCTCACCCTTAGGGGAAACTGGGCTCCTTACTGCTGTCCAAGGAGCCTTCCTTCCACCCCTGATCTACAACTGGCCCTTCCCTCCGGGGCTGGCTCAGCATCACCATCAGTTTTGGGAGGTGGAATGGAGTACACCTGGAATCACAGGGCAGAGACTCGACTGGGAGCTCAGACTGACCCCAGGCCTCAGTTCTAGGCTCTCCAAGCAGGAGGCCAGGGGTCTATGGCAATCTTCATCCTCCTCCCCCATATCAGATCTTAACACTTTGAGTCACTGAAAAGGGGGGTGGTCTGTCCTAGGTTTGGGTTGTGGCTAATGACCCATGGACTCCCACCTAATCTGAGGGCCACTCAGACCTACCCCACCTCCAGCTGACTGAAACAAGAGGCCTCGGGATTATGAAGTCTGGGAAAGGCAGTGAGCTGCAGTGCCTGGGAACCCCATCAGGCAAGGGCTACCGGACCCCGTGTTTGTCCTTTTCAATCAGTCTGTCTGTCTTGAACATGGGAAGACTGAAGGATGGGTCAAGGAGATGGAAGGGAGTGAACCCTCAGGATGTCAGCACCAAAGATATGTGGAGGAGCCGGACTTGATCCACTGTGGTTCTAGCTTCCCCCACCCAGATTTTCCACACCTCATAGCTGTTGTTCCAACCCCCTGAGAGCCTCAAACTTCCCAGGTCAGGGGCCTCAAAAGTATTGCTAAAAGCCCAGAAACTAGGATATGGGGAGTGGTGGGGCCCACGCGGGAGGCCAGACCAACCCCCCTCATTGCGCAAATGGGGGATGGGGGTTGGAGGAAAGCCCGAGGAGAGGCCATGAAATGACTTGCCCAAGGCCACAGAAGTCGCTGGGACAGAGCCGGACTAGAAGGCGGGTTTTCACCTCCGGAAGGGCTCCTGACCAGGCCCACAGCCCCCCATGCCACCCGGTGGAGCCTGCTCGGCCGGCCCGTATTATCCGGAATCGAGCCGGGCAGCCCAGGAGTTGCGGGCAGGACCAGGCAGGGCGGGCGGGGCCGGATGGGAGCTGGATCTCCCCGCGGAGCGGCGCACAGCCTCTCCGACCCTTATGGCGGCGGCGGCGGCGGCGACAGGTGCTTGCGTGGCGATCGGGCCGGGCCCCCGGGCGGGTGCTGAGAGGCCGCCCCTGCCTCACGCGAGCCGAACGAACAAAACGCTCAGGTCCGGTTTGTGCGAGGGGCTCGTCGCGGGGCGGGAGCGGAGGGCCCGGGGCCAGGCTGTGGCCCTCGGTGGTCTCCTGGTCCTGGTCTTCGGCGAGCGCAGGGCGGCACAGCACTCCGCTAGCTGCCGCCCTCCCCTGCGCGCGTCTGCGGCTGACACGTCGGCGGCCGCAGTGGCCACTACAGGTGCGCACCTGGCCCGCCCCTCCCTTCCTGGCCACCCTCCGCCCGGCCGGGCCTTGCCTGGCTTGGTCCCCAGCGCACGCCCCGGAGCTTGTGCCGGAGCCCCGGCTCAGCGCGCTTTATACGGTCTACTCAGTCCCCGCCCCTAGACACACGCGCGCACACACACACACGCACACACACACACACACACTCACACCTGTCCGGGCGCCCGTTTGCTCGAGGCAAATATTGACTCAGAGGAGGCGGAGCGCCCCTCTCCCCGCCCCCGCCTAGGCTTTGGGGCAGGAGCTCCTCCGAGTCCTTGGCGGTGGCGGTGGAGGGGGGCGGGGTGTCGGGGACCTGGGCGCCTCTGGAACAACACCAGATGTCACTTTTCCACCCACCTGCCTCGGGGAGAGGGGGGGAGGAGCCGAGGACAGAGGCTGCCAGGCGGAGGTTAGGGGGAACCGGAGGTGGGTATCCTAGGGAAAGTGGGACATCCCCTGGTCTGGGGATTCAGATTCACGATGAGAGTCGTTTAGTAGGGTCTGTGGCCCGCTGTCTAGCGATGATCTCCACCCGCACCCCAGCGTCTAGTTCTTGGCCCTCCGCTAAGTGCCTCGATTTCCCAACCTCAGCAGAGTCCCGGGAGCCCGGCAGATGCTGAGAAAAAGCTAGAGGTGGAAGGGCCAAGCCTCAGAGCAAGCGCGGCGGGGAAAGGGTAGGGGTGGCGACCTTGCTCCGTGGCCACCTGCTGCGCAGACCAGGCCTGACGCTCGGCTCCTGTCCACCCGGCTCTGCTGGGTCAAAGGCCAGCCAGGATCCGCCCGAAGCGCCCTCCACTGGCCAGACCAGGTCCAGCGCCTGGCAGCGAGTAGCGAGAACTCTTGCCCAGCTGCCGAGTTGAGTGGAGAGGCGCAACCTCCCAGCCCCTAAGTCTCCAATGAGTCGAGGCGGTCCACCTTGGCCGCTTCCACCGTCTGTCCCTCTGAGACCGCGCGCGCAAGTTCTTGTCGCGTCGGGGAAATAAAGTTAAGGCAGATATAGAAATAAAGCTATAGATGCTTTACTGGGGGGTGATGGAGAGGGGGGCGGCAGGAACCTAGAGCTGCAAGTCGGAGGGGGTGGGCGCTGGCGTCTGCAAACAGTTGGTGGAGGTCGGCTCAGTCGAGCAGGGCATCTCCGCTTGCTGCGGCCCCGGGGACGCCGCCGGCAGCGAGTCGGGAGTCAGAATCCTGGATGACAGAAAGCCCCAGGTAGCGGGTTACTTTTTGAGCAAAAGAAAGTAATATAGTTTTGCCCGCCCCTGCAGCCCCTCGCACCTCTCCAGCGGCCGCTGGCCCGGGCCCCCCCGACCTGGGAACGCTGAGCGGCGGCAGGGCGATGACGCGTGGCCGCGAAGTGAGCACCACCTCCCCGCGGCTCGCCTCCACCAGGATGTTCTGGATCATGTTCTCCAGCAGCGCCTCCTGCAGGCTAACGAAAGCCGGGAGCCTACGGGGCGGGAGGCGGGGGCGCCGGGGTCAGCGCCGCCACCGACCGCGCTCTCGTTCTCCGCTGGCCTCCTCTGTGCTGTATCGTTTGCCGCGTGCTCTACGCGGATTCTCATTTTAACTCCCCGCCCTCCCAACACTATGAGGCATCCTTGTTCCAATTTTACAGACGTTCAAACTACGGCTTAAACAGACCAAGTTGCCAAACGTCACGCTGCTGGTACACGTGGTGGGATTCGAGCCCGGGGAATCGGAGTCCCCATCCCAGGGCCAGGGTTGGGGAAAGGCATCGAGCGATGAGACGGTGCAGAAGGGACTCCTGGGGAATCCCACCACGGACAGAAAGCCCCAGAGCAGCCCCAGGGAAAGGCGGTGCAAGAAGAGGTGGTACTTTTCTCCTGGCTCTAAAAACCCATTTAAGAGACTTTGACGGCTATAATCGCCCTCCTGGAAGTGGTGTGATGGTAAACGTTAATAGTCCGCTCTTGGAGAAAAAAATTAAAGCTTGGATCGCCTCCCACTGAGGCCTTAAGCGTCCAACAGTGATGTCAATGAACACTGAGTTGGAAAGAGAAGCTCACACAGGTAGAGCCCCAGCACACCATTGCCTCCTAGGATCCTTCTGCACTTGACCCCGCACCCCCCAAACCCTCACCGTGGTCTGGCTGCTTACCGGCTGATGGCCTCCTTCTCATCCTGCTCTTGCTTCTCCTTCAGTGAGACCTTCAGCTGTTGCTGCCACTGCCATTTCAGAGACTCCCGGGACGTGCGCTGCAGCGTGGGCTTCGTCTCCGTCCAGGGCAACTTCTCTTCCTCCTCCTCCAGCTCCTCCTCTTCCCCCTCTTCCTTCTTCCTCAGCCTCCGTTTGCCTTCCTCCTTCTCTTTGTCTTTGCTGACCTCAGAGCTGTTGCAGGACTGAGACGTGGCTGGCACTAAGTGCAGGCTGCTGCTCTGGGCCATGAACCTTGCCGACTGCTCATTCCAGAACTGGCAGAAGTAAGGCATTTGCTCCACCAGGTTTCGGTCCACAGCCTCATGGAAGATCTTGTCCTCCAGCAGACCCCTGGGTGGCAGGGAGGAGGAGGAGGTCCTCACTGAGAGGCCTTGCAGCCCGCTGTGGGGGGCTCTGGCTTCAGGGTTCCCCAAGGGGTGGTTCTTGGCTACTCTGTCCACAAACAGGTGCTAGGTGCGGGGAGGGGAGCCCCTGATCAGTTGCTCCCTCCCATTCCTTCTTTAGAAAAAGGCATCTCTGGGCCCCGTGGATTCTTAAAGGTGAACGTTATATGGTAGAGGAAAAGCCAGGATGTCAGAGTTACACAGATGAGGCCCGGAGCCCTGGAGAGACAGTGAACTGGCTCCAGACCACATCTACCAGCCATGAAAAGGCAGAACTCGGGACCCAGCCCTGAGGATCCCTCCAGCCAGCTCCATTAGAGCTGTACCATCCTCGAGGGCCTGGGACCACCAGTGGAAGGATCTTGTGAGGAAGTTCTATCTTTCAGGAAAGGAAGGGCTGGGATTTCAGGGGCTTTGGGTGGACCCAGAATTGATGAATGAACTAGGGAGATGGAGGGGTGAGCGTTTAGGGGGTGGGTGGTCACCTGATTATGGTGGTGAGACAGTCAGTCAGGAGCTGCTGCTTCTGCTTGGAGACAGGGGCCCACTTGTCCGTGGACTCTTCCTCGCCAGCCTCCGACTCCTCCCTGGGGTACCTCCTCTTTGGCAACTCCCTGGGGCAGGCCGTGGCATTCTGAGTGGCCTGGGCAAGCCACCACGCTGGGGTTGGGGGCATGAGCAGTGATGGTGGCTGCCCAGTCATGAGGACATAGGTGAGTTTGGGGCGGCCCCCAGCCTTAACCCAACATAGTGCCGCTGCATTTGGGGAACCAAGCCCGACTCTCAGAGTCGGCACAGGACCTGGAGAGGCTCCAAGCTGGAAAGGGAAGGAAGGAGGGGAGGCAGGGAGGCCTAAGCAGGTTCCCCAGGGGCTCTGGCTCTTTGCCCCCTCCTCATAAGGGCCTAACAGTAATGGGGGCGTTCTGGGCCCAGCAGTGCCCCAGGAGTCCCAGTGATGCCGCACGTGCTCCAAGCCCTCAGCAAGGGTTAGGTCTGGGCAGTCGTGTTCTAGAGCGGGAGGGTGGCAGAGAGCAGAGCAAGCAGACCCCGCCCTCCCTGAGGGTTCACCGGTGCAAGGAGTGGCGGGGAAAGTCAGAGAAGTTGGCCAGGAAGTAGTCGGTGGCATGGGCGCGGGCAGTGAGGCTTAAGCTGAGCATCCCTGGCGAGGGCGGCTGGGGGCATGGCCAGCGTGTCTCCTCCTTTGCAATCTTAAGGTTCCAGCTGGTTGGGCAGTTGAGACACCACTGGTTCTTGATGGGGGGCAGCGTCTTTGGGAAAGGGGAGGCATGGATGACAGGGGCTTAGGGACTGCACTCCCATCACTGATGGGTCCCTAGCCCCCCAACCAGGTCTTTCGTGACACCCCTGGCATTTCATCCCCACCCATTGGCACTTTCATCCCTCCCCTCCAGGAGACTAGACCAGAAGTTGGAGGTATCTCTGGAGAGTAAGCAAGGATCCTGTCAAGTTATCCCAAGGAGATAGGCCTGGGCTTACGATCTCACCCTGTACTTGCTCACAGGTTCACAAGCTGTACGATACGCCCTTCTCTGTGGAAGCAAAGAGACCCCCTGCTTAGGATGCAAGAGGCCTAGAGGGACTCCCCTCTTCC
>NW_006769686.1:1775336-1789964 GCF_000442215.2 Lipotes vexillifer | reverse complement strand
TGACCCACAGAGGGCCTGAAATCAATGTCAGCACCTGCTGCCCCCTTAGTTCTGCCCAGCTCCCAGCCACACCCTCTTCCAGAACCTTCCCTAGGGAAGTGCTGCCTGCAGACTTGGAAAATCTGGTTACCTAACTAAAGGAAAGAAATGGAGATGCCACCAAACAATGCAGGCTGACCCAAGGGTACTTGTCTGGTGCCCTGGAGCTTTGTGGTTTGGCTTGATAAGGAAACAGCCTCCCTTATTAAGCCTTAATTCAGAAATCCCTTCTCCCATAGCCCTCAAGACATGATTTGCCTTCACAGTTGGGCCAGAGGTTCAGAGGGGAGTAGTGTCTCCCTGGGGGTTCAGTGTGGAGTACACAGGGGTGATCAAGGTGCAAGAATGCAACCGTGGGGACTTCCCTGCTGGCGCAGTGGTTAAGAATACGCCTGCCAATGCAAGGGTCACGGGTTTGAGCTCTGGTCGGGGAAGATGCCCCGTGCCGGAGAGCAACTAAGCCCGTGCACCACAACTACTGAGCCCGCGTGCCTAGAGCCTGTGCTCCGCAACAAGAGAAGCCACTGCAATAAGAAGCAACACAACGAAGAGTAGACCCTGCTCACTGCAACTAGAGAAAGCCCACGAGTAGCAATGAAGACCCAACGCAGACAAAAAAAAAAAAAAAAAAAAAAGAATGCAACCGTGGGGAGGAGGATCCAAGGTGGATATTTTGTATCATTTATTATCAGTCTCCCCTGCATAAATAGTAATAGCCCATGTTTAGTGAGTGCTTACTGGGTGCCAGGCACCGTTGTAGGCACTTTACATGCATTAACTCATTTAATCCTCGCAGCAGTGCCACAAAGCAGATAACAATTTATTCACATTTTAAAATATTTTGGGGCTTCCCTGGTGGTGCAGTGGTTAAGAATCCGCCTGCCAATGAAGGGGACACGGGTTTGAGCCCTGGTCTGGGAAGATCCCATATGCCACATAGCAACAAATCCCGTGTGCAACAGCTACTGAGCTTGCGCTCTAGAGCCCGTGAACCACAACTACTGAGCCCGCGTGCCACAACTACTGAAGCCCTCGCGCCTACAGCCGGTGCTCCGCAACAAGAGAAACCACCGCAAAGAGAAGCCCGCGCACCACAATGAAGAGTAGCCCCCGCTCGCCGCAACTAGAGAAAGCCCGCACGCAGCAACGAAACCCCAATGCAGCCAAAAATAAATAAACAAAATAAATTTTAAAAAGAATAATATAAAATATTTTAACAACTTTTCTTTTTAACATTTTTTTTTTGGCCATGCTGCACAGCTTGTGGGATCTCAGTTCCCTGACCAGGGACTGAACCCGGGCCATGGCAGTGGAAGCCCGGAATCCTAACCACTAGGCCACCAGGTAACTCCCTTTTTAACCTTCTTAATATGGAAATTTTCAAAAGTATACAAAAGTGGAGAGAGTGCTACAAAGAATCTTCCATTACCCCCCACCCAGCTTCAACAATTAGCAGTTCATGGCCAATTTTGTCTCATCTATACCCCATCTCTGGATTATCTTGAAGCCAGTCTCAGATGTCATATTATCCCCCATTATACAGTTGAGGGAACTAAGAGGTTAAATAACTTGACTAACATCACAGAGCTAGAAATCATCAAAGTCAGGAAACAAACCCGGGCAATTTGTTTCCAGAACCTGTACCTGAAACCACTATGCCACACTCTCTTCCATCAGAAGGTGAGCTCTGCCCGGTTTCCCAGTGCCCAGCACCGGGTGGGTATTCATTAAATACAGGCTACATGAAGCAGGGAATGGTCAGCCAGCTTTCAGTATCCAGAGAGTCTCTTGGGCATGTGCTATGCTTAGCCTAATGAAAGAAATCTAATCTCTTAAGTCAGGCTGACCAGTTTTTTAGGACCACCTCTGATCACCACCTCTGTCCCCTCTGGCAAGGCCAATTGGAAAGCTCTGGTGTTCAAAGCCCACCCTGCCCTCATCACCTTTGCTTTCCTATCTGTGATGGTGAACTCCACTTCCTGCCGCACCTTCTCGTCCTCCCACACCTGCAGTTCCTTACGGTACTGCGTCAGGAGTTTCTGCCGGTACACCTGTGGCTCAGGACAAGGAGAGAGAAGACCAAGGTCTGGAGGGCCTTGGCCTGGGTCTGTGCTGTGGGCCCCCCACTCTTCCAGAGGTTGGCCTTTGCCTCTCTCTGGGGGTCTGGGTATCTCACAGACCACCCCACACCTCAAGACTGGAAGCTGCGCACCATCCCAGCTTCTCGCTAAGGCTGATCCTACCTTGCATACCAGGTCCATGCTATAGAAGCTGGCATGCGCTGAGGCCTTCAGGGTCACCACAAATGGGATCGTCTCTTCGGGAGCCACCTTTCCTCTCATAGGACTCACAGACACCTATTTATTTTGGGAAGGAGTCTCTGGAGCTTCACAGGGATTGTATAGGACAAGATGGGATAAGGGGTGGGATGGGGTGGGATGGGATGAGATGGGATGGGATGGGATGGGATGGGATGGAGTGGAATGGGGTGGGATGGGATGGGGTGGGATGGGATGGGGTGAGTCTAGAGCCCTTCTGGATGTTCTGATTCTGCAAACACAGGAAACTCTCACCTCCCCAAAGTCTAGAGCCTTCTGCTGCCAGACAAAGACAATTGTCTCATTCTTGGAGATGTTGTTGAGGAACAGCAGGCGGCTGCACTTGCTCTGCACAGGAATGTTTCCCAGGGAGATATGAGATTGGGACAGGAAGACATTCTGTTGGTGGAGACAACACAACAGCAACTTTGGGAGGTGAAGAAATACTAAGCATAGCAACCACTACCAGTCACTGAGCGCTTTCAACAGGCCAGGTACCACTGTAGGCACCTGCCATGCATTTGATCCTCACAGTGGCCCAATATATAGGCCACTACTATATATAGGTACTACTAATCATTTCACTTTATAGACGTGCTGCTAAGCTTCAGAGAGCATAAATAATTTTCCAAAGGTCTCTCACAGGCACAGCTGGGATAAACCCTGACAGTCTCACTCTAAAGCCTATGATTTTGACCATTAAAATAGGCTTGGAAGGGCTGAGAAATCAGAATTCGCTTAGAGAAGGCAGAAGTAAAGCCAACAAAATTTGTCTCTGAAGGATGTTTGTAAATTAGTAGGTGATCAGCTGTTGGCACCTTCACTGGGCACACAGCAGGAGCTGTGTTGTAGGGGTATCTGAAAAGATTGAGGCCATGGAAGGGGCACTTTCTCTCTGTCTAGACCCTGAGTGCCTCCAGAGCTGAGACTTTGTCTGGCTCTTCTCTGTGACACCACAGTACTCATCCTTCAGTAAGAGTCCAAAGAGGGTGGGAGTGGAAGGGTGGACAGGCAGATGTATTGGTGGATAGTAACTGGATGAGTGCATGGATGGATGGATGGAGAGATACATGGATGAATAAACAGGCATGTGGATCAGTGGGGAAATAGATGGATGGATGTGTCAGACCTCCCAACAGTGAGGAGTGTGTGAACTAAAGGTAATGTTACTGACTCTAGATATTTCAGCAAAATCCATCTAGGCCCAGGGGAGAGACTGCTCTATATGAAGATAATATCTCAGAGCCCTAGAATGGCAGAGCTTCTTTCTACTCCTTTCAATACTTCCATCCCAATGCACAGAGGCAAGGGCGGGTGGAGGGCCCTGCAGCAGGTGGAGTGGCTGAAGCAGGAACACCTGTGGACACTAGGTGGCAGGGTAAGCCTCTCATGGAGCTGGTGCTGCCTCCTAAATCAGGAGGAGGGCTGGTTCCAGGTTCACCTCTGTATTCCTCCCTTCTCAACTCCGTCTCTTCTTTCGCAGCCTCCCCATCCCTCCGCAGTGGACACCCTGGACCCTCAGTCTCCTCCTAGGCCTCAGGCCTTCCCAGCTCCCTTCCCCCTACCTGTCCAGGAACCATCAGCCTCGAGTGGATGGAGCTATTGTCCCATGAGGAGATGTTGTGGAATGGGGCTGTGTCGCCCATGATGTGAGGGTCATAGCCCACTCCCTGGAAGCGGATGATGGCTGAGTTCCATCCCAGGATGTGTATGGGCACATCCACCTGGGAAGTTAGGAAGGTGGGGGAAGGCACTGGTCAGAGCAAGGTCTGCTGGGGAGGCCACCTCCAACCCCCGCCCCAAGCCCGTGTTAGCCCAGGCTGCTGCTCACCATGTAGGTCTTGGCCTCAATAGGTGAGAAGATCCAGAAGACGAGAGCAGTTGTACCTGGCTGGATCTCCCCTTTGGGGTTGAGGCAGCAGAAGATGGGGTGATCAAAATTTTTTTCCTGAACCTGCGACAGGATGCTGGTCTGGATCTCATATGTCACAGGCACCGAGCCACCGTTATACAGCTCATAAATCTGCAGGGGGAAGGAACAGGGAAATCTCCACACCAGCTCTGGGTTGCAATGCAGAGAGCCTGGGATTCTGTGTCCGCTGTAGGAGGGCAGGTCGATCCCCGTGACGTCACCCTTAGAGTCCCAGAGCTCCCTTAAATACCTCTGATTTCCCATATGGCTTGATCACCCAAGAAGTATATAACTATATTTTCAACCTGTGACATTTAAGTATAATCTGTAATTCTTATTTTATTTGCTCTCAACTTACCTTAGTCAAGGTATAAGGGGACACTAATGCTTGTGTCTCTAGTGTTGGAATTTAGGGAAATGTCCATGCATGCACCATCCAGACCCTTCATCATTTTCTAGGCTCTCATTCTAATTACCTGTGAGGCTGCCACTTTCCATGTCTGCCATTAGAGGTAGTTGTGCTTACAGGCAGATAAGGGAGCAGAAGGAAGATATGAGGGCCCCCAAGACTAACTCCAAAGTTGGGGAATCACAGAACGGCCTGCCTGAAACCAGAGATCTTCTGGTCCAAGCCTCCATGTTAGAGATGAGAAAACGGAAGACAGTGAGAATAAAGAGTTTGTCTGGATTTAGGTCCAGCCCCTCATCTTTCTCAGCACCCACCCCTGAACGCGCTGATGTTTTTTCTCTAGCTTGGACCACCCTCTGAGCTTCAGACCTGGTATCCAACTACTACTAAACAACTCCTCCTGGTTGTCTCATAGGCCTCTTAAATTCAGCCAAAACCAAACTCTTCGCTCTAAAACCTATTCCTCCCCCTAGTGTATCTTGTTTCAGCAAATGGCACTACATATTTCCAGTGGCTCAAACTAGGAATCCATTTTTCATCCATCCCTTTCTCTTACTTCCCAGATCCAATCCCCAGCAAGTCCCAGGGATTCTGTCTTCAAAATGTAAATTAAATCTGTTCACTTCTCTCTGTTTCCTCTGCCCTCTTGCAGGTCCAGGCCACCATCTGTCATCATCTTATGAACGAAAAAGGAAGCTTGGCTGCAGTTGTGGAGTTCGGCTGGAGGTACAACTGGGTCTTCTCCAGATCTGGGGGCCTTTTCCATTGTCTATGTTCAGGGCCATGGGGGAGTGGTCTGATCTCTCTGGAAAGCTTTCCAGGAGGCATGTGAGTGTTTGCCTTCTCTTTTGAGGGTCTGGGCTTCTGGGAAGCCAGTGGCGTAAAGGGTGGTGTAAGGCAGTGAGCAGAGCTCGGGACTATGAGACCCCCTCTCAGGTCTAGGAAGCCCATTCCTCTGCCTCTAGGCTGAGTGGCTAGAGGCCCCTGCCCAGAAACACAAGGGCTTCTCGATTGTTAGAAATTTCAGAGTGATGAAATGTTTGTGAAAATACTATATCCTCTCTTGGAGATTTCCAATGTACATTTTCAGAACAAAGGAACCTGATTCCCTCCAATTAATAAATAAAATTCTATAGCTTTGAGGATTTACATTCTAGCTTTTCACGCTCCAGACAGATGCCCTTTTTGGGGCAGTGATTTTCAAACTGTGACTGAGACCCATTAGGAAACAGGTCATGAAACCAATTTATCAGGTCATGCCCAGCATTTAAAAAATGGAACAGAGCTTCCCTGGTGGTGCAGTGGTTAAGAACACGCCAGCCAATGCAGGGGACACGGGTTCGAGCCCTGGTCCTGGAAGATCCCACGTGCCGCGGAGCAACTAAGCCCGTGCGCCACAACCACTGAGCCTGTGCTCTAGAGCCCATGAGCCACAACTAATGAGCCTGCGCACCACAACTACTGAAGCCCGTGCGCCTAGAGCCCGTGCTCCGCAACAAGAGAAGCCACCGCAATGAGAAGCCCGCGCACCGCAACGAAGACCCAACACAGCCAAAAATAAAAATAAGTAAAATAAAATAAATAAAACATTTAAAAAAATGGAACAGAATAAAATAAAAAAGAAAACATCAGAGTACTTAGCATGTAGTGGTGCACGTATTGATTTGTTTTGTTTCAGTTGTATGTGTATGTATGTATTGGGTTTTCCAAAATGTATTAGTGTGGCTCACGGTCAAAGAAGTTTGAAGAACCCTGTGTTAGAGGAAGGAACTCCCTGCTTTTGCATGGGAATGAGGCCTGGCAAGAGGTTTAGAACCAGTGCCAAGAAGCTGAAGCCTCTCGCCTTGGGTCTCTCCCCGTTGCCCAGTCTTGGGGTCCAACCTGCCACCCCACCTCTTAGAGGGAGGGCAGGGTCCTTGTCATCCTGTCAAGGGCTGATAAAGATACACAGAGATCAATACTTAGGCTTCCTGGTGACCAGGACAATGTAGACCACTGACCTGCCTTGGGGGCAGCGTGTCGCCGATGGGGACGGGGATGAACTGATGGCTGGTGGAGGTGAAGTGCACGTACTTTTGCTCCAGCTTCACTGTCACACCTATGAAATTTAGCTGGAAATAGAAAGCCTGTGAGTAGCATCCTTCCCTGGGAGGAACTGAAGTACCCAACAGAGAGATCTGGTCCCCATCTCTCTGGGGAGCACGGCTCCCTGTGCCTCTCTCTTGGTTTTCCAGGACAGGACCAGAGCTGGGCCTCACCAGGATCTCCCGGCCATGGGACACCTTGAAGAGCACCGGGAGGCGATCAGTGCCAATGAACAGGTGGCTGGAAGGGAGGAGAGAGTCTGGGATGAGTTACTGAACCCTGGTAGGAGTGGGAGAACAAGCGGTCATGGCAACACCTATGGCTTTGGGGCAGCTACGTGGAAACCCCTGAGCTGGGATGGGGCAAGTGGAAAATTAAACTTCCCCTGCAGGTGGGAAGGCGGGGCCTTCTCAGGGCGGTGGCCACTCAGGATACCCTGGAGTCACACAGTGCAAGGCCAGCGTCCTCCATGAGTCGGGGGGAAGGGGGTCTCCAGGACTGCAAGTGCAGGGCGGGCGGTGGGGGCAGCACCTGTATTTGAACTCCACCATCTGGTCTTGCCCGGGACTCAGGCTCCCAGCCTTGGGGCTGACGGAGAATATGCAATTGTCCTGCACGCGCATTTGCTGCAGCTCAGTGCAGTCAAACTCCACCTGCTCTGCCCACAGCTCCAGGTCGATCTGCTGGTCACTTGGAAAGAGGAAGGCCCTGGGAAAGGGGTGCAAAGAAGAAGGGTTGGAGCCTCTCAGTCAGAACAGAGGCAGGAGCTCTGAGCCCCAGGCAGGATGGATGGAGGCCTTTTCTTCATCCCCCAGTAGGCAAGCTGTCCCATGCGTGGCTGGGCAGATGCGGCAGTTGTGGATTCTCATTTCATAATGGCCCCCAAACCCAGGAACAGAAGCAGGGTCCCGTTGACTAAATGGAAAGCGGAGATTGGGGCTCGCATTGTGGGTGCCAGGGGTCAGGGTGCTGGCCACTTTGAGCTGGGCACTGACCCTGGAGGGGTTTGTGTGACAAGCTGTTAGGAAGGGCCATTTGAGCCACTAGAAATGCCAGCAGCACCAACCAAGTGTCCCCAAGAGGGCTGGTAGTGTTGAATCCAAAGCAAGGCTGGGCATAGAATGAGTGCCCCTGTAATGCCTGGTGCTGTACTAAAGCAGATACTGCTCTCTAAATGGTGACCAAATAAGTGACCAAGGGGTCCCAAGGTCACGATCTGAAAAGAAGGATCCCTGCGCTCTCAAAGGGATGGCACAGAACTGTCCTCAAAACGGGCAGAGGTTATGAAGAGGGAACAGCCAGAAGGGGGAAAGAAAACAGCCAACACATCTGAAAAGGCTCAAGGGGAGTTGGGAAATGCAAATCAAAACTCCCTTGAATCAATCTTAAATATTTTCACATCTGAATCCTGACAAATAGTTACATCCAATGGTGGTAAGTTTAGAAAGAACGACATCTTCGAACACAGGTAGGGAGAGAAGAAATTGCTACCACCTTTTGTTGTAGGAATTATGACAGCACCTTTTAGAATAAAAAGTGCATAGAATAAAAAAATGCCCTTTGACTCAGAAATTCTATTTGGGGGAGCTAAGCTGCAGGAATAAACGTAAGTGTGCAGGCAGGCAGGCACGCACGCACGCGCACACACACACAGACACACATACTCACACAAGGATGTTTATTACAACTTTGTTAGTGAGGGCAAAAAATATTAAAAAGCACTGGGAACAACTAATGTCATCTAATAAAAGAGTGGTTTTAAAACGTAAGGGCCATTCATATTACGGAATACTGTGCAACTATTAAAAAGAATGAGTTAGATCTATATGTCTTGATCTTTATTGATCTATAGGGAATGTTACTGACATAATGCTGAGTGAAAAGGTTATTGCTATAATGCTGAGCAGAGAGTAATATGTGTAACATCATGCCATTATGGTAAAAGAAATGAAGCAGTAGCTGTGTCCCTGTGTCTGTGCCTTGTACCAGTGCTGAGAGTGGAAGCTCATGCCAAACCCTCCAGGGCAGACTAGAGAGGGAGCTGGGGTGTTTCTAACGTTTCTTCCATCACCCTTGTATTGTTTGACTTGCTACAGGCAAATAAACTGTTTGGTCATTTTATTTGCAGGGTATTGATCAGCGGCAGAACTGGTGATCTCGATACATCGGGGTTGTCCTGCCCCTTTTCCCTGGCAGCCCTCTGGTGTGGGCCCCCATCTTGGGACTGTGGAAGCCTGCCAACCTGTCCCCCTGCCTCAAGCCACGAATCCTTCTCAGAAGGAGAAGGAGTCCAAGGCCCTGCCCGTCCCCCATCAACGTTGCAGCCACTCTGTGGCCTCTTCTCTTACCCATGTCCGCGCTACACCCTCCGTCTGGGAGGCTCTTCGCAGCCTCTCTTGCCTCTGCTCCCTGGGTTGCAGGTCTAGCTTGGCTGTAGCTTTCTCCAGGAAGCCTTTCTCACATGCCCACCCCCACCTACCACTTCCAAAACAGAGGCAAGTGGCTGCACAAGCCTCTTTCACAGCACTTGTCACCCTGCACCAAAAAGGCCGGTCCGCCCCACCTGGAGGGCAGGGCCTGGGCTCATCTGCATTGCTATTCTGAGCTCTGGGCCTGGAGCCTACACCTAGGAAGCCCCAGTCAACATTTAGCCAATGACTTAATGAATGAATGAGGGAACAGATGATGTTAACCCGTATATCTGATGCCTGTGAGGGATCACCCCTTAAATGCACGGCAGGTTTTCTGTCCTGCCTGCTGCTGCCTGCAGGCCAAGTCCACACTCCCCATTTCTTACTGGTCTTGGCAGGAATAAAACCTTCAGTCTGTTCCTTATGAGTTTAGCAGAGACCCGGCTAGAATTTTCAAAAATAGCCTTCTAAGAAATTGAAAGGAAACACAACAACACAGAAAGCCTAGGAGAGTCAAGCCTTCCCAGGAAGGTTCCCTGTGTTTGCAATCTGGGAACAAGCACGCACTGCCTTCCTGAACCTCCAATGATCTCCCAATGGACGGCCCAGCTCGGCGGGCACTCTGCCCAGCTTTCCTCCTGCCCCAGTTTCTAGCAACCTGGACCCTCTCCATAGAGAGTGTGAGCTGGCTTGCTCCTACACAAATACACACGCATGCACAATCCACCAAAGTACCCTGCTCCACACCAGGACACAGGCCAGTGCCGCTTTTCCTGCCCCCACTCCTGAGCCCTGCAGGGCCTGGCTCCCAGCCACTCAAACAACCCAGGGAATGGCAGATCCAGAGCTCCAGGCGGGCCCTGGGCCTTCCCCACCAGCCTGCCAAGCTTCCCAGTCACTCAGGGCCAGGAGCCCTGAGTTACTCACAGTCCCGGCCCTTCTCAGACAGGAGCCGCCTAATAAATCAGCTCCCCCGGCATCCTCCACCACAGGGAGGGGCAGGACAACCTGGAGAGTACAGGGTGGCCACTGCACCCCGGGTGATGCAGCCCCCCACCAGCCTTACCCACATGCACCCCATGGCTCGGCTCAGGCAGGAAGTTTCCTGAGATCACAGATGCCCACCCCCTGCATATGTTCACCCTTATCCACTCACTGCCATGCCCAGGCTGGGCCCCTGGCTCTCTCCCCAAAGCCTGACCCAGATGGGGACACTTCTTTCTCACCTCCATCTAGCCAAGCAAAGTTGGAAGTCATCAAAAGGAAGTTTACTAGGAAATCAAGGCGTGTGGCAGAGGAAGGGAGGGAAAAAAAGAAATGGCGCTGGCATGGAAACAGGATGCTTACTGGGCACCAGTTTGGGGCCCCAGTGGGAGGAAAGCCAAGGACAGGAAGGGCCCAGCTTGGCGGGCTCAGGTCTCCAGGCCTGGGCCCCCTGTGACTGGGGAATTGCAGCCTGCCCCATGGCCAGCCTCGACCCTTCCTGCAGCTCACCTGGCTTTGCTTAGCCCTGTCATCTCCCTGAAAACGGCGCTGTGGCAGCAGAGCACCGTCCTTCCCTGCCAGAGACCCTCAACTCGCCCCCGTGCAGGCCCGGCCCCCATTGGCCTGGGGCTCTGTCGGGGCTGCCCCAGCGCCTAGCACAATGCCTGGGACACAGGAGCACCTCGCAGCTTCTTGCTGACTAACCAGTGTAGGCGGGGATTCTGGAGTTGGACAAATCTGGGCTTGAACTTGGCTCTGCCTCTAATGGCTGAATGCTCTTGGTTGAGTCCTTAGCCTCCCACCTGTGAAAGAGTCAGCAGAGGGGGGTTTTTTCCACAGGGTTGATGTGAGGCTCAGAGGAGAAGAGGCTCCGAAAGCCCAGTGGCTGGCATGCAGCTGCTGCGTGACGATTACTTCTCATTTCTTAAGCTCTGAAGATGACCCTGCCAGTCTCCATAGTGTGATTCGACCATTTCTGAGCCCGTGGACCCGACTCAGCCAGTGACAGGTCTGGTGTCCTGCTGGGCGACCCTAGTCCCACCCTGGCCTCTACATCCTTCAGTGAGGGTGGGGGGGCACACTTCACAGACACCAGGCGGCCAGGGCTACCACCAGCAAGAGAAGGCCTCCAAGCCCCTGTCCCCCGGGCCCCCGGGTCCCCACTCTGTACCAGTCCAGGGGCACCACTCCACTGTTCTTCAGGGCCAGAAGCACCACAGAGGGTGGGGCATCTATTGGTGCTGCCCCAAAATTGAAGCTGAGCTTCAGAGGGGTGAAGACAGAGGGGGTCTGGCCGGTGCTGTGTGGAGCAGAGAAGTGGTCTCAGAAACAGGGCTGGGGACAGGATGGGGCCCTTCCAGGGGCGGCTGGCTGGGCACCCATCTCCCCACAGGTGGGAATTGGAGAATCTGGGACTCAGGGGCAGGGGTGGGTCAGCACTTTAGACCTCAAGCCCATCCCTGCCTTCTCCGTGCTCCTCCGGGGTTGGGCAGGAATTGGGGAGGAGGTGGGGAGCCCCTTCTTGGACAGGCCCTGGGGCTGAGGGCATGGATGGAAAGCTCCAAGAACATCCCCGGACAGGCCCTGCCTCTCCCCCAGGCCCACCTCACCTGTGCCGGGTGGGCACTTTGTAGGTGAGTTCCCAGGAGGTGGGGTCGCGCTCCAAGTAACTGTTGAGCAGGTCCAGGGAGAAGAGGTGCCACAGATGCTTCCGGGTGATGCCCTCGGCGCTGCCCATGGAGCAGATATCCAGGATGGAGAGTAGGGGGTACACGGCCATCAGGGACACGTGACACAGCTCCTGCTTCTCCCCAACCTTGTTATCTGGGGGAAAGCGGTGCGGGAGAGAGGGGTGGGCTCACCTCACAGCTCCCCTGGGGCGGGGCGTACAGGCTGAGGATGCAGGGGTCCCGGGGAACCTGTCCCAGGACGCTTGTCAGGAGCAGACTCTGGGATGCTTCCAACAATAGCCAAATTTTATCTGATACTTTCTATGGACCAGGCACTGTCCTAAGAGCTTTGCAAACACCACTGTGCACTGTTTTCAAACTATTGATAATACTTACTAATGGCTTTATTGAGATATAATCTATATGCCATAAAATTAACCCTTTTAACACATACAATTCAGTGATGTTTTTTGTATATTCAGAGGTGTGCAACCATCACCACAAATTTTAGAATGTTTTCAGGCTTTCCCAAAGAAACCCAGTACCAAGTAGCTGTCACTCTCCGTTCACCCCTGGCAACGACTAATCTACTTTCTGTCTCTGTAGATTTGCCTATTCTGGGTGTTTCACATAAATGGAATCATACAATGTGTAGCTCTTTGTGACTGGCTCCTTTCACTTGGCGTAATGTTTTCAAGGTTTGCCCGTGTGGTAACATGTACTTTATTTTTTTGCCTGTGCACCATTATTATCCCCATTTTACAGATGTAGGAACTGAGGCATAGGGAGGTTAAACAAGTCGCTGAGATTACATGGCTAATAAGTGCTGAGGCCAGGATCCAATTCCAGGGAGTCCACACTCTTAGCCACTCTCCTGTGCTGGACTCCTATCAGGCAGCCCCGGGGCAGGATGGTAACAACCTCATTTTATGAAGGAGGAAACTGAGGCCCAGGGCAGCTGAGGATTTGCTTATGATCCCACAGTAAATCAGCACAGTGCCCAGCCCTTCACGTTGAGTCCTCCAAAGCTCAGGCACACACAAACGGACACCCACACATACAGATGTGGTTGGTATGAGGCATATACACCAGACACCCAAAGGCACACCCTGGCACACTCACACCCACTCTGCCAGCTCTGTCTGAACCCTCGGCATCCTCCCACCCCAAGTCCTGCTCACACAGTCCTCCCCCTTTCCTCCCTGGTCTTGACTCTCCGTGCCAGATGGCCCAGGTACCTCTGTGGGAGAGGAGAGAGTAGTTGATGGTCCAGGAGTACTGGGAACGGTGTTTGGGACAGGCGGTCAGGCAGATGGTGTCCTGGGACCGGGGCGGCATGCTCCCCTCTGTGCGGTCCAGCTGCAGAGCTGTTCAGGAATGACCGGGTGGGGTCAAGGGCAGAGGAGGCCCTCAGTGCAGCCCAGGGAGGTCCAGCCTTTCCTCTTGCTCCGCCCCAGATACTCTCCCCTGGACCAGCATTGCTCTGGTTAGAGGGCAGGCCCTGAGCCAGGAAATGGGGAGCAGAGTGCTTCCTCCAGATCAAGACAGTGTGAGGACATGTCTTGGTGTCACTGGCATCTGCTAAGCACTTTGTGCCACCTAGCTGCCTGGTGAGGCAGGCTCCACCAGCAGCCCCATTTTACAGATGAGGGAGTTGAGGCTCAGAGAGGACAATCACCCGGCAACGCCACACATCTAGCAAGTGGAAGCACCACGTTTTAAGCCCTGCTCTGCCTGCCCCCGAACCATGGTCTGGTTAGCCAGTCTTAACCAGCGCCCCTCACTGCCTGCCTCCCAGCCCAGTCCTGCCCAGGCCTGAGTACCGAGGGGGCCATTGCCGACAGCCTCAGGGCTGCACTGTTCCAGGAACAGGCGGTAATAGAGGGTGCAGTTGCCGTCATTCAGGAGCACCAGCACCCTGGTCTGCTCGCTGTTCACCAGCACGTTCCCAAAGTCCAGCTCCTTTTCCTTTGCCTGAGGGCCAGAGTCAGCCAGGCCGGGGTGGGGGGCTCCCCCAGGTCCACGGCCCCATCTTTCCCAACCCTGGCCTCAGAGAATCCCCAAGGAAGGGCAGGTTCAGGCACCCTGGGGCCTTCCCTCCCGCAGGTGCCCTGGTCCCCTGCCCCCTCCGCTCCCCGCCGGGGTCCTCCCACTCACGGAGAGGCTGCTGCTGATGCCCATGCCCACCAGCCGGAGCATGTAGTGGGTGGTGGCGGGGGGCTTGGTGTTTGGGGGCAGGCCAGCTTCCCAGACCCACATCCCCACTCGGAACAGGTACTTGATCTCCTCCAGGGGGCTGAAGGTCCACGTCAGCGTCTGGGGTCACAAAGATTAGCCCTGCATGGGGGTCTCTGGGAACCCCTGCCCAGGCTCTTGGACATCTAAGGTCCCGCTGCAGGATATCAGGCTATGGTAACCCATCCTGAGTGTCTCCCCGTGCCAGGCACTTACACACATCATGTGCTATGTTATCTCCCTTATAGCCCCTCGATCCCTTAGCCCCACGAGGTAAGTGGTATTATTTTAGTGCCTCATTGTCTGATGAGGAACTGGAGACTCAGAGAACTGGGGTAACTTGGCCAAGGCCACACAGCTGATGAGGGCGCCTGGCAGGAGCTGGGGTGTGAGCTCTTGAGGTGACTCCCAAGCCTGCGTGGCCTCTCGCCTTGCAGGTTACTACCCCCGGCTTCTAACAGACACCGTGTGTTGGTGGTTCTTGGCTCAAGTTTGGCCTCCCCAACTAGGAGGCCCTAGACCAGGGATGGAAGTCTGCTAGCTTGGGCCCCACCCATGCCCCCCC
>NW_006769686.1:1742633-1774192 GCF_000442215.2 Lipotes vexillifer | reverse complement strand
CCCAGGGACCCGCCACTTTAAAGTCCGCGAGCCCTCTTCCTCACTCCTTAAAGGTAGCCACCCATTTGTCTCCACACCATCTTCCGGTGATCTCTCCACTGTGGGGACCAGCGATGGAGAGTGGACTCGTTTCTGGGCACCGACATCAGAAACCCTTCTTCAAGTCCCAGGTTTGCACCTCCTAATTCACAGTCTCAGTAAATGGCCATCTTTCCCCTCTAAGTCTCAATTCTTCTTTGTAAAATGGGGGTGTGGTAACAATCACACTGACCCATAAGGCTGGAAGAAATGACTGTGGATTGAATGGGAGGGTAAGCCTGCCCCCTGATAGGCATGAGTAAGAGATGCTGGTGAAGGTGAGGATGACGGGCCCCTTCCCTCTGGCCCTCGGCAGTGTGGCAGGGCACTCACAAGGCTCTCATTGGGCTGGATAATCCCCCTGGTGGGCTGCACGGCCAGCATCTTCCGGTGCTGCTGGGAGATCCTCCACTCAAATTCCCGAGGTAGACGCGAGGGGTTTTGGAAGGTGAAGAGGCTGGTGGAGGAGCAACCCACCCAGGTGGGCTTGAAGAAGACGCTTTTACAGGAGTCCAGCTTCAGCTGCAGCGGCTCCTCCCGGCTCTGCATGGTTACCTCCTGGGGCCAGTGAAGGGAGGACAGTGCCCTGACATCACCCTGCAGCCCTGGCTCCCCCAAAAGTCACGGGCGGGCAGCTTTTCCCCCTCGGAGAGGGCAGCAAAAGGCCCTCCACCAGCCTGCGCATGGGCAGCTTCTGTCAAAGGCAGAGTATGTAGTGACTGACCCAGGAGATAAGGAAAAGAACTCAGGGACTGAAAGAGGATGTACAGACCATTGCATGGGCCAGACATGGGTCCAACACCCTGGACCCTTTCCCTGCCCTGGCCCCAAACACCCTTCTACCACCTGCAGATATGAGTCTTGGGTTGCCCCCAGTCCTTCCTTGGGGACCTCTGTACCCCTTTTCTTGTCCCGACCCCATAAGGTGGACAGGCAGGTCCTGAGGATATCTGTTCCCAGATGTGGCCGAGGGGTCCTCTCCCTGCCGTGCCACTTCCTGGAGGAGGAATAGCCCCTGAGCTACTTTAGGGGAGCTTTAGAGGCCAGTCCCAGAATGTGGCTTTGAAAAGGGAAGCCTCAGACTATGGCCCCCTCCCGAGGATCCAGTCCTTACCCCTGCCTCCTACCTTGAGATACTGGGGGCAGAAATTGAACTGCAAGTAGAAAACATGCTGCTTCCAGGAGGTGCCCTTGGGGTAGGTAGAGATGAGGAAGATCTGGTGGGCCCCAGGGGGCACGAGGCCCGAGCTGGGCCGTAGGGAGACGTCCGAGCTGCTTCTGGGGGCCAGGTTGAAGGTCAGCAGCATCGAGCCTGTGTTGGTCAGGAGCAGGCTGCGGTAGGAGGGTTCACTGGGGGGCACTGCAGGAAATAGCTGGGGTGTGAGAGGAGAGGGACCCATGCTCATCCCCGCCGCACACACACACTCAGGGAAGTCTGCGTGGGCTTGGGTGGAGCCATCTCTCAGGAGATCCACGATGCCTCTACACAACCCAGTAAGTGCCCCGGGGGCGGGGAATGGAGGAACACAGCTTGGCACCAAAAAATGCTTCTGTCCTCCAGAGACCTCCAGGCAGAGAGATGGGGTGGCCCCAGGAACAGGCTCCGGGAAACTCAGGCCCCTGAGACCCCCCACCCCAAGTTTCTTCCATCTTAGGGCGCCCTCAAATCATCCTTTGGAGAACCCAGTTTCCAAGATCTTGGTCCAGAAGCTCTGGGGGTAAGCAGCCCCTTCTAGATGATTCTCATGCTGGTAACTGAGAGGAACCCCACTCTGGGAAAGGGAAAGCCCCAGCAATCCCAGCTTCCAAACATTCCTTAAGCATTTAGGGTGTGGCCAGCACCAGGCAAAGAGCTGGGCCGGGTACCAAAACACAAGGCTGAAATCGCTGCCCTGGGTGCCCCATCCAGCTGGGGCGATGAGCACCGTGCGTGAGGCAGTGGGGGTAGGGGGCAACATGGGCCCAGAATCTGCTGGATTTTAGTAAAGGCCACAAACTGCTGCGAGGAACTGGCCGAGGGAAAGGGGTGGGGGTCAGGGTCAGCGAGGGGGCCCCTGTGCCATCAGGAGGGCTTTGGGAAGGGGTGCCCTTGAGCAGAAATATAACTAGTGGGGGGGCAAGATCACCCCAAGCACATTGTCCAAAAGTGGCACCTTTCTAGCAACATGAGGCGTGGGGAAGTGCAGACGGATGAAAAGACTCTGACGGTGGGAATGGAAGCTGGGAAGAGGCATCAAAGGAGAAGCCAGGATTAGAACTTGGCCGCCTGGCTCTAGAATCTATGTTTCTCAGCCTTGTGGCATCCTGGGGCTCAGGTCAGACGGGGCCTCCAAGGGCCCTTCTGAGAGACCTGGGAATGATGACTCCCTGAGGATGGGGTTAAACCGAGGGGCGGGCTCTGCGACCCCTCCAGAGCTGGATGATCCCCACGGGCAGGGGCTCATGACGTGGGTGGTCATATCCCTAGCAGGCACTCAGTAAACACAGCGAACGGAGGAGCTGGAGAATTTTAAACCTGAGTGAGAGGACCGCGGAGTATTTCAGATGGGGCGGGCCGGAGCCATACGTCTAAGCCCCAGCCTCTTCCCGGTCCCCGTGCTGCGGTCCAGGAGAGAGTCCTTGATGGGCGCAGAGTCCCAGGGGCTGGCAGTGGGGAGGTTGGGACGGCCAGGGAGGGTGCTCGACATGTTTCTGAGGCCATCAGAGACAGGAGAGGGATCTGCAGGCCACGGCAGAAGCCAGGATCCCCTGTTCCACCTCCCACCACTGCTGGGGCCACGCTCACCTTGGGGGCATCCAGGGTATACTGAGGGATGTGGTGCTCCAAGCCAGCACAATAGCTGTGGCCTCGTGCCCGGAGCCTCAGGCACCAGGAAGGGCACACAGTGCAGTCCTCTTCGATATTGTTGTAGCTCCGCAGGACCTGCAGGAGGGCCGGACCCATGGATAGGCTGAGTCCTGTTTCTGACCCTGTGGGGCACCCCAGCTTGCCTGCCCTGTACTGCAGGAGCCCTACATGCGGCCCAGCGGGAGGGGTCCTCTGGGAAGACAGCGCAGAGAACAGCAGTCATAGCAGCCCCTCCCACTGTGCGCCAGGCCCTGCCCTGAGCACTCAGCACTGAGCACTCCGCAAACGTGCTCTTTGATCCTCCCAGCCAGACGAGGGTGGGGCTGGGATGTGAAAGCAGCATTCATCCTGCAGGAATGTGCCCAGAGAGCACTGGCCAACAGAAATATAATGCAAGCCACAGGTGTGAGCCGCAAACGTCATTTTAAATGTTCTACTCCCAGCAATCCCACTACTGGGCATATACCCTGAGAAAACCATAATTCAAAAAGAGACATGTACCACAATGTTCACTGCAGCTCTATTTACAACAGCTAGGACATGGAAGCAACCTAAGTGTCCATCAGCAGATGAGTGGATAAAGAAGACGTGGCACATATATACAATGGAATATTACTCAGCCATAAAAAGAAACAAAATTGAGTTATTTGTAGTGAGGTGGATAGACCTAGAGTCTGTCATACACAGTGAAGTAAGTCAGAAAGAGAAAAACAAATACCGTATGGTAACACATATATATGGAATATTTTTAAAAAATTGTTCTGAAGAACCTAGGGGCAGGACAGGAATAAAGACGCAGATGTAGAGAATGGACTTGAGGACACGGGGAGGGGGAAGGGTAAGCTGGGACAAAGTGAGAGAGTGGCATGGACATATATGTACTCCCAAATGTAAAACAGATAGCTAGTGGGAAGCAGCCGCACAGGGATATCAGCTCGGTGCTTTGTGACCACCTAGAGGGGTGGGATAGGGCGGGTGGAAGGGAGAGGCAAGAGGGAGGAGATATGGGGATATACGTATACATATAGCTGATTCACTTTGTTATACAGCAGAAACACACCATTGTAAAGCAATTATACTCCAATAAAGATGTTAAAAGATAAATAAATAAAAAGTAAATGTTCTAGTAGCCACATCAACAAGGTGAAACGCACAAAATTTATTCAACAATACATTTTATTTAACCCAGTTCATCAAAATCTTTTCATTTCAACGTATAATCGATATATAAGTGATGCAGGAGGCATTTTGCATTTTCTTTTGTGCTAAGTCTTAGAAATCAGTGTGTCTCCTCCCTTTACAGCATATCTGTTTGGACTAGACACAGTACAAGTACTCAGCAGCCACATATGGCTGGTGATTGGCATATCGGACAGCACAGGGTTATAGCCTGTAGCCTAAAAGTCTGACAGGCTGAGCAAAGCCAGGTGTCCACAGCCTTATTCCTACAAACTTCCGAGTCCGGCCACTGCCAAGATATTAGAACAGAGACAACTAAAGACTCAGCTTTGGAAAAACTTCTCAGGAGTATGGATATGCTCCCAAGTTTATAGATGAAAAGACCAGGGTTCAGAGGCATTAAGGGACGTGCCCAAGGTCACAGAGCTGGTAAGGGACTCTGACCTTGACTGCACAGCTCTCCTCTTCCCTGGGCCCCAGCACCCAGCCACTGGGAGAGAACAGCAGGGTGGGTAGAGCAGAGAAAGGAGGGAAAGGGCAGGATGGACTGGAGATGAGGTGGGAGCTACACGTCTGGGGCTAAGAGACGTGGCTGGGACAGCCTGGTCAAGGGAAGTTGGACTAGAAGCCCCTCCCTACAGGCACCTAATCACCAGGTGCCCCTGACTCCGCCCCCCAGGCCCTAGTTCCTGCCCACAGCTCTTTTAGAGGGACCACTTCCTACTTCAAGGATTAGAGGGAGGCCAGGAGCCACCCCGCCACACCAGCCAGGAGCCCCAGGAAACTATGTGCACCAAAATTTTCCAAAGGGCTTGAGCCCCACTGAGTTCTTCCTCTGGAGGGGGTGGGAGGCACATGTGAGTGAGACATAATCAGCTGGATCAAGAAGCCCCTCGGCCAAGGCAGGCCATGAGCCTGGGAAAAGACAGACCGCTAAGGCTGCAGTCCAGCCAAGGAGACAAGAAGAGGGAGCAGAGCCTGGTACGGAGAGGATGGATCCTACATCACCCCGTCACCCACTCTGACCCCATACCCTGCTGTTCAGGCTCCAGGGCAGAGAACCCACCTTCCCCCTCTCATCTGCCCACACACCTTATAGACAGCAAAGGCTTCAAGCTCCACGGCGTACAGGCAGTTGGGGTGAGGCGGCTGGAAGTGCAAGCGCATGGCTGTGGACTTGAGAGGGGGCACATCGCAGGGGTTTGGAGTCACCCAGAAGGGGCAATCAGCCCTGCGTGTCCAGGCCACAGTGATCTTGCCTTTGGTGTAGTTCATCAGGCACAGGGGGACAGGGTTGGGGTCCTTGGGCCTGGGGCAGGCACCAAAATCCACCTCGACAGGCTCAATGCTGACGGGCGGGGGAAAGATGGCCATGTCGTTGGTGCCGTCGACGAAGTACTCGGTCATGGGGGGGATAAGGGGATACTGTGGGGCCGGTATGTCCTCCAGGTCCTGTGTGGGGAGAGCCGGTTGCCGGGGGCCATTCCTCCTGCCGCTGCCCCTCATCTGCATGCTCCTTTCTGGAAAAGGCTACAAGAGCTCCACACACGTCACCCCTGACTACTAAGGGTACCCACAGGGCTATGGAGCACAGGACTGCCCAAGAATTGAGAAGGGGGCATGAACCTGGGGAGGGTAGATGGCCCCCGGGGCCCCAGAGGGGTCCATCGAACCTCAGTGGGAATCATCAGGGCACCATTCTTATCCTGCTCCAGCTTCTGCTCCCTCAGCATGATGCCCAGGATGTCAGGCGGGTAGAGCGTCAGGCCCCGCACCAGGTGTGTGCGGTACCAAGCGAGGTGCTGAGGCCTGAGGATGGCTGGCTTGGTGCTGTCCGAGTGGCACGTCCCAATCAGGTCGAGGAACAGTGGGTCCTGCGACATTTGTCTGTGTGAGGCTAGATTTGAGCCTCCACTTGCCACCTTGGCCAGAGACCAGCTGGTCAGGGCACAGTTTGTACCACCTTGTCCAGGGGCCTGGGTTGGGGTCGTCACTTCAAGGCTCTCTGCTCTGCACATGCTGCATGGGGCGAGGTCCAGTCCCCACTACACCAGCCCATTAGCAGCATCAGAAGCAAAGTCCTTGGCCTGGCAGCAGTCACAGCAAGACTGGCCTACCCACCCGGCTCGGAGCGAGCGTTCACATGCCCCTGGCCAAACTCTGGCTCCAAAAGCCAGGCTGGGGCTCTGGAGGTGATGATCCAGGCAGACATCCCTGGAAGTTCCAGAATACAGGGGACTGAATACCAATCACTGTCTTCATTACTAGGACTCGGATTGGCCCCTCCAGCTTCCCGGGGAGCCCCTCCTCACGCCCTCCCCCATAGCTCACCTGGTGGTGGATGAAACAGGCCACCCTCCGAAAGTAGATGATGGGGTGAGTGGGCTGGAAGGCACAGTGCAGGGTCACGCGGGCCTTGCCCACCAGGGTCCCAAAGGCAGGTCTGATGCTGAAGACGCTCTCCTGACAGTCGATGTCAAACTGGAAGTGGGCCGTGCAGTCTGACTTGTTCTCAATCCACAGGGACTGCTCAGAGCGCTTCCCGAGGTTGACCCAGCTGAAGTCGACACAGTAGAACTGCAGGGACACGTCAGGACCTGGGCCGAAGAGATGGGGGCTCTGTGAGTGGGCCCTGCCACCTGAGTGGGGCTGGGTTATCAGCCTCCCTGAGGCTATGTCAGAGGGTACCACTGATGGGAGGTGGTGCTGCCTGGAGACAGAAGGTTGGGTTGGAAAGGCCTGAGCGGACCACCAGGTCACCAGGGGTGAGCATGGGAACAATATCTCCAGGTGTCTTCAACTGGTTCCTCACTGATTCCACCAGGGGGCAGCAGACACCCAGGCTGAGGGCAAGGAGGCCCTGGGCGACTAGGAGCGGGCATTTGCCAATCCTAAGCATGGGTTGCTCCTGTCTCCAGAGGGAGTACAGTGACCTGGGACTGCCAGTACCTCTACAGAAACCAACGACTTTGAGCAGGGTTTGGGAGGCACAGCCAGAGGGCATGACAGACAAGTAGTCCATAGTCCTGACGTCCAAGGTCTCAGGGTGGAAGAACACTGACACGCATTTCTTCTCTCCCGGGGGCACGATGCCATGGGCCGTGGGGCACGAGAAGGCCTCGTCTTTGGCCAGCATGTGTGGGGCCACTTCGATCCTGAAGGGGGCGCTCACCTACGGGGCCAGGTGGGGACAGGAGGTGGTCAGGTCACAGGGTGGCTCGTCTGTTATTACCAAGTTGCCCAGCTGAGGGCGTGAGGGCAGCTGAAGCCCCACCTGTGCCTCAGTCATCAGCTTTGACCGTGGAGCAAGGTTGCCTCTGCCGGGAGGAAGGAAGGGGCCGAGCCGTGTGCCCTACACTGGGACCACCCAGAGGGGGCACCTTTTCCTTTTCCCAAAGGTACCACAAAGGCTGGCTGTGGTCCTGGCATCAGGACACCTTAGGACTGCTCTTGGAGTTGCTCTGGGGGGGGGTTGAGGGATACCCCAGCCCAGCCCCCAGCTGAGAGGAGAGTGGGACCCCTTTTGACATGAGTGTATCAGCAGACATGGGTACGTGAGGTTGCGACATTCTGTACAGGGGCTGAGTATTAGTTGCACCTGGCCCTGTGGTCCCTGAGTCCTGCCCCCACTCCCCCTGCATGCGCAGGATGCATACCACCGATGGGTTATACAGCTTGATCTGCCTCTCAGCGGTGCAGCCCACGGCAACAGAGCCAAAGTGCAGCACCTTCTGGATGCCCTCGGCATCCTGGTCCTCCGGGCGTTTCTGCTTCATGCTCACCAGCAGCTGGGCGCGTTTGGCTGGGCAGAGAGGGGGGAGTCTTGGGGAGAAATCCGCCAGGGCCTCTGGGGCCCCAGCTGAACAGCCCTTCAAAGAAGATGGGGGTCCCCAGGGAAACACTGGTCTGCGACACCGAGGAAGACAAAGAAAAGGCAAAGCCTGCAGGGCTCAGGGGAGGGCAGTAGGCTGGAGGAGGTCCCATGGAGGCCAGGCCAGGGCGGGGAGTGGGGGAGGGGGCACACTGCGGCTTTGATCCCCAGAGAGGACGGGTGAGAGGTCGGGCCTCACCCACAGCCTGCAGCTGGATGCTGCTCTTCTGCTTGCTTCCCTCCCCGTACCAGCACGTGGCCTGAACATCAGAGATGATAGCCGTAAGGGGCTGAAAGGTCACCGTGATCCGGCAGGCCTGGCCTGGCTCCAGCAGCCCCGTGGTCGGCAACATCTGGAATGGGCTGGGGGACTCCCAGGTGAAGAAGGTGGGCAGGTCCCTGGAGGGGGAGGGCAGGTTAGAGCCACTGGGCTCACTGACCGCTGCCCCTGCTTTAGAAAGGCCGGGATGCCCCCTTTACTCCCCCTATCCCCTTCCACCATCACACAGGCCAGTCTCTCCTGCTCCCAGGAACCCTCCTCACAGTTCTCACTCTTCCCACCTCTGAGACTCAGCCACGGCCCTCACCCCACATTGTCCAGACAGAACCAGGCCTCGGCCATGTCCCCGATGGCGCACATGGGCAACTGCAGGGACGGTGGGCAGATCAGATTGTGGCAGGGCAGGGTGGCTCTCAGGTCCACACAGAACGTCCCCTCTGCTTTCTCAAACCACAGCTGGTCCACGCACTCCTTCTGCAGTGTGGGGGCAGGGAGGCAGAGGCCCTGGCTGATCAGTGGTACCCGGGTGGTACTCAAGGACCACTCACCCGACCCCAGCCCTTGGCCATCCCCTCAACACAACTGCTGAGGGCTGGGCTGGGCCATGGCCCTCCATCTCAGTCTCTGAAGAGAGGGTCAGTTACTTGTGTTCCAGCACCATCTTGGTCTCAGAGATGTAGGGCTTCTTTTGTGAGGAACAAAGTATTTGGGGAAACATTTTGAGAGCAGGAAGAGCCCAAGGAATATAGGGCTTTCTGATGGCCAACACAGTAGCACAGCCTTTCTCCCCAGCAACATCCAACTGGGAAGCCCCCTCTATCTAATGAGTTTTGGCTCCAGCTGGTGGGATGTGGGTGTGGTGGGAGAGCTCCTCGCTGCTCTGCCCTACATCTTGCTCTGAGGTCCCTGTGCCTGTGTCCCTCCCTGCCCTCCGCTCACCATGGCAGACCTTACCTCCTCCAGGGGCCGGAAGATGATTGGGAGTGAGAGGGTTATGCCTGGGCTCAGGAAGATGGGCTGGGGGATGACCGTGAAGAAGAATTTGGTCTTGGGGGGCCTGTGGGAAGGAGGCAGAGGATAAGCACTTCAGGATCAGAAAACTAGGAGAGGCAGAAAGATTAGGGAAGATTCTGGAAAGCCGAGCAGACTTGAGTCTGTGGGACCATGGAAGGAGAAACACAGGTGTTCTGTCATAGGAGGAACTGTCTCCCTCATCCTACCACTTCTCTTGCAGACCTTCACTCCCAGATGTCAGAGCACTGAATGAAAAGATACAGGGCCAAGGGAGCAGCACTTGTACCTCAGATGCACATGGTGGTCAGTGGGGTCTGGGATGGGGAAGGTTGCCCTGATTTAACCAAATCCCTGAGCATTTAGCTGGGGGAAACCAAAGCTGAGAACAGAGGTGCGAGGGATGCATTTCCAAGCAGAGATCTCAGCACAGCTGTAGAGTTCCAGAGTGGGTCAAAACTATAGATTCTGCAGACTTCAAAAATACTAATAGGGGACTTCCCTGGTGGTTAAGAACCTGCCTGCCATTGCAGGGGACACAAGTTCGAGGCTGGTCTGGGAAGATCCCACATGCCATGGAGCAACTAAGCCCATGTGCCACAACTACGCGCCTGCACTCTAGAGCCCGTAAGCCACAACTACTGAGCCCGTGTGCCACAACTACTGAAGCCCGCGCACCTACAGCCTGTGCTCTGCAACAAAAGAAGCCATGAGAAGCACGCGCACCGCAACCAAGAGTAGCCCCCGCTCACCCCAACTACAGAAAGCCCACGCACAGCAACGAAGACCCAATGCAGCCAAAAATAAATAAATAAATAAATTTATTTATTTATTTTAAAAAATATGTTAATAAGAGGCCAATATTATCAAAAAATTTATAGCAATAAGTTCAGATAAAATAAACATATTCCTAGGAATGTATAATTGACCAAAACTGACTCAAGAATTATACATTTTATGGCCACCCTTTCTAAAAGTATCCAAAAAATTGAATAAATAGTCAAAAATCTTCCCACAAAGAAAACACCAGGCCAGATGGCTTCCCAGCAAGTAGTACCAAGCATCTGATAATCCTTGTCTTCTCTTCCCAACAGCAGAAAACAAGGAAACCCTCCCCACCATATTCTATGAATCCATCATAACGTTGTTATCAAAACCTGACAGTTATGAGAAGAAAGGAAAATTACAGGCTAATATCACCCATAAACAAAATATTGGCAAAAAGAATTTAGCAATCTGTATAAAAAGAATACTCAATCATGACCAAGTTGGGCTTATTCTAGGAATACACAGTTGGTGTAACATTAAAAAATCAGTTAATGTAATTCACCGTATTAACAAATTAAGAGAGAAAAAAATCAAATGATCATCTCAATAAAGAAAAATATTAAACTTCAACATATGTTTATGACAAAACCTCTCAGCAACCTAGAAATAGAAGGGAACTTCCTTAACCTGATAAAGTCTAAAAAAAAAAAGAAAGAAAAAAACTACAGGAACCATCCAAATTAATGGTGAAACACTGGAATCTTTCATGCTGAGATCATGAACAAAACAATGATGCCTTCTATAACAGCTTCTGATCAGCACTTTCCTTTTCAACAGTGCAGTAAGGAAAGACAAAGAAAGAAAGGAGATAGGGTTGGAAAGGAAGGAAAAATCCCATTTTCATATAAGATATGAATGTGTATGTGGAAAAAAGGAATTAATAAATACATTATTAGAGTTAATGAGAGAACTTACCAAGGTTTCTGGGCACAAGATTATGGACAAAACATCCATATTTTTAAAAAATGCCTTTCTATAAAGCCAGCAACAAGCAGAAAATGAAACAACTTTAAAAGATATCATACTCAGCATCATCAAAAATATAAAACACTTAGGGATAAATCTAACTAAAGATGTATAAGACATCTACAGAGAAAAATTTACATTTTATTGAGAGACATGAAAGAAGACCTAAAGAAATATAAAGATAAACCATGAGTCATGAAAGATAAAAATTGTCATGAAAGACTCAGTTTGTAATGACATCAAGTCTCCCCAAATTAATCTATAGTTTCAACTAAATCCCAATCAAAATCTCAAAAAGTAGTTTACGTGTATGTGTGATAAGCTGATTTGAAGACATATATGAAAGTTCAACAGCCCAAGGATAGCCAAGACAATCCTGAAGTTGGAAGACTTACACTACAAGATATTCAAGATTTATTATAAGCTCTAATAATTAATTCAGGATGATATTTGTTGGCCCAGGGAAAGACAAATAGAGCAAGGGAACAAAACAGAGTTCAGAAATGGATCCATACATATATGGAAAATTGATATACATCAGTGGTGGGGGAGATCATCAGGGAAGGTATGAACTTTTCAATAAATGGTGTTGGGACAACTGGACATCTGGTTGAGGAAAAAAAATGTCATTGGATCCCTACTTGAAACCATTCACAAAAATCAATTCCATATAGATAAAAGACAAATATTAAAGGCAAAATTATAAGTCTTTAGAAGATACTATAAGAGAATATCTTCATGGCCTAGGTAAGGGTAGAGAAGAACTTCTTAAACAAGATACAAAAATGCCTCAACCATAAAAGAAAAAAATGGGTACATTTGATTCCTTTGAAATTAAGAACTTCTTTTCTTCAAAAGACATGATAGAGTAAAAGACAAGTCACAAAGTGGGAGAAGATATTCACAACACAGAACTGACAAAGGATTAGTATCCTCAATAAGAATTTCTATTTAAAAAAGGCATTATAAGGGCAGACAGCAGAAGCAAGAAGGACCACAATCTTGCAGCCTGTGGAACAAAAACCATATTCACAGAAAGATAGACAAGATGAAAAGGCAGAGGGCTATGTACCAGATGAAGGAACAAAATAAAACCCCAGAAAAACAACTAAATGAAGTGGATATAGGCAACCTTCCAGAAAAAGAATTCAGAACGATAGTGAAGATGATCCAGGACCTCAAAAAAAGAACGGAGGCAAAGATCGAGAAGATGCAAGAAATGTTTAAAAAAGACCTAGAAGAATTAAAGAACAAACAAACAGAGATGAACAACACAATAACTGAAATGAAAAATACACTAGAAGGAATCAATGGCAGAATAACTGAGGCAGAAGAACGGATAAGTGACCTGGAAGACAGAATGGTGGAATTCACTGCTGCGGAACAGAATAAAGAAAAAAGAATGAAAAGAAATGAAGACAGCCTGAGACCTCTGGGACAATATTAAATGCAACAACACTTGCATTATAGGGGTCCTAGAAGGAGAAGAGAGAGAGAAAGGACCTGAGAAAATATTTGAAGAGGTTACAGTCAAAAACTTTCCTAACATGGTAAAGGAAATAGCCACCCAAGTCCAGGAAGCGCAGAGAGTCCCATACGGGATAAACCCAAGGAGAAACACTCTGAGACACATAGTAATCAAACTGGCAGAAATTAAAGACAAAGACAAAGTATTGAAAGTAGCAAGGGAAAAACGACAAATAACATACAAGGGAACTCCCATAAGGTTAACGGCTGATTTCTCAGCAGAAACACTGCAAGCCAGAAGGGAGTGGCATGATATACTTAAAGTGATGAAAGGAAAGAACCTACAACCAAGAGTACTCTAGCTGGCAAGGATCTCACCCAGATTTGATGGAGAAATCAAAAGCTTTACAGACAAGCAAAAGCTAAGAGAATTCAGCACCACCAAACCAGCTCTACAAAAAAGGCTAAAGGAACTTCTCTAAGTGGGAAACACAAGAAAAGAACCTAAAAAAAATAAAAACCCAAAACAATTAAGAAAATGGTCATAGAAACATACATATTGATAATTACCTTAAACGTGAATGGATTAAATACTCCAACCAAAAGACACAGGCTTGCTGAATGGATACAAAAACAAGACCCATACATATGCTGTCTACACGAGACCCACTTCAGACCTAGGGACACATACAGACTGAAAGTGAGGGGATGGAAAAAGATATTCCATGCAAATGGAAATCAAAAGAAAGCTGGAGTAGCAATACTCATATCAGATAAAATAGACTTTAAAATAAAGAATGTTACAAGAGACAAGGAAGGACACTACATAATGATCAAGGGATCAATCCAAGAAGAAGATATAACAATTATAAATATATATGCACCCAACATAGGAGCATCTCAATACATAAGGCAACTGCTAACAGCTATAAAAGAGGAAATCGACAGTAACAAAATAATAGTGGGGGACTTTAACACCTTACACCAATGGACAGATCATCCAAAATGAAAATAAATAAGGAAACAGAAGCTTTACATGACACAATAGACCAGATAGATTTAACTGATATTTATAGGACATTCCACCCAAAAACAGCAGATTACACTTTCTTCTCAAGTGCGCACGAAACATTCTCCAGGATAAATCACATCTTGGGTCACAAATCAAGCCTCAGTAAATTTAAGAAAATTGAAATTGTATCAAGTATCTTTTCTGACCACAACGCTATGAGATTAGAAATCAATTATAGGGAAAAAAGTGTAAAAAACACAAACACATGGAGGCTAAACAATACGTTACTAAATAACCAAAAGATCACTGAAGAAATCAAAGAGGAAATCAAAAAATACCTAGAGACAAATGACAATGAAAACACGATGATCCAAAACCTATGGGATGCAGCAAAAGCATTTCTAAGAGGGAAGTTTATAGCTATACAAGCCTACCTCAAGAAACAAGAAAAATCTCAAATAAACAATCTAATCTTACACCTAAAGGAACTAGAGAAAGAAGAACAAACAAAACCCAAAGTTAGCAGAAGGAAAGAAATCATAAAGATCAGAGCAGATATAAATGAAATAGAAAGAAAGAAAACAATAGCCAAGATCAATAAAACTAAAAGCTGGCTCTTTGAGAAGATAAACAAAGTTGATAAAACATTAGCCAGACTCATCAAGAAAAAGAGGGAGAGGACTCAAATCAATAAAATTAGAAATGAAAAAGGAGAAGTTACGACACCGCAGAAATATAGAGCATCCTAAGAGACTACAACAAGCAACTCTTTGCCAATAAAATGGACACCCTGGAAGAAATGGACAAGTTCTTAGAAAGGTATAACCTTCCAAGACTGAACCAGGAAGAAATAGAAAATATGAACAGACCAATCACAAGTAATGAAATTGAAACTGTGATTAAAAATCTTCCAACAAACAAAAGTCCAGGACCAGATGGCTTCACAGGTGAATTCTATCAAACATTTAGAGAAGAGCTAACACCCATCCTTCTCAAACTCTTCCAAAAAATTGCAGAGGAAGGAACACTCCCAAACTCATTCTATGAGGCCACCATCACCCTGATACCAAAACCAGACAAAGATACTACAAAAAAAGAAAATTACAGACCAATATCACTGATGAATATAGATGCAAAAATCCTCAACAAAATACTAGCAAACAGAATCCAACAACACATTAAAAGGATCATACACCATGATCAAGTGGGATTTATCCCAGGGATGCAAGGATTCTTCAATATATGCAAATCAATCAATGTGATACACCATATTAACAAATTGAAGAATAAAAACCATATGATCATCTCAATAGATGCAGAAAAAGCTTTTGACAAAATTCAACACCCATTTATGATAAAAACTCTCCAGAAAGTGGGCATAGAGGGAACCTACTTCAACATAATAAAGGCCATATATGACAAACCCACAGCAAACATCATTCTCAATGGTGAAAAACTGAAAGCATTTCCTCTAAGATCAGGAATAAGACAAGTATGTCCACTTTCACCACTATTACTCAACATAGTCTTGGAAGTCCTAGCCACAGAAATCAGAGAAGAAAAAGAAATAAAATGAATAAAAAATGGAAAAGAAGAAGTAAAACTGTCACTGTTTGCAGATGACATGATACTACACATAGAGAATCCTAAAGATGCTACCAGAAAACTACTAGAGCTAATCAATGAATTTGGTAAAGTTGCAGGATACAAAATTAATGCACAGAAATATCTTGCATTCCTATATACTAATGATGAAAAATCTGAAAGAGAAATTAAGGAAACACTCCCATTTATCACTGCAACAAAAAGAAAAAAATACCTAGGAATAGGGGCTTCCCTGGTGGCACAGTGGTTGAGAGTCCGCCTGCCGATGCAGGGGATACGGGTTCATGCCCCGGTCTGGGAAGATCCCACATGCCGCAGAGCGGCTGGGCCCGTGAGCCATGGCTGCTGAGCCTGTGCGTCCGGAGCCTGTGCTCCGCAACGGGAGAGGCCACAGCAGTGAGAGGCCCGCGTACCACAAAAAACAAAACAAACAAACAAACAAAAAAAACCTAGGAATAAACCTACCTAGGGAGACGAAAGACTTGTATGCAGAAAACTATAAGACACTGATGAAAGAAATTAAAGATGATACCAACAGATGGAGAGATATACCATGTTCTTGGATTGGAAGAATCAATATTGTGAAAATGACTATACTACCCAAAGCAATCTACAGATTCAATGCAATCCCTATCAAATTACCAATGGCATTTTTTACGGAACTAGAACAAAAAATCTTAAAATTTGTATGGAGACACAAAAGACCCCGAATAGCCAAAGCAGTCTTGAGGGAAAAAAACGGAGCTGGAGGAATTAGACTCCCTGACTTCAGACTATACTACAAAGCTACAGTAATCAAGACAATATGGTACTGTCACAAAAACAAAAACATAGATCAAAGGAACAAGATAGAAAGCTCAGAAATAAACCCACGCACCTATGGTCAACTAATCTATGACAAAGGAGGCAAGGATATACAATGGAGAAAAGACAGTCTCTTCAATAAGTGGTGCTGGGAAAACTGGAGAGCTACATGTAAAAGAATGAAATTAGAACACTCCCTAACACCAAACACAAAAATAAACTCAAAATGGATTAGAGACCTAAATGTAAGACTGGACACTATAAAACTCTTAGAGGAAAACATAGGAAGAACTCTCTTTGACATAAAACACAGCAACATCTTTTTTGATCCACCTCCTAGAGTAATGGAAATAAAAACAAAAATAAACAAGTGGGACCTAATGAAACTTCAAAGTTTTGCACATAAACAAGACAAAAAGACAACCCTCAGAATGGGAGAAAATATTTGCAAACGAATCAACAGACAAACGATTAATCTCCAAAATATATAAACAGCTCATGCAGCTCAATATTAAAAAAACAAACAACCTAATCCAAAAATGGGCAGAAGACCTAAATAGACATTTCTCCAAAGAAGACATACAGATGGCCAAGATGCACATGAAAAGCTCCCCAACATCACTAATTATTAGAGAAGTGCAAATCAAAACTACAGTGAGGTATCAGCTCACACCAGTTAGAATGGGCATCATCAGAAAATCTACAAACAACAAATGCTGGAGAGGGTGTGGAGAAAAGGGAACCCTCTTGCACTGTTGGTGGGAATGTAAATTGATACAGCCACTATGGAGAACCGTATGGAAGTTCCTTAAAAATCTACAAATAGAATTACCATACGACCCAGCAATCCCACTACTGGGCATATACCCTGAGAAAACCATAAATCAAAAAGAGTCATGTACCAAAATGTTCATTGCAGCTCTATTTACAATAGCCAGGACATGGAAGCAACCTAAGTGTCCATGAACAGATGAATGGATAAAGAAGATGTGGCACATATATACAATGGAATATTACTCAGCCATAAAAAGGAATGAAATTGGGTCATTCGTTGAGACGTGGATGGATCTAGAGAATGTCATACAGAGTGAAGTAAGTCAGAAAGAGAAAAACAAATATCGTATACTAATGCATATATGTGGAACCTAGAAAAATGGTACAGATGAACCGGTTTGCAGGGCAGAAGTTGAGACACAGATGTCGAGAACAAACATATGGACACCAAGGGGGGAAAGCCGTGGGGAAGGTGGGGATGGTGGTGTGCTGAATTGGGCAATTGGGATTGACATGTATACACTGATGTGTATAAAATTGATGACTAATAAGAACCTTCTGTATAAAAAAATAAATAAAATTAAATTTTAAAAAAAGGAAAAGAATCTAGCACAGCAAAGGAAACCATAAACAAAATGAAAAAACAACCCACAGAATGGGAGAAAATATTTGCAAATGAACTGACCGACAAGGGATTAATCTTCCAAATATACAAAAGGCTCATGCAGCTCAATATTGAAAAAGCAAACACCCAATCAAAAAATGGGCAGAAGATCTAAAAAGACATTTCCCCAAAGAAGACATACAGATGGCCAAGAGGCGCATGAAAAGATGCTCAACATCACTAGTTATTAGAGAAATGCAAATCAAAACTACAATGAGGTATCACCTCACACCAGTTGGAATGGCCATCATCAAAAAATCTGCAAACAATACATGCTGGGGAGGTTGTGGAGAAAAGGGAACCTTCCTGTACTGTTGGTGGGAATGTAAATTCGTACAACCATTATGGAGAACAGTATGGAGTTTCCTTCAACAACTAAAAATAGAGCTGCCGTATGATCCAGCAATCCCACTCCTGGGCATATATCTGGAGGAAACCATAATGCAAAAAGATACATACACCCCAATGTTCATTGCAGCACTATTTACAATAGCCAGGACATGGAAGCAACCTAAATGTCCATTGACAGAGAAATGGATAAAGAAGATGTGGTACACATATATACAATGGAATATTACTCAGCCATAAAAAAGAACGAAATAACGCCATTTGCAGCAACATGAATGGACCTAGAGATTGTCATACGAGTGAAGTAAGTCAGACAGAAAAAGACAAATATCATACGATAGCGCTTATATGTGGAATCTAAAAAAATGGTACAAATGAACTTACTTACAAAATAGAAATAGAGTCACAGGTGCAAAAAACAAACATGGAGGGAAGGGGTAGGGATAAACTGGGAGATTGGGATTGACATATACACACTACTATATATAAAACAGTTACCTAAGCAGGACCTACTGGGAACTTAAATTTAAAACAAAGTTATTACAAGATAATGCCTATAATTCCCTGTACTCTGCAATATACCTTTGTTGCTTATCTACTTTAAACTTAGTAGTTTGTTTTTCTTAATCCCATGTCCCTATCTTGCCCCTCCCCACTTCCCTCTCCCCACTGGTAACCACTGGTTTGTTTTCTATATCTGTGAGTTTGTTTCTATTTTGCTATATACATTCATTTGTCTTATTTTTTAGATTGCACATATAAGTGATATCACACAGCATTTGTCTTTCTCTGTCTGACTTATTTCGCTAAGCATTATATTCTCTAGGTCCATCCATGTTGCTGCAAATGGCAGAATTTCATTCTTTTTTTCTGGCTGAGTAATATCCCATTGTGGTATATATTGATATATACTCATTTGTCTGCTGATGGATGCTTGGGTTGGCTATTGCTATGAACATTGGGATGCATATATCTTTTCCAATTAGTGTTTTTGTTTTTTCTGGACATAAACCCAGGAGTGGAATTGCTGAATCATATGGTGGTTTTTTTTCGTTTTTTGAGGAACCTCCACACTGTTTTCCATGATGACTGACCAATTTACATTCCCACCAACAGTGTACAAGTGTTCCCTTTTCTCCACATCCTCACCAACATTTGTTATTTGTAGACTTTTGATGAGAGCCATTTTGACAGGTGTGAGGTGTTATCTCATTGTCGTTTTGATTTGCATTTCTCTAATAATTAGTGATCTTGAGCATCTTTTCATGTGCCTGTTAGCTATATGTATGTCTTCTTTGTAGATTGTCTTTTGTCTTTTTTCTTTTAATTTTTATTGGAGTATAGTTGATTTACAATGTTGTGTTAGTTTCTGCTGTACAGCAAAGTGAATCGGTTGTACATACACATATATCTGCTCTTTTTTAGATTCTTTTCCCATATAGGTCATTACAGAGAATTGAGTAGAGTTCCCTGTGCTATACAGTAGGTCCTGCTTAGGTATCTATTTTATATATAGTAGTGTGTATATGTCAATACCAATCTCCCAATTTATCCCTCCCCCTCTTATCCCCTGGCAACCATATATCTTGTAATAGCTTTTAAGGGAGTATAATCTAAAAAAATACTGGATCACCATGCTACACATCTGAAACTAATATAATATTGTAAATCCACTATATTTCAATATTTTTAAAAAATGAACAAAGATAATGTATTAGAAAAATGGGCACAGACTTAAACATGTATTTCACAAATGAAATGGCCAACAACATTTGAAAAGACACTCAGCTGTATTAGTAATCAGAGAAATGCAAATTAAACCCACAACAAATTACCATTATTGGCAAAAATTTTAAATCTTGACATTATCAATTGTTGATAAAGACACAGAGGAATGGGAATGCTCATATGTGGCTTGTGGGAATATAAATGGATACAAGTCCTTTGGGAAAGATGAGAGTTTGGCAAACATGTACAAAAATCTACAAAAAGCAAACATGTTCTAAGTCACAGCAACTGTACTCCTATGTATCTACCCTAGAAAAACTCTTAAACTTGTGCAATAGGAGACCTACACAGTCCCAAAATGGAAACAACCCAAAAGTCCCTTAACAGAAGAATGGGTGAATAGGTAGAAGCATACATTGGACTACTATACTGCGATGAAAAAGGATGAACTATATCTGCATGTGGATGAGTCTTACGAACATAATTGAGCAAAATAAAAGTGTAACGGGGCCTTCCCTGGTGGCACAGTGGTTGAGAGTCCGCCTGCCGATGCAGGGGACACGGGTTCGTGCCCCGGCCCGGGAAGACCCCACATACCGCAGAGCAGCTGGGCCCATGAGCCATGGCCGCTGAGCCTGCACGTCCAGAGCCTGTGCTCCGCAACAGTGAGAGGCCTGCGTACCGCAAAAAAAAAAAAAAGTGTAACAAAATATACCATGTTATCCCGCTTATATAAAGTTCATAAGAAGGAAAAATTAAACTATAACATTTAGGGATACAAACATAAGTGGTAAAACCTTTTGAGAAAAACAAGAAAATCATTATCATGAAAGACAAGGTATTGGTTGCCTTTATGGGTAGGGAAGGTGTTCCAATGCAGGGGACACATAGTGGGAGAAGGTGAGCTTCAGACACTGTTAGTATTCCATTATTTAATCTGGTCACAATTATTCAACAATTATTCAAATTGTACTCTCAACAATTATTCAAGCTGTACATGTTTTATATATTCTTCTGGTTTTATATGACATTTTAAAGCACTTTTTTTTTTTTTTTGCGGTACACGGGCCTCTCACTGTTGTGGCCTCTCCCGTTGCGGAGCACAGGCTCTGGACGCGCAGGCTCAGCGGCCATGGCTCATGGGCCCAGCTGCTCCGCAGCATGTAGGATCTTCCCGGACTGGGGCACGAACCCGTGTCCCCTGCATCGGCAGGCGGACCCTCAACCACTGCGCCACCAGGGAAGCCCTTATACGACATTTTAAAAGTGTGTTTTTTAAGAGTGGCTGCTTTGGGGGCTTGAAGGCTCAGGGGCTTAGTCTCTGATCCCTCATACTGGTACCTGTACTTTATCTTCTGGATTTTCAAGGATAGATTTTTCAGAACCAGGTTCTTGGTGATCTCCTTCCCCAACTCCCAGCCTTTCCACTGAAGCTCCTCAGCCACCTCAATGCCCCAGATGACCCTCTTCTTCACTTTGTCCTGCTTCTTTGGGAAGCACTTCTGAGTATCCATGGAATTGGCAGGCTGTCTGGTCGGCAGGGAGAAAGGGGAGAAGCAAGTGGGATAGGATTCAAAGACCCAGAGAATGGGCAAAGACCTCCCCACCTCCAGAAAGTAATGAATCACACCACTCTTCACTCCTGGGGGACAGTCTGGAGAGAGAAGGTGAGGGGCGGGTAGGCGAGTCAGATATTACCTCTTCTGAGGTCACTGGAATGGTTTTCCAACTACATTCCCAGAGACCCTGCCCCTGAAGCCTTCCCTGGCCACCGCACCAGCCATTCCACCTGGCACACTCAGCAGCCTTAGCTTGCCTGTTGTGCTCCTCAGTGTGCCCTCAGACCCCGGCCTGTTCAGTTGCTGCCTCCTCCTCCTCTGCCTGCCATCCTACCCCTTCGCTACAGAAGCCTCTCCTAGTTGGAACGGTCTATCCCCGGCACTTTTCCAGAGCACAGGGATACACCACCATTCCCTCTTCCAAGTATTGTTTTTATGTCATTACATAACATAAGGATATATTTATCTATTCGACAGATATTTGTTGACTACCTATGATGCACTGGACATTGTACTAGGTGCCAGGACTATAATAGTGAACAGGACTGGCAAATCCCTTCTTTCTTAGAACTATATCTTAGTTTCAATATTTATAGAGTGTCGGATGGCATGATCTGCCCGTGGAGGAAAGGTGACTTGGGTGAGCAAGGATCATTTATTATAAATATCAATTGGTGCATCAGTTAGGGTCCAACCAGGAAAACAGAAGCCACTCCGGGTGTTTAAAATAAGGAATTTAATGCACAACCAGGGGATAGTGAAGTAACCCCAAAGTTAACAACATCAAGAAGCTGCCACCACACCTAGGTTAGGGGAAGTGGTGGGGTTCTCAGAGCCCAGAGGCCTGTCTGGTGGGGACTGGAGTCACAGGGAGATGCAGCTGCTGATGGAGACACTGTCAAAAGCAGAGAGGGAAGAAGATAAATAGCCTGGCTTCTCCCTTCTTCCCAACTTCCAATCTCCTGCCAGCTCAGAGCAGAGCGGGGAAGGGCAGTGAGTGAATCTGTGAGCAAACTGGGCCAGGATGGCACAGAGGGAGGGGTGAGATGACCCCTGGTCCACAGAGAGGCAAATGCAACCACCATCACATCTAAGGAGACACGAGAATTCACAAATGATACAGACACATGCTGCACAAATGCAGTCAGACCCCATAGTTACATCCCTAGACAAGCACCCCCTACCCTGGTCCTGCGCTATCACAGAGAGAGACCCCCGAGAGCTGCGAGAAGTAAACAACATCCATCCACTGGACAAACACAAAGCCCTAGGGCTCAAGACCAGAAGAGCTTTTTGAAGGAAGAGAGAACTACTGGCTACTCTATCAGCCCCCAACTCACATCTCCCCAGCGTTCTCCCGCCTCCACCATCACGCTCACAGCTGCCACCACTCCAGTTAGCATAGGGCTCAGTGTATGTAGGGTCTAGTACTGGAGTTTAGACAGGAGAGTGGGGTCGTCTCAGATTCCTACCCCTGCTGCCCTGCTGCCCATCTACCCTGCTTGGCCCTGCCCCACCCACTCCACCCGCCCCGCACGTGTCCTCCCACAGGCACTAGCATTGCTGCTGCTGTAGGCACTCATGGCCACGCTGCTGCCAGTGATGGTGGGAAAGGCCATTGTGCTGGCACTCAGGCATGATCCGGAGTTCATGGTGTAGTCCCCGCTGTCCTCATGAGGAGGCTTAGGGCTGCCCTGATGAGCATCCGGTGCCTGGAACACAAGTCCAAAGGAAGCTCTCTGGCTAAGACAGGAGTTCCTGCCAGTTGGGAGCTAGGAAGAGACCAGAGGAGAGGCAGGAGGGGCATGAAAAAGAGAGGTCAATGAAGAAGCCTCACCACGGCCATCATTTTCATGGAGGGGTGTCTGCTTCCTAGCTCTGGCGACAGGTGTGAGGCAGCATCATGAGGAACAAGACTGGATGCAAGATCCAGGGCTTTGCCTGGGAGCCTAGGGACTCACCATTCAGGAAAGGCCATTTGGAAAAGGGAACTGGGGATGAGGCCCAGGCAGCCCTGCTCTCCAAGGCCACACTTGGCGTTTCTCAGCAAGCCCCCAGTGAGTGCTCCTGAAGCATATGCATTACCTTTACTTGGCTTTTACTCTCTACTTGTTTCCTCTGAACGTGGCTTGCCTCCTGTGGGAAAAGGAATGAGTCAGAGAAGAAGCAAGTGAGACTGGAGGATTCTTGGGCTTCTGGGTTTCCTCTATCAGTACACAACGTGTAGTCCAGGTTTAAATGAAGCATTCACTAAAATAATGACTCAGTCCAAAGATTAATGAATCAACCTCTAAAACAGAGGGATCCACTGATAGACTGCGGCTGGAAGTTATATGCAAATACATGCAGACGTTATAGACAAATTGTATGCAAAATGTCATGGGTTTGGGCATGTGCTCTTTTCCAGGGAGAGTGTCCACAGCTTTCACCAAATGCTCAAAAGGGTGCTTGGCCCTGCTCTAGGGGACACAGAAGTGTCCCAAACTGGCTCTGGCTCCCTCTCAAATCCCCCTTCCTTTAGCAGGCTTCCTTCAGCACATATACCCAGGTATGGCTACTATATTGGACAGTATCAATGTAATCCTTTTTTGAACATGTATACATTTTTAAGACTACTCAGTATCCTAGCCCACCTCTTTGAATAGCAAATCTCAAAAATAATAACAACTTCTAAGAACATTTACTAAGAACTTATCATGTGCCAAGTGGTGTTGTAAGTCCTTCACATATATTTTAATTCTTACAACAATTTATGATTAGATGGAATTGTCTTTTATTTGGCCTAAAATTATCTCTTTTCAAGTCTGGGGTTCAGCTCCCTTTTACAACATATTATGCTTTAGTAAACAATTTCATGGTCGCCCTTTAGAAAGTTCCACGTTTCCATCAGACACTCTCCCGTCCCCTCCCCACCACCCATTCAGAACAAAAGATTCTGTTGATGCACTTTTTCCTAATTGGCATTATGTCCAAACCCTCTGGAGGGGATTTTCTTCCATTCACTCGTTCATTCATTCACAAAGCATTTACTGAGTGCCTGCTATGTACCAGTGCTAGGCACGGGACAGGACAGGCAAGGCTCCTACCTTCGGTTGTGAAGTGAACGTTCAGATGGAATCAAAGAAATGCAAGCTGGGGAGATAGGGAGGAAGGTCCCATTACTTCTCTGCTATTGGATGGCTTTGTACTTCCCCGGCTCATTAATGCCTGTGACCTTAGGGGATTCTACAGACAGCCCCCGCCTCAAGGCTCTGAAAAAATTTCCAATCAACACTTGTAGGAAAAATGAGAGACAATGGGATAGAAAGCTAGTCCAGACCAGGTCTTAGGGCTTAGAAGTGAGCACTGGTCCTGGAGCAAGAAAAGCTGGGTTGAAGCATCTGCTCAGATTCGTTTAAGATGGGCAAGTTTCTCCATCTCCTCAAGCCTCAGCCTCCTTACCTGTAAAATGAGGGTTATCGTATTTCACAAAATTGATGTGAAGCTTGAAAGAAATAGGGATGTGAAAAAGCCCTAGACAAACCTATGTTACTATAATGAACAATTACAACTTCCACACTAGCACGTGCTACTCTTCCAAAAGATTCACACATCTGCAATCATTGTGAGGACCCTGGGCAAGGGAGGTGTTGTTTTAAATCTCTTTTTCTAATCTTGAGGATCTTAAAAAAAATATCATCAGCTTCCTTTATTTGCCTAATTTCCAACCTAAAAATTCCTAAGATGACCAGTGTAAAAAGTGGCGGGTCGCCGAGTAGAGGGAGGAAGAAAGAGGTAAAAAGAAGGAATAAAATACACTTAGAGCTGTTCCACCATCGTCTAACAGATCCCCAGGCTGATCTCGCCCAAGTCTCAGTCCCTCCGGGCTCTCTGAAGGACACCGAGGGGACCCCTGGTTACGACTTCCCAAAGGAGACCGTCTCCCAAGACAGATACCTTCCCTGGCCACTCGCGCAGCTCCCCCTGGTCGCTTGGACCAACGCTCAGAACTCACACCGCCGCCATGTTGTCGTCTCTATAGATACAGGACGCGCAGGATACGGCGTCTCCTGGTATCCCAGGGCAACGACGGCTACCCGAAGGAGTCAAGGAGCAGAGAAGGCGAAAGCTCCGCCCAACTATAGCGCTCACCACCATTTTTTATTCTCCGGCTTTCCCTGCTAGCAGTAACTGTTTTCTCCCAGTCGCAACACAGTTGTCGTGAAGTCCCCGCAATCCTGGCTTTAGTTGAAGACCAAATTCAGAGGAGGCTACTACAAGGACTTGTGACACCAGTGGGAGTTGTTTCTGTTCTTTTCTGATACCCCTCGGTGACATAGGGTCAGAATCTCAACTGGAACTTTATTCTGTGATTGCAATTGTTAACTTAAAAGCAGCCGGTAGTTATTTCTTATTTGCATATTGCTTTGCAAATTAATTCCTTTTGCAGGTGGAAGAGAATGTGTTCTAGGCATTTTCTCCTAGCATTTCCTCCTGCCCAGCACAAAGCTAACTCTTGAAGGGATCTGAAGGTGAATGTATGAAGAAGGCATTATTACACATAATATGGATTTTTGGAAGCCCATTAGTTCATTTGTTTGTATGTCCTTTGGGAGGAAGAGTCTCATTTGGTGAAGACTTCTTAGGTGGGTGAAGCTGAAAATCTCAGAGTTCATTCATGGGCAATTAAAGATGTTTCACTACCCAGGACAGTGATGGAGGTGGGTGTTGGGGGAGAGAACTTAGAGACTCTAGGGGTAAACCCAGAGAACAAACTCGCATTTTGGGAAAGTTGGAGTATATCTGTGAAAGGTGAAAGATAGACTCAGATGACAGTGTTGCCTGAGTTGGCCTGGGAGATCACATGGCCAGAGTCTGGCTGGATTGGAGGGAAGGGTCAGACCAGGGGGCCCATTAAGTTATGCCAGCACAGTTAGGTCTGGAGTTTTCTTGGGGTCGAGGAATGTGGAACTCAGTAAGCTTTTCACTGGTTTTAATGTTATTCTCAGAATAGGAAACCTGTACTTTGGACGTTACCACTTTTATGTTGTTTGTGGTTTCTATAATGATTTCTTTTTTGTTTTCCTCTAAGCTCTTTTTGAAATGGTCATCCTGACTCAGCTGGATCTTAGGAATAGGGAAAGGGACCTGTTTGTCCATTCTCAGGCCAAATAGGGAGCAGTGACTCTGGGGGCAAGGCTTGGTGGTGGCCTCAGGAATCCCAGCGAGCAAACCCTAAGGGGGTTTGGGTTAGAAAAGCTTATTCTAGGGATTTCCCTGGTGGTCCAGTAGTTAAGTCTGCATGCTCCCAATGCAGGGGGCCCAGGTTTGATCCCCGGTCAAGGAACTAGATCCCACATGCTGTAACTAAGAGCCTGCATGCCGCAACTAAAGATTCTGCACGCCACAACGAAGATCCTGAGTGGCACAAATAGGGCCTGGTGCAGCCAAATAAATAAATAAAGATTTTAAAGAGAAAAAGCTTATTCTAGGAGCCACACATCCTTGTGCCTCTTCACTGAAGGAGTGTCCCTCCAGAGCTGGCCTGCTCAAACCTTGGTGGATTCTGGGCTTGAGATGGTGAGAAGGGATTCGTAGTTGGTCCTCTGTGGGCTCTACTTCTGCAAGTTTCTAGCCGCCTCCTGGGAGTTCTGCTGGTGAGTGACCTTGACTGGCATGGTGGACTCCCAGGGAGAGGCCCAAGCTGGACTTTGCCCCAGGAAGCAAACAGCATGGAAAGGGGTGTGGCAAGGGGTTGAACCCAAGGAAGGGAGAGAAAGTTGGGTTTGCCACTCATTTCAGGATCCCGGAACATGTGGGAAATAATGGGTGCTGGGTCCTGGTGACCGTCTCCTGCATGGACCCAAGAAAGACAACAGGGTGGTGCTATTTTGTTCAAGGCTATGAACAAGTGTGGGTGATGATTCAGTATACTGATGAAGACCAGGATGTGGAAGAAAGGGAGGAAAGAGGATGAGTAGGAGGACTCTGATGCTCCTGGCTGGAAGCAGAGGAGTGGGGGTAATAAAGCGCACTCCATGATCTGGGCTTCAGCACACACAAAAATATCTTTTCTAAGCCTTTTTGCCATAGCCATTCCCCCCCACCCCACCCATGAAATAGAGAAGACTCTGGGCTGGGAAATCAGGCAGACCTGAGATTGATCCTGCCACTTAATGGCTGTATGACCTTGGGCAAGTCCCATGACCTTTCTGAGCCTCGTCTTTTTTTTTTCTTTTCTTTGCAGTACGCGGGCCTCTCACTATTGCGGCCCCTCCCGCTGCGGAGCACAGGCTCCGGACACGCAGGCTCAGCGGCCATGGCTCACGGGCCCAGCCGCTCCGTGGCATGTGGGATCCTCCCAGACAGGGGCACGAACCCGTGTCCCCTGCATCGGCAGGCAGACTCTCAACCGCTGCGCCACCAGGGAAGCCCCTGAGCCTCATCTTTTACCTGGGGATAATTATCAAAAGGCCTATGTAGGGACTGAGTGATCAGTTATGTAAAGTATTTGACACATGGTAGACAATCAACAAAGTTACACACAGACACACACACACACATACACACAGAGGAAGGTCACTCACTATGTGGGAGGCCCTAGAATTTTGCCTCTCAGCTCTCTGTTCACCCTCGTCTCCTACCACCTCCCAGCCTCTCTGCTGCACACTGGAGAAGTGGAAAGTTTTTCTCCTCTCTACAACCTCCTCTTTTGTTTCTCCAAGAAGGAGGCTGCCTTGCTGCTCCAGCGTGGAGAAAGACAAAAAGAGATGCCAGGGTGATCTGCTGTCCAGTTGACAAGTCACTCAGCTCCAGGACTTGCAAAGCCCTCTCCCATTTTCCTTCCCCTGCAACTCTGACTCAGTTTCCAGTGTTGCTTCTGAAATCAGGTCAGTATTGAAGATGTACTTAAGTTAGGGGAGGGGAATGAGGAGGTGGGTACTCCCACAGAAGCTCCTGACCTCCGAAATTAGTAGGGTAAATCTTCTAAGCCCAGCCTGATAGATGAAGAGGAGACTATAGCTAAGAGGGCCACTGGGGTTGTTCAAGGCTGGATCTAGGAGCAGGCATAGAGCACTCTCTGCATTAGACTGCCATGGTCCCCTGGGCTGCTTGGTGTGGAGAGGGTGTGTCAGGAGATTGATGGCACCTCCAGCCTGAAAGGGCTGCCAGGGCACACATTTGGCAGGGGCTGGGGGAAGACTGCCATATGGCAACAGGTAATTCAAAAGAAAGAGTTGCATTCTGTCTGCGACCCCTATAGGTTTTTCTAACTCTCTTGTGTCAACCCACAGCCCCTCTTCAACTTGCTTCCTTTCCTCGTTGTCCCCATCAAATGGCGACTAGGCACACAGGCCAACAGTAGGGGGGTGGATGGAAAATGACATGAGGCTCAATCCCAGAAGACCGAGTTCAAGTCCTGATTCTACCATTTAAGAGCTGAGCTGGGACTTCCCTGGTGGTCCAGTGGTTAAGATTCTGTGCTTCCACTGCAGGGGCCATGGGTTCGATCCCTGGTCAGGGATCCAGCATGCTGCGTGGTGTGGGCAAAAAAAAAAAAAAGAAGGTTAGAAAAGAGCTGAGCAGTTTGAGGCAAATCATTAAACATTCCAGAGCCTCACTTTCCCCACCTGTAAAATGGGGGCAAACAGGGGTAGCATTCAAAATACTTAAAAATTGGTAAGTTATGTGTACTGACCTATGAGAATGGACACCAGGGGGCCTTAGAGCCAGAGCTGGGTCCTGGGAGGCCACATTGTGCCAGGCCTTAACCTTTTCATTGCTGGATTGTGGGGAAGCCTGCAGGTGTGGAGAGAGGACTGGGAGAGCAGCCCCAGCAGTGGAGAACTCAGCCAGTGACTACTCACAAACTAGTACCAAAGTATTTCCAGATTTTAACAACCAGTAGAGCTACACTGGATAGTGATGGCATATTGGTTGCAAGTGAGACCTGAGGAAAAATCCTACCTCACCAGCTACTGTATACATGGTTATTTATTTTAAGCTAAAACTTGAAGTTCTAATTCCTTCTAATTCCTCCTGATTGGTAGAGGACCTGCGACCGCGTCTTACTGCTCTGTCCCTCTAGTCTGTACAGACTTCTTCTCTGTGTTAGCTCTCCCAGCTGTCTTCCCCTACACCATCTCCTACAGGCTTTCCAGCTCCATGCCCCTCTGACCAGCACCATGGACAGCTCCAGCTGACCAGCCCATCCTAGGCCATCCCCTTCCTCCTGCCTTCTCTCTCCTCTTACCCCACCCATGCCAGCACAGAAACCCTGAGGTATGAACTGAATGTAGGTCACCCCTGAGAAAACAGTACAGTGGAGTGGTTCAGAACAAGCTCTGGAGTAAAGCCGACTGGATTTGAATCCCAACCCACCAGCTCTCAGCTGTTTGATCGTATTCCTCCATTTCTATAACACCCAGCCTGCTCTTTTGTCAACAGTGAAAACTTTAACAGCTACCTCAAAGGTCATAAGGTTTAAGTGCGATAAAAGGTTTAAAGAACTTAGCACAGTCCCTGGCTCATTATATGTTCTGAATAAATGAAGAGCACCATTATTCTGAGACTTTCTATCCTATTTAATTTCTCAAACCCTTTTCCAATCCACCTCTGATGAGGGCCCTCTCTCAGGTAAAGGTATTATAACATGACCACCAGCTTAGTGTAGCTGGCCTCCTTTGGTGTGAAAGTTGGCTTGGACTTCAAAGATGGTAAGGAAGCCAACCTTTGGTCCATGAGATTCTCTCTTTATTAGATTTTTTTTTTTGCATTTAAAAAATTTTGAGTTCATCTTAGACATACACCAAAATAGTACAAGTGGTTCTCATAAACCCTTCATCCAGTTTCCCCTTAGGTTGACATCTTACATGACCATAGGACACTTATCAAAAAGAAGAAATTAACGTTGGTACAATGATACTATTAACAAAATTATAGAATTTATTTAGATTTCACAAGTTTGTCCACAAATCTCCTTTTCCTGTTTCAGTATCCAATCCAGGATCCCTCCTGGGGCATTTCCTGAGACTTTCTTTGTTTTTCATGACCTTGATTCTTTTGAAGAGTACTGTCAATTGTTTTGTAGAATATTCCGCAATCTGGGTTTGTTTCTTGTGATTAGAGTAAAAGTGCATTATTGGGAAGCATAACAGAGAGTTATAGGCCCTTCTCAGTGCATGGTATCAGAGGGTACATCGTGTCAATATGTATTATTGGTGATGTTAACTTTGATCACGTGGCTAGAGTGGTGTCCGCCAGGATTCTCCACTGCAAACTTGCTCTCTCCCCCTCTTTATTAGATTTTGAACATGCCCATCTTTTACTTCTCTAGAATTAAGTGTTCAGAACCAAGAAACCTGTCCTCGCTGTAACCCATCCATCTGTACACTCCCAACCACTCCTCAGCCATACCCATTCCCTATGACCTGCCTGGTCACTTTCCTGTGAGGTTTCTTTTTTCCTTTATATATATACACACACACACATTCCTTTCCTATCTTTCTTTTTTTAAACATCTTTATTGGAGTATAATTGCTTTACAATGGTGTGTTAGTTTCTGCTGTATAACAAAGTGAGTCAGCTATATGTATACATATATCCCCATATCCCCTCCCTCTTGCACCTCCCTCCCACCCTCCCTATCCCACCCCTCTAGGTGGTCACAAAGCACTGAGTTGATCTCCCTGTGCTATGCAGCTGCTTCCCACTAGCTATCTATTTTACATTTGGTAGTATATATAAGTTGGTGCTAGTCTCTCACTTCATCCCAGCTTACCCTTCCCCCTCCCTGTGTCCTAAAGTCCATTCTCTACCTCTGCGTCTTTATTCCTGTCCTGCCCCTAGGTTCTTCATGACCTTTTTTTTTTTTTCTTAGATTCCATATATATGTGTTAGCATACAGTATTTGTTTTTCTCTTTCTTTTTTTTTTTCATCTTTATTGGAGTATAATTGCTTTACAATGGTGTGTTAGTTTCTGCTTTATAACAAAATGAATCAGTTGTACATATACATATGTTCCCATATCTCTTCCCTCTTGCATCTCCCTGCCTCCCAGCCTCCCTATCCCACCCCTCCAGGCGGTCACAAAGCACCGAGCTGATCTCCCTGTGCTGTGCGGCTGCTTCCCACTAGCTATCTACCTTACGTTTGGTAGTGTATATATGTCCATGCCTCTCTCGTGCTTTGTCACAGCTTACCCTTACCCCTTCCCATATCCTCAAGTCCATTCTCTAGAAGGTCTGTGTCTTTATTCCTGTCTTACCCCTAGGTTCTTCATGACATTTTTTTCTTAAATTCCATATATATGTGTTAGCATACGGTATTTGTCTTTCTCTTTCTGACTTACTTCACTCTGTATGACAGACTCTAGGGCTATCCACATCATTACAAATAGCTCAATTTCGTTTCTTTTTATGGCTGAGTAATATTCCATTGTATATATGTGCCACATCTTCTTTATCCATTCATCCGATGATGGACACTTAGGTTGTTTCCATCTCCGGGCTATTGTAAATAGAGCTGCAATGAACATTTTGGTACATGACTCTTTTT
>NW_006769686.1:1732975-1741716 GCF_000442215.2 Lipotes vexillifer | reverse complement strand
ATCACATTGATTGATTTGCGTATATTGAAGAATCCTTGCATTCCTGGGATAAACCCCGCTTGATCATGGTGTATGATTCTTTTAATGTGCTGTTGGATTCTGTTTGCTAGTATTTTGTTGAGGATTTTTGCATCTATGTTCATCAGTGATATTGGCCTATAGTTTTGTTTCTTTGTGACATCTTTGTCTGGTTTTGGTATCAGGGTGATGGTGGCCTCATAGAATGAGTTTGGGAGTGTTCCTTGCTCTGCTATATTTTGGAAGAGTTTGAGAAGGATAGGTGTTAACTCTTCTCTAAATGTTTGATAGAATTCGCCTGTGAAGCCATCTGGTCCTGGGCTTTTGTTTGTTGGAAGATTTTTAATCACAGTCTCAATTTCAGTGCTTGTGATTCGTCTGTTTATATTTTCTATTTCTTCCTGGTTCAGTCTTGGAAGGTGGTGCTTTTCTAAGAATTTGTCCATTTCTTCCAGGTTGTCCATTTTGTTTGCATATAGTTGCTTGTAGTAATCTCCCATGATCTTTGTATTTCTGCAGTGTCAGTTGTTCCTTCTCCTTTTTCATTTCTAATTCTATTGATTTGAGTCTTCTCCCATTTTTTCTTGATGAGTCTGGCTAATGGTTTATCAATTTTTTTTATCTTCTTAAAGAACAAGCTTTTAGTTTTATTGATCTTTGCTACTGTTTCCTTCATTTTTTTTTCATTTATTTATGATCTGATCTTTATGATTTCTTTCCTTCTGCTAACTTTGGGGTTTTTTTGTTCTTCTTTCTCTAATTGCTTTAGGTGTAAGGTTAGGTTGTTTATTTGGGATGTTTCTTGTTTCTTGAGGTAGGATTGTATAGCTATAAACTTCCCTCTTAGAACTGCTTTTGCTGCATCCCATAGGTTTTGGGTCATTGTGTTTTCATTGTCATTTGTTTCTAAGTATTTTTTGATTTCCTCTTTGATTTCTTCGGTGATCTCTTGGTTATTAAGTAGTGTATTGTTTAGCCTCCATGTGTTTGTATTTTTTTACAGATTTTTTCCCGTAATTGATATCTAGTCTCGAGGTGTTGTGGTCAGAAAAGATACTTGATACGATTTCAGTTTTCTTAAATTTACCAAGGCTTGATTTGTGACCCAGGATATGATGAATCCTGGAGAATGTTCCATGAGCACTTGAGAAGAAAGTGTATTCTGTTGTTTTTGGATGGAATGTCTTATAAATATCAATTAAGTCCCTCTTGTTTAATGTATCATTTAAAGCTTCTGTTTCCTTATTTATTTTCATTTTGGATGATCTGTCCATTGGTGAAAATGGGGTGTTAAAGTCCCCTACTATGATTGTGTTACTGTCGTTTTCCCCTTTTATGGCTGTTAGCATTTGCCTTATGTATTGAGGTGCTCCTATGTTGGGTGCATATTTACAGTTGTTATATCTTCTCCTTGGATTGATCCCTTGATCATTATATAGCGTCCTTCTTTGTCTCTTGTAATAGTCTTTATTTTTATTATTTATTTATTTTTATTTTTTGTGGTACGCGGGCCTCTCACTGTCGTGGCCTCTCCCGTTGTGGAGCACAGGCTCCGGAAGCGCAGGCTCAGCGGCCATGGCTCACGGGCCCAGCTGCTCTGTGGCATGTGGGATCTTCCCGGACCAGGGCATGAACCCGCGTCCCCTGCATCGGCAGGCGGACTCTCAGCCACTGTGCCACCAGAGAAGCCCAATAGTCTTTATTTTAAAATCTGTTTTGTCTGACAGGAGAATTGCTACTCCAGCTTTCTTTTGATTTCCATTTGCATGGAATATCTTTTTCCATCCCCTCACTTTCAGTCTGTATGTGTCCCTAGGTCTGAAGTGGGTCTCTTGTAGACAACATATATATGGGTCTTGTTTTTGTATCCATTCAGCAAGCCTGTGTCTTTTGGTTGGAGCATTTAATCCATTTACATTTAAGGTAATTATCGATATGTATGTTCCTATTACCATTTTCTTTATTGTTTTGTGTTTGTCATTGTAGGTCTTTTCCTTCTCTTGTGTTTCTTGCCTAGAGTAGTTCCTTTAGCATTTGTTGTAAAGCTGGTTTGGTGGTGCTGAATTCTCTTCGCTTTTGCTTGTCTGTAAAGGTTTTAATTTCTCCATTAAACCTGAATGAGATCCTTGCTGGGTAGAGTAATCTTGGTTGTAGGTGTTTCCCTTTATGACTTTTTTAAAAATTTATTTATTTTAGGCTGCGTTGGGTCTTCATTGCTGTTCTGTGCTTTCCCTAGTTGCGGTGAGTGGGGGCTACTCTTTGTTGTGGTGCGTGGGTTTCTCATTGCGGTAGCTCCTCTTGTTGCGGAGCATAGGCTCTAGGTGCGTGAGTTTCAGTAGTTGTGGCTCACTGGCTCTAGAGCACAGTCTCAGTAGTTGTGGCACATGGGCTTAGTTGCTCTGCCACATGTGGGATCTTCCCAGACCAGGGCTCGAACCTGTGTCCCCTGCATTTGCAGGCAGATTCTTAACCACTGTGCCACCAGGGAAGCCCTCCCTTTCATCACATTAAATATGCTCTGCCACTCCCTTCTGGCTTGCAGAGTTTCTGCTGAAAGATCAGCTGTTAACCTTATGGGGATTCCCTTGTATGTTATCTGTTGTTTTTCCCTTGCTGCTTTTAATATTTTTTCTTTGTGTTTAATTTTTGATAGTTTGATTAATATGTGTCTTGGCGTGTTTCTCCTTGGATTTATCCTATATGGGACTCTCTGCACTTCCTGGACTTGATTAACTATTTCCTTTCCTATATTAGGGAAATTTTCAACTATGGTCTCCTCAAATATTTTCTCAGTCCGTTTCTTTTTCTCTTCTTCTTCTGGGACCACTATAATTCGAATGTTGGTGCATTTAATGTTGTCTCAGAGGTCTCTGAGACTGTCCTCAATTCTTTTCATTCTTTTTTCTTTATTCTGCTCTGAAGTAGTTATTTCCACTATTTTATCTTCCAGGTCACTTATCCGTTCTTCTGCCTCACTTATTCTGCTATTGATTCCTTCTAGGGAATTTTAAATTTCATTTATTGTGTTTTTCATCCTTGTCTGTTTGCTCTTTAGTTCTTCTAGGTCCTTGTTAAACGTTTCTTGTATTTTCTCCATTCTATTTCCAAGATTTGGGGTCATCTTTACTACCATTACTCTGAATTCTTTTTCAGGTAGACTGCCTATTTCCTCTTCATTTGTTTGGTCTGGTGGGTTTTTATCTTGCTCCTTCATCTGCTGTGTGTTTCTCTGTCTTCTCATTTTGCTTTACTTACTGTGTGTGGGGTCTCCTTTTCGCAGGCTGTAGGTTCATAGTTCCTGTTGTTTTTGGTGTCTGCCCCCAGTGGGTAAGGTTGGTTCAGTGGGTTGTGTAGGCTTCCTGGTGGAGGGGACTGGTGCCTGTGTTCTGGTGGATGAGGTTGGATCTTGTCTTTCTGGTGGGGAAGACCACATCCGATGGTGTGTTTTGGGGTGTCTGTGACCTCATTATGATTTTAGGCAGCCTCTCTGCTAATGGGTGGGGTTGTGTTCCTGTCTTGCTAGTTGTTTGGCATAGGGTGTCCAGCACTGTAGCTTGCTGGTCATTGAGTGGAGCTTGGTCTTAGCATTGAGATGGAGATCTCTGGGAGAGCTTTCGCCATTTGATATTACATGGAGCTGGGAGATCTCTGGTGGACCAATGTCCTGAACTTGGCTCTCCCACCTCAGAGGCACAGGCCTGACACCCAGCTGGAGCATCAAGACACTTTTGGGAAGTCTGAGGTCTTCTGCCAGCGTTCAGTAGGTGTTCTGTAGGAGTTGTTCAACACATAGATGTATTTCTGATATATTTGTGAGGAGGAAGGTGATCTCCACATCTTACTCTTCCGCCATCTTGAAGGCCTCCTCTTTCTTTCTTTCTTTTTCTTTCTTTCTTTTTGGCTGCACCATGTGGCTTGTGAGATCTTAGTTCTCTGACCAGGGATCGAACCTGGGTCCTCAGCAGTGAAAGCACAGAGTTCTAACCACTGGACTGCCAGGGAATTCCCCTGAGTTTTCTTGAGTTGGGCATTCAGAGGTGTGCGCAGAAGCCAGATGCAGACACACCTGGAGTTTATGAGGGTAACAGGGTAGTTCTCAGTTCATTTTCATGGACCTTTTGTCAAGGCCCAGCAACTTTCTGCTTGAAGGGGCACTCTGAGAAAATGTGGCCAGCAACTGTTTATGGGAATGTCCAGCCCCTTTCTCAGGTCTGGCCCCAAACTTAGAGCACTTTCTTCAACATATAACATTTGGGTTTTTAAAATCTCTAGTAGCATTCCTTTCTTGGCAATGTATAACTCCTTGCTACCCACTAGCCCAGACCCAGGAACTTCCTTCCTTCCAGAAGGCTCTTCACTACTCCAAGAGTTTGCTATCACCAGATATCCTGCTACCAGAGTAGATACATAGCATTCTTTCAATCGAGTGTGGAGAGATGTGCTTTTCCAACCCTCCCCTTTGCCTCTCTCTGCCCCGAGTCTATTCCACGTCAATGTGTCTTCTCACGCTGCCCCTTTAGAAGATGAAGAAGCACCACACCTCCTCCAGCCTCATGCAGACTCCATTTTAAAACAGCTTTTGTGGGCTTCCCTGGTGGTGCAGTGGTTGAGAGTCCGCCTGCCGATGCAGGGGACGTGGGTTCGTGCCCCGGTCCGGGAAGATCCCACATGCCGTGGAGTGGCTGGGCCCGTGAGCCACGGCCTCTGAGCCTGCGCGTCCGGAGCCTGTGCTCTGCAACGGGAGAGGCCACAACAGTGAGAGGCCCGCGTACCGCAAAAAAAAAAAAAACAAAAAAAACCAGCTTTTGTGTAAAAGTATATTAAAGGCTTCTGGAGAGCCTCAGGAGATGTCTTCATCAAATCCCATTCCCTCTTTGCCCTTTGTTCTGGTTACTATGGCAGTGTAAGAAATAACATCGAGATTTCAAACAACCATTTTACTTTACTTATGATTTTGTGGGTCAGGAATCAAGAAAGGCTTGACCAGGCAGTTCTAACTTGGACTCTGTCATACAGTTATAGTCAGATGTTGGCCAGGGCTGCAGCCTCCTGAAGGCTTCCCTGGGCTGGACCTCCAAGATGGTGCACTCACACAGCTGACGGTTGATGCTGGCTGTTGGCTGGAAGCTCAGCTAGGCTATGGCTGGGGACACCTATCCATAACCTTTCCAGCTTAGCCAGCTCAGGGTAGAACCAGGCAGAAGCTACATGGCCTTTTCTGACTTAGTCTCAGGCCAGATTCAAGGGGAGAGCAGTGTCAAATAATTTATGGACATATTTTAACCATCGCCACTCCCATCAAAATGAGATCCTCTCACAGCATCTAGAACATTGTTTTTCCAGGACCACCTTCCTGGAAGTTTCTTAGCCACCCCAGCCCTCTCAGATCTTTAGGTGGAGGCTGGGAGTGCATTCGTCCCATTCCTCATGAGTTCCCACCTCCCTCAGTTTGCTGCTGCAGGGGACCTGAGTTCTGCTCTGGACTCTGCTACTGTGTGACCTTGGGAAAGTGACTTCACCTCTCTGGGCCTCAGTTTCTTCTCTGCAAAGTAGGAATTGAAAATAACCTCACTTCACAGGATGTTAGGATTTTAAAAGGATTTTATGTAAATAGCAGACCCAGCAATTGATGCTCCTGATTGTGGAAGAAATATCTGTGGACAAGTCATTTTCCCTCTTGGAGACTTTATTTATCTCTGAAATCGGGGGGAGGTAATTGCCTTATCCTGCTTCCCCATGCACATGAGAGGGGTCTTACACGGACTGCAGGGAGTGCCAGCCCAGAGATTGAGGCTCCTCAACCCCTACCTGGGTGGGAAGCCCCGTACATCTATTCCCTGTGTGTGCAAAACAGCCTAGGTGTGGCCTGAGGCAGCGCAGGCTTGCAAGGTGGGGCTGCTATCTGCCCTACCTGGCCTTATCAGATCCGGGCTGGCCACAGCTCGGCCAGTGGAACAAAGAGGCTTTGAGAACAAGGCTGGGGTGTGGGATGTGGGCCCGAGCTCCTGGAGGCGTGCTCCACCCTGGGGACAGAGGGCATGGGTTGGGAGAGCGGCCACCGCCAACACCTGCCAGAAGTTTTCCTGCAGCCGGGCCACCATCTGAGGTGGGGAGCAGGGCCTGTGCTCCCCGCTGAGGGCCTCCATTCCTTCTTTGGGGTGTTTCCTGCTCCAGCACTTCCCACCAGGCCCTCACCTCTGCCCCTTTTATGGGGTGAAGCGTTTCTCCTCCCCTACTTCCATTTCCCCTCCTGGCACCTTCGAGCCCCAGTCGCACTGGCTCCCAGTCCTTGAGCATGGCCTACGTTCTCCTCTGCGCATCTGCTCCCAATCATCCATCCACCCACCCTTGCCCAAGTCACGCATACCCAGCCCCAAACCACTTCCAGGCAGTGCCCGGACACTGTACATCCCATCCCCACCCCTCGTCATCTCTCCCCACTTCCTCCCGTGCAACACTGTAGGGAACTTCTCTCCAAATTTTCACCACCTGCAGAATCTGACTGAGCCAGGCAGAGGCTCAGGCCCATCGGGGTCAGAGTTTAAGGTTGTATGAGTTATATACTACACAAGGGCTCTAGGCTGGGCAGACAAGCGGCGGGGTGGGGGGCCTGAAATCCAGATGTTTTGCATGCCCCGCACTAACTCAGTGTGAGGCTTTCTCCTAAACAGACTTCCTGGCGCCAGGCCAAGAGAGTTGTCTTTTCTAGTTGCATCTCCTGAAGGGGCGTTTTACTAAGATTTTTTTTTTTTTTTAAACATCTTTATTGGGGTATAATTGCTTTACAATGGTGTGTTAGTTTCTGCTTTATAACAGAGTGAGTCAGTTATACATATACATATGTTCCCATATCTCTTCCCTCTTTGTCTCCCTCCCTCCCACCCTCCCTATCCCACCCCTCCAGACAGCCACAAAGAACCGAGCCGGTTTCCCTGTGCCATGCGGCTGCTTCCCACTGGCTATCTACCTTACGTTTGTTAGTATATATATGTCCATGTCTCTCTCTCGCCCTAACACACCTCACCCTTCCCCCTCCCCATATCCTCAAGTCTGTTCTCCAGTAGGTCTCTGTCTTTATTCCTGTTTTACCCCTAGGTTCTTCATAACATTTTTTTTTCTTAAATTCCATATATATGTGTTAGCATACGGTATTTGTCCTTCTCTTTCTGACTTACTTCACTCTGTATGACAGACTCTAGATCTATCCACCTCATTACAAATAGCTCAATTTCGTTTCTTTTTATGGCTGAGTAATATTCCATTGTATATATGTGCCTAATGGAGGGTCACCTGTTTCCGTTTCCCATCCTGGGGCTGCAGGTGCTAACAGCAGGCCTGGCTGCCTAAAGGATTGTTGCATTGGTTTAGCCCTTCCCCTTCCCTTCCCTTCTCACTGTCAGAAGCCACTCCACAAGCAGCCCCTTTGGGCGGGAGCTGGGGGAGAGGGGTGAGTGTGAGTCACAGGGCTTCGGTAGAGCCATGCCCAGCGGTGATGGGGTCTTTCCAAATGAGAGAGGAGGCTGCAAGGACAGCTTGGGGACGGGTACCTGAGGAGAGGCCTCGCACAGACTAGTTGGGAAGGCAGGTGCAGTGGTCCCTGTGTTGTGGGCAGTCTGCCCAGGCAGCTTTAGAGGCGTCACAGCAAGGAGGCTCCCCTACTTTGTCTCCTGGACTCCCACAGGCCAGGTCTCCCCAAGCACCTGACACTTCAGCATGGTCTTCTTTTTTTTTTTTTTTTTTTTTTTTTTAGTGTTTCTTTCTTTCTTTGGCTGCACTGGGTCTTAGTTGCGGCATGCGGGATCTTTTAGTTGTGGTATACGGGATCTTTAGTTGCGGAGTGCGAACTCTTAGTTGTGGCATGAGGGATCTGTTTCCCTGACCAGGGATCAAACCCGGGCCCCCTGCATTGGGAGCGTGGAGTCTTAGCCATGGGGCCACCAGGGAAGTCCCTCAGCATGGCCTTTCACCTTGCCTGGACTGGGATATCAGGGGCTACTCTGAATCTCCTCCCCATGCACTTCCGGGATGGGGGTAGGGGTGCAGGCAGAGAGAGCAGAGCCTAGAGGGTCCCTTGAACCCAGGTAGACCAGCCTTGGACAATGAAAAGAGAGGATATCTATATGGGCAAGAAATCCCTGGACATCTCCCTTGAAGGTGTGGACACTAAGGCCAGAGAAGGACCAAGGTCAAGGGCGTGGGGGAGCTGGATCTCATGTTTAAAAACCCAGAGTTGATGTGCGCCCCTTCCTTGCCCTCATTGCTCACCTGAACTGGCTTCAAGTCCCGGTCATTCTGCTGCCTAAATGTCACCTTCTTTCTGACCCTACGGCCACCTCTTCAGTCTAGGTCACCAATTTCTCTGCCCAGCAAATGAACTCCCTGCTTCCACAGCTGCCTCTCTGGTCTGTGCTCCACAGTGCAGCTGGGTGAGCTTTCTGAAACAATCTAGTTGCAAGCTTTTCCAGACTTCAAACCTCCTGGGTGCTCCCCAAGCCCCTGAGATAATGTCCAAATTTGGGGAACACAAGGATCTGTGTTGTCTAACTCCGGCCAGCTCTCTACATCTGCTTCACCACGCCCACCTGCACCAGTGGCTTTCAAGATGCTGACCTGATGCTGGTTCTTCCAAGCCTTTTTTTTTTTTTTTTTTTTTTTTTGCGGTACGCGGGCGTCTTACTGTTGTGGCCTCTCCCGTTGCAGAGCAACAGGCTCCGGACACGCAG
>NW_006769686.1:1732622-1732925 GCF_000442215.2 Lipotes vexillifer | reverse complement strand
CCCGTGTCCCCTGAATCGGCAGGCGGACTCTCAACCACTGCACCACCAGGGAAGCCCCTTCCAAGCCTTTGCATTTACCATGTCTTCAGCCTGGATCCCTTCCTTTACTTAGCTACCATGCAAACTTCTTGCTCTATCTGCAGCATCCTCGCCTCAGGAAGCCTTCCTAGTTCCCAGGATCTCCATGGCACTCTCATAGCCCCTGCGAGGATGTCAGCCACAACACTCAACATATGGTGTGGACATTTGTCTCCCCATTGCATGTTGCTCCCTGCCACCCGGGAGTTCACTGAGTACAGGGAC
>NW_006769686.1:1730343-1732612 GCF_000442215.2 Lipotes vexillifer | reverse complement strand
TCTTTCCCTCATTGTGACACAGTGCCTGGCACAAGTGTGTCCAGCAAATGATGACCAAACAATGACCATTGTGGATGCAGCTGCCTTGGGGGCTGAGCTTAGGCCCGAGAGGAAAGGCAGGCATGGGACCAGTAGCTCCCCGGGCCTGGGCAGTATGGTTGACCTTCCTCTGGGCCTTGGCATCATACAAAGGATAAGCAAGCTGGGTTCTTGTGGAAGGGATTGAGGCCATCGCGCTGCAGAGGTGGAGGATGACTTTCCAGGCTGTCTCTGTTTGTCCAGCTGGCACTGTCACTGCAGCTCTGGGCCACTATTCCCAGAAAAACTGCAGGGCCTCACCTCTACCCCAAGGTTGGTCTTTTGAGGGTCTGAATTCAAAGTGTTTTTCTGAATCTTTGCAGCCATCTCTATCTGAAGAATAAATGTGTTTCCTGAGGAGACTCTTACAGAACAGAAAGGTCTAGGGACACCAAATGCCTCTGTGTCTGCAAGACAAAGTATCCCCAGGCCCCGTAGGAGAGCCAGGTAGGCCCCCCATAGGGGAGAGTCTTGATCTCTCTACCCCGCACCACCCTCTCCCCCCAGCCATGCAAAATTTCTATAAAAGAACGAATGTGCAAATGAATGGACAAGAGCCTCCTGACCTTGACCTTTTGTTTCTCACTGCAAATGAGTTCATAGATGTTCTGGTCCCTAGGAACCTGGTCCATGAGAGTCTGCCACAAGGTGATGAGTAGCACACTCTAGGTGGTCTGACAAAACAGATTTCCGGTCCTGAAATGCTGAGTCCCTTCTGGAAAGGACCCAAGTTCACCAAGGGAAGAGCCTTGTGGTAAGAACAGTGGACCCGCGAGCAAGATGCATGAGTTCAAATCCTGCTTCTGTCACTTGCTGCGTAATCTTGGGTAAGTTACTTAACCTCCCCAGACTTCTGCGTTCTCATCTGCAAAATGGTAAGATTACAGTATATACCACATAGGGTTGCTATGAAAATGAAGTGGGTGCTATATGTAAAGCACTTAGAACAATGCCTGGCAATGGTTAGTCTTCTTTAGATGATAGCGGTTGTCATTCTAATCTGTGGGGGCCTATTCCTCCCAGATGACACAGTCTCCAGGGCAATGAATTTTTCTCTGGAGTTTTCCTTCATGGAGGGGGCGATGGTAAGGTAAAAGTCTGGGCAGTCATGCCTCCCCCACTTCCAACACAGAAGTCTGTCAGAGGATAGAACCTGGGCAGGGGTGTCCTTTAACAATTGGCCCTCCATGGTCAGGGGAGCTCTAATTTGTAGTATATGCCAATTTCTATGGTGTAAATATGCCCACTATGGCCTATTTCAACTGGCTCACAATATTCCTGAAAATTTAACAACTGTATCAAAGGACCTGGGAGTCTCAGATGGTCTATAATGAGTACAGAAAAACCTGCCATGGAATACAGAAACCAAGAGAAAAGGAAGAAGGGGGTCATCCTGTCTTGGCAATAAACTGGCATCCTTTAGACCGAGCAATGTCTCTCAAAGTGTGGTCCATGGACTATCTGCCGTGTTTGGGGTATTTGTAAAAATAAGTTCTTGGGCCTCAATCTGGATCTATTAAAGCAGAATCCTGGAAGTGGGACCGGGAATCATTTTTAAACAATCTGCCCAGATGATTCTGAGGTTTGAGAACTGCTGGGTTAGGGACCCCTGACTTACCCAAGAAGTCAGGATGGGCCACAAGGCAGGTGTGATTTCTACAGAATATTTTCATACCACGGTTCATTATCCACTGTGAAAAATCAGAAACTCAGGCCCTGAGAAAGACCAGAATAAGCAGGGAAAGCACCTTAAATCAGGCACAAGGAGTTGGTTCTAGATGAGGGAAATGACCATGGACTAGTTACATCAGTTCTTTCTCTGGTCTAACTGTTTAGGGTAAACTTTGGAGTCAGCATGGAAAGGCCTTGCCTGGCACAGAGCACAGCTCTCTGTTGAGACTTTGCAGACCTACTGGGTGAGAAAGGGCCCACAGAGCGGGTGGGAGCTCTGGAGGTTTTGTCCTTGGAGGAAGGTGAGCACAGCCCTGGACAGCCCCACCCATGGCTCCGGGCTATCTGTGTATCGGCCCTACTCGGCATCCTGGACACTAGGACTCTAACAACTTAAATAATTTTTATTACAAAAGGAAGAAAAGACCAAAACATCCCCAAAATTTTCCCATGGGCTTCCCCCTCGGTGCCAATAAATAAAGTGGGGGAGACTGACCGGAGGAGGCGTGGGGGGTCATGG
>NW_006769686.1:1724078-1730284 GCF_000442215.2 Lipotes vexillifer | reverse complement strand
TCAGCAGAAGTGGGAATGCAGAGCCTGGGCAGGGGTGGGAAGGACATCCAGCCCCTCACCCAGTCCTGGCACTACGATCACATTGGCCGGAACACAGAACTCTGTACACTGACAGCGACAGTCTCTGGATGTGTCCCGAGGAGCGTGGCCAGAGAGGAAGGTCATGCCTCAGGATGGCCAGGCTGGCTGCCCCACCCTGCAGCCTTCTGAGTTCTGGGCAGCATTGAGTCCAGCCGGCTCTCTGCTGGCTCCCAGGGAATCTAGCAGCATCAACTGAGGTGCAAGCCCACTTAAGAGGGGCCTAAGATGGATGGAATGAGCTCTCCCCATCGGGGGAGGCAAGTATGAAAAATCATAGTGAGAGCTGGCTGGGTTGGGACCCACTGGTCTCTAGGATAGAAAGAGAAGCCACCCCCCACTGCCAGCTCAGCTTGCAGCTTTGTCACTACACCATGATGGGGGTGGAGGACGCTGGCATTGCCCAAGTCTCAGTGATGTACACCTGTGGTGGAGGAGATGGTAGAAACCAGTGTCCCCACTCAGGCTCCTTCCAGGGCCAGCGCCCTCCTGGCAGGTAGGCCTTCGGACCCATTTGGGCAGTTCTTGGAGGGCAGTAGAGGGATCCTTTCAGCTCCCTGCCCCAGCCATGCCCAGTGAGTGGAAGCTGCCCTCTTCCAGCAAGAGACGTCCCAGGCGGTAGAGCAGCTGGGGGTACCAGTGCACACCCTCCCCTGGGGTCCAGCTGCCCCACGCCAAGCTGTGAAACAGTCTCAGGGGCCAAAAGGCCAACTGAGCCAGATGGTGGTCAGCCACGGCCGCGAAGCAAGAGGCCACCACGTCCTCCACCACCAGTGTCCCGTGCCTCGTTAATGGGGCATAGGCCCCAAGGGCCACGTGTGTGGAGACGGCTGCCACTCGGGCAGGCTGCAGGCCTGGGACCCCTGCCACCAGCACATACTGGCCGGGCTGCACTTGGCTGGCAAACGTGGCCCGGAAGTGGGTGGCTGGCTCTGTGTGATTGTTGGCCGTGAAGAGCAGGTGGGCGGGTGTGAGTGCCAGTCGGCGCGGGGGGTCCTGGGTCTCGATGACCTGGAAGGCCCTCAGCCTGTCTGGTTCGCGATCGAGGAAAATGAGTATGTCGCTGAAGGTGGGGTTCCCATCCTCCCCCATGGCCAGCACTCGGTCTCCTGGCCTCACGGCTGACAAGGCCACACGTGCCCCACTCTCCAGGCGCACCTGGGCTCCAGCAGGGAAGCAGCCGCCTGTCTTGGCCGCGGCCGAGTGCTCTGTGGGAAGAAGGGACATGAAGGCATTACTGCTGTGGAGCTTGGATTCCCGGTCACAGCATCCCTCCCCAGTCCAGCCAGAGTCCCTCTTGCTCTCAGGCTTCCGCCCATCACCATATCCTGTCCCCTGCCCCCCACTTTCCATGCAGCTTTGAATCCACCCCAGCCCACAGTGTGACCTTCTGCCCTCCTCCCCAGCCTAATGCTTTGCCAATGAGAAGAGCACACTGAGGCTCCAAGACCCAGTGGGTGTGAGGAAAAGGGCCCTCCTGAAGCCCAGGTGAAGCGCCTCCCCGATCTGCTCCCAATCCTGACAAGGCTGTGAAATAGTCAGAAAGGCCAGAGGTCAGCTGAGCCACGCAGTGGTCAGCTGTGACTTGACACCAAAAAGCTGCAGCTTCGTCGAGAAGGCAAGTTGCTTAGCACCTCTGGCAACTGGATGTCCCATTATTTCTCACCCACTGCTCAGATGCTCCCCAAAATTTCCCTCTCAGACTGACACCCCAAGTTCTGTGCCAGAACCGGCCCTTGGAGTCTATACTCCAAGGGAGAGGAGGACCAGTCAGTGGCGAGAATACAGACTCCTGGGGAAGCTCAGAGTGAATGGCCAGGCCAGGGTGTGGCTCAGTGGCAAGGGTGAAATCACCATCTTCAGTTCATGTGCTGGGTCCTTGTGTGGGGACGGGACACCATGGCATCAGTGGGTGGGATGCAGAATAGTGTTTGGGGGTTAGGAGTTATGAAGGCAAGTGGCCACCCTAGGAGCTGGCACTTGGCCGACGTTAGCAGGTGAAGGGTTGATGTGACTTGAAGCAGACACAGTTGGCAGGGAAGTGCTGAGGGGAAAGGTCAGGGTGGGGTCACCACTGTGAGCCCAGGTGGGATCAGGAATAGTAAAAGCCTGCCTGGTCTCAGTGTGCCAGGTCTGTGAGTGTGACAGCTGCATGGGGCCGGCAGGGAGGGCTGAGCCTGCAGCGAGGGGGGACCACGCTGGCAGTCACACAGGAACCATTTGAAGCATCCATGACTGGGTTCAATGCAGGTGACAGGGACGCTGACAAGATTTGAGGGAGGGGACGAGGCCCCAGTGCCTGCCAATTCTGATCAACAAGGCGGCCAATCTGGGAAAATCCACTTTATTAAGTCCACTCTGTTTATTCTTGCCCTCATGGCTGGCTTTGCCCCCAAATGTCCAGCTTCAGGGCCCTGGAGGAGAGGTTGGGGACGCCTGCGCCCCCTGAGAGGGGCGTACACAGTGCCTTAAAGGGCCTGACCTGCAGCTGGGCTGTGGGTTCTGAACCTCTGGGCTCCTGGCTCCCGCTCAGGCACGCTGGTGTCTGGGCACACTCTGGTCCCTGGTCCCAACCCACCCCCTAGCGTTCTGCACCACACGGGGTGGGGAGGCCGTCTCTGTCAGCCTGGCTTCCTCCATCTGGCCAGCTTGCTCTGTCTTGCACCTCCTGCGGCAGGCTCTGGACTGTGGACCGCCAAGTCAGCACCCAGAGTCGCTGGGACAGGGCCCTGTCTCCCTAGGCTCCTGCCATGACACTATCAGGCACGGGTCGAGCAGGTGGTCAGGAGCAGCAGCGGGGAGCGCCGCGGACGTCCTCTTCCCCGGGGTCCCCGCCTCCATCCCTGGGAGGGTCTCTTCACCTTCTTGGCCGCGGCGGGCCCAGCGCCGCCTGTCCACGCCCTGCGGCCCCGGCCCCGGGCCCAGCCCCCCGGCAGCGGCTCACCGGACTTGACGGAGCAATGCACGTGCGCCTTGGATTCGTAATACACCCAGTCGAAGCCGGCCTCCACTGCCAAGCGCGCCAGCAGTCCGTACTTATTGCGGTCGCGGTCCGACGTGGTGATGTCCACCGCGCGGCCTTCATAATGCAGCGACTCCTCCGAGTGGTGACCATCTTCATCCCAGCCCTCGGTCACCCGCAGCTTCACCCCGGGCCACTGGTTCATCACCGAGATGGCCAGCGAGTTCAGGCGGTCCTTGCAGCGCTGCGAGAGGAAAGGAAGCCGAGTTAGGGGGAGGAGCTGGCCCGCCTGCAGGTTAGGGCGCAGCCTCGTCCCTCACTCTCCCACTGCACTCGCTGGAGTCGGGGAGGGTGCTCTATCCCCCTCTCCTAGGAACAGAGGGTCCTAAAGTGCTCCTTCCCTTCTAGCATCAGCTGCCCCAGGGACCTGGCCCGCGCGGTGGTGCCACAAATCTGGAGGGCACGTCGATCCGCTCACCCTTGGGGGCTTTTCTCTAAGCTCTCTCTCTCTCCTGCTGGGATTACTGATCCCTCCACAGACAGGGCTCCACCTTTTGAGCGCCGGGTCCCTCGGTCTCACCGCGGGACCAGGGACCAGGGACCGCCTGCTGCCTGGAGAATAAAGGTGGTAGCAGAGCTGACTGCCGGCAGCCGGCCTGCTAGGCGTGCAAGGCTCGAGGCGCCCAGTAGGTGTCACCGTAGCCCCAGGGCTGAGGCCCCCGAAGCGGCCAGGGCGCAGCAGGCGCGGCAGGTGCGAAGCGCCTCAGCAGCCTGGGGGTGTGTTGGAGGGGAATCCCAAGCCTGCCTGGATCCCTCGGCGCCACCTGCTGGGACCCTCATGATCCAAAACCGGCCCGCACCCGCTCAGGGGAGGCGGCAGCTCGGGAACCAGAAGCTGGTGTAAAGGCCAGCGCCTGGCCTGGCCAGATGGAGGACCATGCGGATGGTCTCCCGCTGCAAGGGGTGCGCCCCGGGTCGATAAACCCAGGCAACGTTCTCCCTGAGTTAAGAGCCCTCAGCACCTCTGCGCCGCCCCTGTCTGGGAAAGGCCCCGAGAAACTTAGCGTGTGATCTCAGGGAGCCGACTTCATGCTCCGCCTCCCATGGAGTGGGAGTCGAGCTGCGCCCTGGGGGAAGGACCGCAGAGATCATCGTCTGTGCTGGCTTCCTTCTTGCCTGGAGCCCCAGGGACCCCGCAGTTGACTGGGGGGAGGGGCCTGGGGGAGAGGGGCCTTTCCACAGTCCTTCACTTGAGATGCCAGGCGCTCCCAAGTGTAGGCAGCCCATGTTTCGAACTACCCCCACCCCTCAGAGCCCGGGCCCCACAGACCCTTGGACTCGGTCTCCCAGGAGCCAACAGCGGCTAAAACCCAAGACCCTGTCGGTCCTCCCAGGATGCAATCTAGCTGGGGGCGCTCACTGCCCAGGGAGGGAGCTCCGTGTGTTCCTTGCCGCCAGGCTTCTAGCCACCCACCTATGTCCGCTCCGCGGCCCCTGCTCCCCGCCCCTCTATCCCCCCCCACCCCTCCCCTCCTCGGGTCCAGAGCCCGGGCACGCGCTGTCAATGATTGCCCAGCCCGTGGCCCGGATCCTTATCTGCATTCCTCGGCGCCCGGCCCGGCCCGGCCACCAGCCAACCTTCGCCCCGACACCCGCCGGCCAGACCCGGCGCCAGAGCGCATGCTGAGGGCCGTGGTCTAGCTGCCGTTCCCAGAGCACCTAGAAAGCAGGCCGCCTGCCTGCGGTGGAAGCCCCGGGAGACCACTAAGGAAGGGGACGGAGATCTCTTCCCTTGCGAACTCGGCAGCAGGGAAGAAAGTTTGCTCTTCACCCCCCCACCCCCACCCCTTCCCGAGGCGCTTGGGTTGAGTGCTGGTCCTGTTCCGAGCACGCAGAGACTAAAGTTAGCCCTGCTGTGGGGCTGTCCGGCATCCCAGCCCCTCTCCTTCAATCTATCCCCGCCACCAAATCCAAGGACCCCCCGCTTCTCCCCCCGCGCAAGTTAGGTCTCAGAGCCGGGAGGCCTGGCACCTCACCCACCATTCAACTGCAGCTGCGCCGCTCAGCTCTCCGGACAGACACGTGGGCTTGCCCTTCAAGTTCCCTTCCCCACCTCCACCTCCTGGCTCTAATATTCCCCGCTGTTCCTTAAACCCAGACCCCGCCGGGGCGCTGCTCCAGGAGGGGGCAGCGCTGAGAACCGAGAGCGCACGGGAAGGAAAGGCCAGTGGGGCCCTCCGCGCCCGGAGAGCTTCGCCTCAGGGGTGCCAAATCGCCTCGAAATGAAAGGGGCGCAGCCGTGCGGAAGATTAGGCCGGGAGGGACTGGTGCATCCCGGAGGCGCAGGAGGCAGTCAGGTAGAGGTACCTCCAGGTGCCGCATCTGACCTGAGCTTCCAGCACTCCAGGGCAGAGGGGCCACCGCCAACCGGCTGGGCTGTGGCTCTTGGCAGCGGGGAGCTCTTCTCACAGCCTCCGGCGGGCTCGGGGAATGCTAACACTCCGCCGGGACCCCGGCCGGCCCATCTCGGCGAGAAGGGCAGGTGCCAGGGGGCGTGCCAGCCAGTCAAGGAAAGGTGCCAGGGGGCGGGTAGGGCCGGGCAGGTGGCGGTGCTTCGGCGGCGGCGCCCAGCGAGGGCGTTTCGCGCTCACCTGGGTCATGAGGCGGTCGGCGCCTGTGTTCTCCTCGTCCTTGAAGATGATGTCGGGATTGTAGTTGGGGGTGAGCTCCTTGAAGCGCTCCGAGCTGCGCGCGATCTTGCCTTCGTAACGCCCGCTGGCGCCCAGGGTCTTCTCGGGCACGTTGGGGCTGAACTGCTTATACGCGAGCGGCACGAGCTTGCGCGGCGGCCGACGGCGGCTGCCCACCACCCGGCCCGGCCCGCAGCCCCGCGCCGCCGGCACCAGCAGCAGCAGCAGGAGCAGGCAGAACCGCAGTCGGGGCCGGAGCCGGGCGGCAGACATGGCCGGGGAGCCCGGGAGACTGGCGGGAGAGGACGCCTGGTGGGCTGATGGGTGGGCGAGTCGACGGGAGCGCTGCGGGGGCTCAGGCGTCCGGGTGGCTCCGGGGGGCTCCAGGTGGGGGCGCCATGGGCTGCGCGGCGCGGCGCAGGGCCGCCGGGACTCAGGTGCAGGGCGGGGGCCCGGGCCCCTGGCTGGAGGCGGCG
>NW_006769686.1:1717693-1723966 GCF_000442215.2 Lipotes vexillifer | reverse complement strand
GGTCTGGGCTGGGCTGTCCGGGACGGCGGGCTGGCGGGCCCCGCGGTTAGCACCCCGGCCCGGCGGTCAGGCGGCTGGGGCGGAGCGGGAGCTGCTGCCGTCTGCGGCGCAGCCCGGGGCCGAGTGAGAGGGGAAATGGAAGAGATCCGGGCTCGGGCCCCGCGCAGACCGCACCCTACCCATGTCCCTGCCTCCTGTGCGCTCGACAGCAAACCTGCGGCAAGGGCAGCACAGCCTCCTCCCCCTCGGGCGGGCGGCCGCGGCACTAGCCAGCCCTCGTCCCGCTCGCTCCTCCGCCGCGCGTCCGCCCGCCCGCTGCCCTTGGCGCCCCCTGCACTGCCTGAGTCTGCCCTCCCCACCCGGACGCGCCCCACCCCGCCTTGGCCTCGCCTCTGGGCTCCCCGCGGCTCCGGGGGGGCCCCGCCAGGAGCTGCCACCCCCACAGAGACCGCAACCCACGGCGCGGCCGGACGCGAGGGGCGGGGGGCAGTGGCCGGACCGCATAGCCGCCTACGGTGTCCCTTGCGGGAAAGTAGTAAACCCAAAAGGCAGGAGGCCGCTCATGACCTGGTTCCCCACCCTGGCCCAGGAGGCGCGCCCTCTCCGCTTGCTGGAGCTGAAATTCTCTATCAACCCGGTGCACATCCCACGGCCGTCCGGTCTGAAGCTGGGAGTGGGGCATTCAGCCTCATGAAAAGTAAAGGGGCGGGGGGGGGGGGTTGAGTTGGAAACACTGTTAAAAGGAGCAAGATGAAGTTGCGAAGAATAGGCCAAGGTGTAGAGAAGAGAGGCTAAATGGTGACATCAACAGAATACGGGAGAACCCCGGCTGACCACGTTGAAGACGGGCAGGCACAGATCGCAGGGGCCGGGGCTTGCTGAGAATGCAAAAAATGATTCAAAGCCGCAGCACACAGGAGCTGCTAAATAACTCTCTTACTTCTACTTCACAAACGAACAAGGGCAGAGGATGCGTGGTGGCAGTCAGAGATGTAAACATGGGTTGTGTGTGTATTATAATAGGACATTCAGGAAAGCTGAATGAATTAGGATTCATTCTGTTAAAACAAGAAAAGACAAGTGTGTTAAAAACAAACACCACCACCACAAATTATGTAATGTGTTTGTAGTATTTCCTACAGATTCAATAGAGATAGAAATAAAAGGGTGAGAAATAAAACGGTTTAAAAATTCTCATTGCAAGAATATTAATACAATAGGTACTGCTTATGTGCCTGATATATGGAAGCTATTAGATATTATTATACTAAGCATTCTACTTGCATTATCTAATTTAAACTTACAACTCCAAATGAGCTATTATCATCCCCATTTTGAAATTTTCATTTTCAAAAAATCCCTGAAGATTGTGCAGTTCAGGGAAGAAAAGCAACTTGCTCCTGGCTGAGGGATTCACCCCGTCCGCCACACCAACTGACCCCAGAGCCCGGGCCCTCACTGGGCAGCACTCAGCCATCCAGTACAGCCTGGGTTTTGGACACTGGTAGATTTTCACAGATGTACTCACATTTTCTCTGGATCGATTTTATGAACACAAATTCAGAATTGGAAAGGACTCAAAAGTGAGTGCTTAATCCAAGCACTTCATATTACAGAAAAGGAAACTGAGGCCCACAGAAGGGAATTTGGGACGGCTCCACCAGGGTGGACGGATGTCTGTCACTTGGAAACAAAATGGCTCGTTTCCTTTATTTCTCTTCGCCTGTACTTCCTCACCACACCGCATGTTCCTTCTTATATTTGCACTCAGATTCTGGGTCTCCCAGTCGCAGATTTACTGTAACATTGCTTCTTCTCCTTGAAAGCTTCCAAAGTGCTTTAATGTATGTTTCTCGGGGTTCAAGAACTATCCCTGCAATTTTCCCCACCCCCTCCCTCTCTCCTGCTCAGATTTCTGGGGCACACTACTCAGCCACGTCAGTACCTCTCCCAATCCAGACAAATAAGGGCTCTGTTTTTCAGAGGTCCAAAAAAGAAAATCCCATAGGCTCCCATGGTCACCTATCCCGGTGTTTTATAATAACTTTTTAGAGAAGTTTTGCTTTAAATTCAATCTTTCTTTCTTCCTCGTCTCAAATGCAAATTCAACTCCTTTCCTCTTTTTCTGGCCATAGAGATTAGGGCCATTATCCTGCTTATTATCCAGTATGCATGGTCTTGAAGAGTTGTTAAATCCACTTTCAATCTTCTTTTCTCCAAGTGAAAGACAATTTCTTTAAGCTTCCCTCAGAGGTTCTACCTTATAACCATTTATTAACTTTACCATTCTTCCTCTCATTTCTCCTCTTAAGCTGTGATCCTGTTAAATACAAATCTCTGGTAAAGATCTGATCAGTGTCAAATAGGAATTACTTATACAGTGCAGATATAGCTTGGCATCAGGGGTGCTTCCACAGCAGGGCAACCTTGTTGGTTTAGATTGTGCTCCACTAAGTCTAGACCCTCCTCGGCCTAGCAACTTAGGAGCAGTGACCAGGGTGTGTCCTGGGAGAAGCAGATGGGGGGGCTAACATTTATTTAGTCCTTTCTATTTAGTCCTTTCTCTATGACAGGTGCTTTAAGCACTTAGTAAAAATCTTCAGAATAACCCTCTGTGCACAGCAATTATTCTCATTGTACCAGTATACAACTCTAAAGCTCTAGAAGTAAAGTAATTTGCCTGTGGTCCCACAGTCAAGACTTGAACCCAGAGCGTTTTTGCTCCAAACCTATAATCTTTTCTCAGGACACAATGGCCATTCAAGATCTGAATCTCAAATTTAGGTCGGCTTCAGTCCAATCTCCTTCAGTGGAGGAGGGGGCAGAGGATGACAGAGATTGGAAGCATCATAATTTCTACAGCAATGACCTTGGAGCACTTTTAATCCAATTTGGGGCCTAAGGACCTTGGTCATTTCTTAGCTGCCTATGTTCTTAGCTGTTCAGTTGATGTAGGGTAGCTTCTGAGTTGGGGCAATCCATTAGACCTATCAGACAAAGCCTGGCTCTTTTTCTGGTCACTGCCAGGCTTTTGCCTGCAGTAAAATTGGAGAACCGAGGTGTGCCATTCTGGAGGCACCAATGGCCTGGGGTCTGAGCAGCAGCAATAGAGCCTTATCAGGGCACCTCACATCTGAGTCCTGGGCCTGTTGGTAAAATCACTTTTCTTCTCTCAAATTTGGATCTCTTCTACCTCTCAACCATCTGTATTTTGAAGAAAACAAAGTAAAATCTATTTCTTTGGATAATATGATTTTTTGCTTACAAGAGTAAAAGTTGGGAAAATAGTTTGGAAGGAAAGGGAGGGAGGAAAATACACCATTAGAACCTGATAATTTAAACATCTGTTTAGTAGATTACCATGTTGGCATTTTTAGTCAGTCTTGAATATAACACCATAGTACAAATACACTGTACTAATAGCGATACACACACACACACACACACACACACACACAGAGTAGGTCCACACTTCTATAATCAACTAGTCTTTTTACTCCTGATCCTGCTTCTTGACCAGATCAATCCTGCTCTAAATCCACAGGTGCTAAGTCACAACCAGACAAGTTTCAGGAATGCAGTTAGTCAAATATCCTCCACTAATTCAGTGCGCAGCAGCCCTGGCTCAGTAGAAAGAGCACTAAGGCCTGGAGTTGGCAGATCTGTGTCTGAAAACTCTCTTTGATATCTTGAGCCTTGAGCAAGTGGCCTTGAGCAAGTCACTTGACTTTTCTGAATTTTAGTTCTCTCATCTATAAAGTGAAAATTAATATCACCTACCTCGTAGGGTTGTTAAGAGGGTTAAAAATACAAGCTGTAAAATACAAATCTTATGTATAATTCATTTTCGTCCTCTGGACGGTTCACTGGCGGTAGCAGTTCTCTGATTCTTATTACTCGTCCACGGGAAATACATCAGGATGCTCATATATGTGCACCCAAGACAGTGGTGGGGATTAAGAGGCCCTACTTCTTTCTATTAGGGAAGTATCTACCTTGTGCATGCTAGTGTAATAGACACAAAAGGATGGAAAACGCAAACAGAAAAGTAGAAGACATAGTTGTCCTCAAGGTATTTACTATCTAACCTCAAATCATGAAAATAAAAGGCAGTTACGAAGCCATGAATGCCATTCATAAATGAGTACAGAATAATGCATTCTAAACTAGATAGGTTAATAGATAGGATGAACTTGATCTAGAAGAATATGGAATTAAGAAACAATTAGCATGAGGTTAGACCTCTTGGAAGAGATGTTTTGAAGGAGGGAAAGGAATGACTGAAAGAAATGAAGAGGATACTCAGGAGAGGACAGTGGCCCAAGCAAAGATGCTGGCATCGTAATCATGAAGAGCCAAGTTGGATGATCTAGTAGAGGGGAGAAGCCCTAGTATTTATTATCTGATGTAACCTTCACAAAAACCCTATGAAGTTTACACAACCATCTTCATTTTATGAATGAGGAACTGAGGTTCAGAGCTTTTAAGTGAGGAGGTTGGAGGAGTTGGAGTTGGAATCCAGGCCTCTCTGACTCCATAACAATCCAGTTTCTTGGTGAGTGATTCCTAGCGCAAGCATGCTGGGTTGCTGACCTCTGTTCAAGTCACTCATTTTCTCTCTAAATCTAGGAAACTCTTATTATCTTCATCTTGGGCTTTTAAAATTCATACTGTCTTTGACTAACCATTTCCCCAACTGGTTGGGATCATTCTGACTCCTACTATAGATTTTTTGAAGAGGTTAGCAACTCCACCAAATTTCACCCAAATGCTGAAATGAAAGAAGGATGCCTGTCTTTCAAGCCTCTGATCAGTGCAGAACACATTTGGAGACCCAGTTAGAGCCACTCAAAACTAACAATGCTTTAAAAGCTGGCTATTGATTAGAAATGGGAATGTCAAGTTACCTTTGCCCTAACAATAAGCTCATTACAAGGTACTTCAGAGAGATTCAAGCATTAAAGACCTTGCTTTGATGACTTTGACAAGGTAGGAAAAAGTAGCAGAATTAGTTACAAAGAGAGTATTTTCCCCTCAAGTCAGAGACTAAAGACTGTGTGAAACTCTTATAGACAGAAAGACACTTGCAGACAGAAAGACATACATATATTTCTGTATATGGATAATAGCATGTTTACTAACTAATGGGCTTTATTTCCATCCCAGCGTCTCTGCTTGGGAAGAAATTAGTTGCTTAAAGAGAATCTTGGAAGATACTAGTTCAGTGAATGAGTGCAGTAGAGGGGGAAGGGGTTCTACTCTCTTACTACTCAAGCGATGCTCCTGACATGCCTGTCAGCTTTCTGTAACTGGGTCTGTACTAGTCCACCCACACTCTCTCACCCGTCTCTCTTGGTCAAGATAGCACCCTAAGGATGCCGGATCTATAGCCAAGGACCTATAGCCAAAGAAAGCAAGAAGGTGTATAGTAACTTACTTTTTAATAACGTGTATTCTTAGTTTCTGTAAAATGACAAATTCATTCTGTTATGGTTATAGCTAACAAAATGGAATTTAATCCCCACTCTCACCTTATGACTGGTTGCCCCAAACAAAAAAGATTACATCCATTGATATCCACAAATTTCTAAAACCACTTCAAGATACTGCTGGTGTGGCGGGGTGTGTGTGTGTGTGTGTGTGTGTGTGTGTGTGTGTGTGTGTGTGTGTGTGTGTGTGATAATCCTTCTTCATATATTCACTCAACAAGTATTTCTGAGCATCTACTAAGTGCCAGACACTGGTGAGGTGCTCAAGATGGGAGAAAAAAAAAAAAAGATTCCTGCCCTTATGGAACTTTATTCTAGTGGAAAGGCATTGGGGAGACAAAAATAAATATAAAAATAAAAAATGTTACTATATATAAAATAGATAAACAACAAGGTCCTACTGTATAGCACCAGGAACTATATTAAATACCTTGTAATAACCTATAATGGAAAAGAATTTTAAAAAGAATCACTTTTCTGTACATCAGAAACAAATACAACATTGTAAATGAACTATACTGCAATAAAAAATAAAAATAAAATAAAAGTAAAAAAGCAAATATGTATTATAATGTGTTAGAAGGGAATAAGGACTGTGAACACAAAACATGAAACAGGGTAAAACGTTGAGAGTACAGCCAGCCTGTGGGCAGCAGTCCGAGGCCAGGAGGCAGGTGGCTCTGTTAAGTAGGGGGGGTCAGTGGAGGCCTCATTGAGATGGTGTGTTTAAGCTAAAGAACTGAAAGAGGTGAGGGCTTCAACCAAGCAGATACCTAAGGGAAGA